>NC_079189.1:426695543-427043043 GCF_029499605.1 Hyla sarda
AAATGAGGAGGACTATCCCATAAGGAATTGTTAAGATTGAAACAGAAATCAGAACAATGGAAAGCTTTCAGCATCAAGCATAGAAAACTCAAAGGTGTAAAAACAACGGAGAATATCTTTGTTAATATGATTAGTGATATTTAGGAAATTTTCTAAAAAAAAATCAACAACATGGATGTCACATATAAAGCAGCATGTGCAAAAAACGAACTGGCTTACAAGACTAACACCCCATTTTCAGACACTTTTGTGCCCCACTAGTCAAGAGGTGTAGCCTACTATGAAGTAGGGGCAAAAAAGTAAATTTAGACCAGAATATCTACAGATACACCAGATTTTCAAACTGCATAAGTCATTGAGATAAAAAAGGCAAATTCTTAGATTGAATATTCTAAGGGACATATTGCACAAAAAGATTACTAGCTAAATAGCCTGTTATCTTCCTCCGTAATAGGGCCATTGTTCATCCAACAAACAAGCACACGCTTGTTTGTTTGCTGGTCAATTCGTTCTGACCTGCTAAAAAAATTATCTTTTCTTGGCCATACATCTCCTTGCGTAATGGAATGATAGAAAGGGAGGGCCGCACAAATGATCCAGCCATCACTTGTACAGCCATCCCCACCTCATGGTTGAGCCTTTTAACAGGATTAGTCAATGAGCAACAGAATTACAAGATTGGCGCTCATTTACATTGCACATTAGTGATAGGGCCCTAAATTTACACTAAGAATTAGAAATTTATTGACTACAGATATAAAAACAAAAAGTTAAATTTCCAGCATTTGACATCCAGTCTAATAATCCAGCACTTTTCCAGCACAGATCTAGATAAATTTGAGTTCTTTATACAGTATGTCCATAGCTTTCTAGAAAACATATTCAGATGTACAGTATGAAACAGTTATAAAAAATTTGCAACAATACCCATAAAAGAGAAAAAATATATATATGATAGGTTTGTACTCAAACGTGGATCATATTGGGGGAAATTTATCAAAACCTGTCCAGAGGAAAAGTTGCCCAGTTGCCCATAGCAACCAATCAGATTGCTTCTTTCATTTTTAATAAGGCCTCTGCAAAATGAAAGAAGCAATCTGATTGGTTGCTATGGGCAACTGAGCAACTTTTTCTTTGCACAGGTTTTGATAAATCTCCCCCATTGTGTGTAAAAAGCCAAACTACCACACCAAAACATATGCACTTTACACAAAATAGATGAAAAATTGAAGAATACTTTATTAGAAATCCATAAAAAAAAACATAATACACACAAAGACATAAAAACAATACTTTTTATACCTATAAACAGCATTTGGAAGCCTCTGAAGATCTCCCTAACTTTAAAAAAAAAAGGAGTGACTTATTTTGTATTAGTGTTTTAAACAGAATTTTTTTCTTGTGGTTCATTCCTTTTATGAGTAATTTTTGTATTCCATTTCTATCACTGTGAGCTCATTCAGATTATTCGATGATCTGTCTCTATTAGGTCTCACTAATGCCAGATAAGAAATAATATGGCTGGAATCACCAGAATCTATATCCAGACGTGACTGGGCAATGTATAATAGAAATAAAACAGGGTTTGTAGATACCGACTGGAAATGACTTTGGCTGATTACTTCTTATTGACCATCACTGATGAACATTTCAGACCCTGGCTTAATGTATGCAAAAGTAATCCCCCAAAGATCAGTGATAGGTCTGTCTCTATGGACATCTTTGATTAACGTCTGCTTCAAGCGATACCACACCTATGAAAACATTAATATTCAACATTACAATCTATATGATCTATAAATCTATATGACCTTCTTTTATTCTATTCATATAATTAGAGAAAACTCATTAAGAAACAACAGGAATTTTAGACTTAAAACCAACATGTAAACTGGAGTGTTAAATTGTTGTATAAATTCGTTTCATATATCTATATGTCTTTTACTTTGTGTTTTTGTAATAATCTGTATTTGATACTATAATAGCGGACGCATAAAAGGTTCCTTTTGCCTGTTTTCTCTGTTGAATCTGATAGCTGATTCTGGTCAGCTCAGTTACAATAAATGACCTACAAGGATAAGCACCAAATTCCGTGTCAATAGGATTTTGCTTTGATGAACATTCTGTCAGCTGTACATTTCTTGTGCTTCTGCAATATGATTCTATAGGTGAGAAAGAAAAATGATTGCATCCACCACTGAGCAATTGATCGTTGGCCTCTTTTGGCCGCCATAGCGTTACATATGAGCATCACATTTTCAGACCTTGTCTAACAAATGACCTATTTTTGACCTGTTTTCCTACATGATTAACACTCTTCAGGCTGTCATCCCTATGCTTTCCTCACCAAATTAAAGAGCAAGACCTGCATCCCTGTTAGATTTGCTCACATTTAAGTAGTGTCATGTGGTCAGTAGCCCATGGCAATATACTAAATTAAAGGCCTAATGTAGAATCCTTCTCCAAGCCTGACAAATAATGAATTGAAAACTCCAAGCCCCACAGGACATAGTCTGGTATAGAGCTACATCATAGTGAGCTGCAGACTAACAACAGTCCCTTGGCTGTCATTCAGAAATAAAGGACTTGTTTAATTTTATTCACTGCAGGAAGCAAAACAATGGCATCTTCTTTAACTAACAACTAGTTTGCTGAAATGCTCAATGAGGAAATCCATCTTTAAACTGCTTCTTGTTCTATCCCCTGAGGACGATGATACTGTATATTGCACTGGGGGGTGCACACAAATACGTTAACAATTTCAATTACATTGCTGAAAATCACTGAGCCTGTAATCTTATCATGGTGACCCTCTTTAGGTCCACAGTTATATACTCCACATATAGACCAGGGATATAGTATTTTACTTTCAAATAGCAGGCTGCTATAAAACAAACCATAAATGTGCAAATGGCAAATGTAAAAAAAGACCTTAGATAAATATAGTGTAAGATAAGAGTCTATCAGATCAAAGCGCATCTGATGTAAACATTAAGCAAATGATTTGTGTGTGCAAATAAAGCTTATATTAACCAGCATTCTTGAAGGCAACCTCAGTCCACATACTCAGTTCTCTTATAGAGGGATTCCCTAGTCAGGACCATCAATAATGAGCCAGAACGAAGAGCTGCTTTATTACAGCAGTTCAAACTCTGGTAGTCTTAAAGGGGTATTCCAAACAAATCTTATTAAAATAGAAAAAAATATATACTTACAAAGCCCTAGTCCCCTGATGGTCCCCCGCAGCTTCTGTTTGGCTCCCTACGTGCCCCAAATATTTTGTCTTCTTGTTGCTTCTGTTATGAGCGCTTGGTGCAAGACCTGCCTGCTCAGCCAATCATAGGCTAGTATGGAATACTGCTATGGCCAGTGATCGGCTAAGCTGGCAAACCCTCATCTCTGAAGATGACTGGGGAATTGGGTGGTGCCAAATCGGTCTGAAGCTAGTTAAGTGTAGGGTTGCAGGCCTACAACCCAATTCTCCACACTACTAGATTCTTATGAAAGCATTCCCTATTTCTGTAATGTACAGTGTTGTCTCCGTGTTCAAGTTATTACCCAAATCAATATGGCTTGAATAATTGCAAATGTGTATGTATGGCTATGACCTCACATAATGGAAATGCAGTAGATTTTCTGAAGTGGAAATCTATGTTGTTTTCATAGTGATATTGACAGTGGAAAGTTAGCACCAAACCATGTAAACTTTGGTGTGAAGTTGTTCCAAATTTTCTGCCGTGGAATTTGGTGCAGAAAATGATAATTCGAAAAAAAAAAAAAATGTTGTCCTCTCTATTGTCCTGCAAATTGTGCAGATTTATTTTTCCACCAGACACGGTAAGATTATTTTTTAAATCCCATTCATATTGCTTGTACTGTAAATAGGGCTTCTATGAGAAATTTTGGGTCCCCTTACACAGCTCAAGGCCTGGGCCCCCTAGACACCACTCGCTGTACCGCCAATTGCACGTATCACGTTGCGCGTCCTATGACACATGACATGATGCCATTATCAGCATTACAAATGTGGCTTCTACCCCCTGTGCACTTTTATTCCCCCCCGATCCCACCCTGTGCCATTTTATCCCCCTTTTATCACCCCCTGTGCCATTTCTTCACCCCTGTGCCATTTAATCTCCCCCTTATCACCGCTGTACCATTTCATCCTCCGTGCCATTTTATTCCTCCAAAGCCACTTTATTATCCCCCTGAACCCCCTGTGCCACATAATTTCTCCTTGATTACCTGTGCCATTTAATTCCCCTTTATTACCCTCTGTGCAATTTCATTTCCCACCCTTTATCATCCCCTGTGCCACATTTCCCCCACCTTGATCGTCCCCTGTGCCTTTACATCCTCCCTCTTTAACGTTCCCTGTCCAACATGATTTCCTCGTGCCATTTCTTTCCCCTCTTCATCCCCCTGTGCCACTTGATTTCCTCTCCTTGATCCCCCCTGCCACTTTATCCCCCTTCTGATACACCTATGAAACTTTATTCCCCTTGTGCCAACCTCCCCTCCCTTATTACCCCTGTGCCAGATCATTTCCACCTTCCCCCCTTCCTCTGACCCCCTGTTGTGCTATTAACCTGGCTGGCAGGCTCAGGTGCAGGGGCTCGGTGTTTCAGCGAGCTTGACATCAGGGGCATTACATGTCAGTGCCGGCAGCCATCGCTGCTCACTTTAAATCAGTGAGCAATGTCGGCGGACATGTTTAAACAGCAGTTTTCTACTTCTGTGCGGGGGCTGCTGCAGGGGTGGAGCAGCAGGGGCCTGGGCGGCCTGGGCGCCCTGGGAGCTTTGTACCCTTTCTGGGGTATTTGCATGTCCCTCCTCCCCTCCCCTAAAGGTGGCCATAACTGTAAATGCTTCTATCTGCATGGGTTAATTCCACAGTGAATCCACTGCAAAATTTGCAGACCATCAAATGATCAAATGTCAGACAAGAGTAATAGAAACAAAGTAAATGAGTTTGGGACTATGAGGGATATAGGGAGAAATCATTAAGACAGTTGAGTGAGGAGTAGTCGAGTGAGTTCCTAAATATATTTAGGTAATTTAACTAGCGTCTTCCCAGATGAAACATAGACCCACTTCATCCAAAGGGAATCCCTTGGTTACTATCCCTTTAAAGGGGTACTCCACTGCCCCAGCATTGGGAGCATTTTGTTACGAATGCTGGGTGTGGGCTGCGGGGGATGTGACATAATGGCTATGCCCCTCGTAACACCATGCCCCATAAATGCAATTCTATAAGAATTAATTACATCATAAAACTTAGAGGACTGATATTTTTGGTAATTCACGATTATAAGACAAGAAAGAGTTCAAAGAATCAAGCAAGTCATGACCATGAGGAACAAAAACAAATACACCATAGCAGAATAGGAATTGAATGAAACTGATGCTATCAAAGGCTTAAGCACCTAGTGCACACTGGCTGTTTAGGAGACCAGAAGCTGGCACATGTCAAGTCTATGGCTGGGTTATTCCCACAGCTCTTGTTCTACCCCATTTATCCCAGGCACTGTACATACATTCTTTACTCCCCCTACTCTTTACAGTTTCCTCCTTGTCACTTATGTTATGAGCAGAGCAACTGGATACAGGAGCAGATTGGAAATTAGGGGAAGAATGCCAACCATAACTGTGAAAATATCATCAGCATTAGGGATAGGCAAATTGACCTTCCCTGAGGCTGATAAAATCATATTCAGTGAAAAGACTGTAAAAAGCTTAAAATAAGTGCTGATGGGTTAAATAAATGGAGCATTTGTAATGACATGCCTATGTGAGCTCAGCACAGGATTTGTCTGTAAATAATTTTGATGCTAATATAAAACTATTTTCTTTTATGATAGAATATGACATTAGAAGCCACATGATATGACATGATAGCATGCAATCACTGAATCTGCTAAGCCAAGGAACAAATGGATTCACCACAACAGATGTGGCAACCAGCATGAGCTTTAGACCAGATGGATAAACTCACTTTTGATTACTTTAAAGTGTACCTGTTGTTAACAAATGTTTAATGTAAGGTAGATAATACTATGATATGTATATTTGTAAGATACATTTATTTTAATTTTTTTTTATATTTTTGGGTAAAAAAAAATTCTGTCCCTGCAGCTATTGTCTGTGTTTCTCTGTGAGAAGACCAAATACAGGAAGTGAGGGCAGGACTAGCAGGGTTCTGTGCAGGCTCCTGGCTTGTCAATCAGCCTGTTGTTTGAGCCAGGAGCGTATCACAGAGCCTCACTGCACAGAGCCCTGCTTGTCCTCAGTGTACAGAGCCCTGCTTGTCCTCAGTGTACAGAGCCCTGCTTGTCCTCACTGCACAGAGTCCTGCTTGTCTTCAGTGTACAGAGCTATGCTTGTCCTCAGTGTACAGAGCCCTGCTTATCCTCAGTGTAAAGAGCCCTGCCCGTCCTCACTGCACAGAGCCCTGCTTGTCTTCAGTGTACAGAGCCCTGCTTATCCTCAGTGTAAAGAGCCCTGCCCGTCCTCACTGCACAGAGCCATGCTTGTCCGCAGTACACAAAGCCCTGCCTGTCCTCAGTGCACAGATCCCTGGTTTTCCTCAGTGTACAGAGCCTTGCTTGTCCTCACTGCACAGAGCCCTGCTTGTCCGCAGTACACAAAGCCCTGCCTGTCCTCAGTGCACAAATCCCTGCTTTTCCTCAGTGCACAGAGCCCTGCTTGTCCTCAGTGTACAGAGCCCTGCTTGTCCTCAGTGCACAGAACCCTGCTTGTCCTCAGTGTACAGTCCTGCTTGGCCTCAGTGTACAGAGCTCTGCTTGTCCTCACTGCACAGAGCCCTGCTTGTCCTCAGTGCACAGAGCCCTGCTTGTCCTCAGTGCACAGAGCCCTGCTTGTCCTCACTGCACAGAGCCCTGCTTGTCCTCAGTGTACAGAGCCCTGCTTGTCCTCACTGCACAGAGCCCTGCTTGTCCTCAGTGCACAGGGCCCTGCTTGTCCTTAGTGTACAGAGGCCTGCTTGTCCTCACTGCACAGAGCCCTGCTTGTCCTCAGTGTACAGAGCCCTGCTTGTCCTCACTGCACAGAGCCCTGCTTCTCCTCAGTGCACAGAGCCCTGCTTGTCCTTAGTGCACAGAGCCCTGTTTGTCCTCACTGCACAGAGCCCTGCTTGTCCTCAGTGCACAGAGTCCTACTTGTCCTCACTGCACAGAGCCCTGCTTGTCCTCAGTGCACAGAACTCTGCTTGTCCTCAGTGTACAGAGCCCTGCTTGTCCTCAGTGCACAGAGCTCTGCATGTCCTCAGTGCACAGAGTCCTGCTTGCCCTCACTGCACAGAGCCCTGATTGTCCTCAGCGTACAGAGCCCTGTTTGCCTTCAGTGTACAGAACCCTGCTTGTCCTCAGTGCACAGAGCGCTGCTTGTCCTCAGTGCACAGAGCCCTGCTTGTCCTCACTGCACAGAGCCCTGCTTGTCCTCACTGCACAGAGCCCTGCTTGTCCTCACTGCACAGGGCCCTGCTTCTCCTCAGTGTACAGAGCCCTGCTTGTCCTCAGTGCACAGAACTCTGCTTTTCCTCAGTGCACAGAACTCTGCTTTTCCTCAGTGCACAGAGCTCTGCATGTCCTCAGTGCACAGAGCCCTGTTTGTCCTCAGCGTACAGAGCCCTGCTTGCCTTGAGTGTACAGAACCCTGCTTGTCCTCACTGCACATAGCCCTGCTTGTCCTCACTGCACAGAGCCCTGCTTCTCCTCAGTGTACAGAGCCCTGCTTGTCGTCAGTGCACAGAACTCTGCTTGTCCTCAGTGCACAGAGCTCTGCATGTCCTCAGTGCACAGAGTCCTGCTTGCCCTCACTGCACAGAGCCCTGTTTGTCCTCAGCGTACAGATCCCTGCTTGCCTTGAGTGTACAGAACCCTGCTTGTCCTCAGTGCACAGAGCCCTGCTTGTCCTCAGTGCACAGAGCCCTGCTTGTCCTCATTGCACAGAGCCCTGCTTGTCCTCAGTACACAGAGCCCTGCTTGTCCTTAGTGTACAGAGCCCTGCTTGTCCTCAGTGTACAGAGCCATGCTTGTCCTCACTGCATAGAGTCCTGCTTGTCCTCAGTGTACAGAGCCCTGCTTGTCCTCAGTAAAAAGAGCCCTGCCCGTCCTAACTGCACAGAGCCCTGCTTGTCCTCAGTACACAAAGCCCTGCCTGTCCTCAGTGTACAGAGCCCTGCTTGTCCTCAGTGTAAAGAGCCCTGCTTGTCCTCAGTGCACAGAACCCTGCCTGTCCTCAGTGTACAGTCCTGCTTGGCCTCAGTGTACAGAGCTCTGCTTGTCCTCACTGCATAGAGCCCTGCTTGTCCTCAGTGCACAGAGCCCTGCTTGTCCTCATTGCACAGAGCCCTGCTTGTCCTCAGTACACAGAGCCCTGCTTGTCCTTAGTGTACAGAGCCCTGCTTGTCCTCAGTGTAAAGAGCCATGCTTGTCCTCACTGCATAGAGTCCTGCTTGTCCTCAGTGTACAGAGCCCTGCTTGTCCTCAGTAAAAAGAGCCCTGCCCGTCCTAACTGCACAGAGCCCTGCTTGTCCTCAGTACACAAAGCCCTGCCTGTCCTCAGTGTACAGAGCCCTGCTTGTCCTCAGTGTAAAGAGCCCTGCTTGTCCTCAGTGCACAGAACCCTGCCTGTCCTCAGTGTACAGTCCTGCTTGGCCTCAGTGTACAGAGCTCTGCTTGTCCTCACTGCATAGAGCAATGCTTGTCCTTAGTGCACAGAGCCCTGCTTGTCCTCACTGCACAGAGCCCTGCTTGTCCTCAGTGTACAGAGCCCTACTTGTCCTCACTGCACAGAGCCCTGCTTGTCCTCACTGTACAGAGCCCTGCTTGTCCTCAGTGCACAGGGCCCTGCTTGTCCTTAGTGCGAGGAGCCCTGCTTGTCCTCACTGCACAGAGCCCTGCTTGTCCTCAGTGTACAGAGCCCTGCTTGTCCTCAGTGTACAGAGCCCTGCTTGTCTTCACTGCACAGAGCCCTGCTTGTCCTCAGTGCACAGAGCCCTGCTTTTCCTTAGTGCACAGAGCCCTGCTTGTCCTCACTGCACAGAGCCCTGCTTGTCCTCAGTGCACAGAGCCCTGCTTGTCCTCACTGCACAGAGCCCTGCTTGTCCTCAGTGTACAGAGCCCTGCTTGTCCTCACTGCACAGAGCCCTGCTTGTCCTCAGTGCACAGAGCCCTGCTTGTCCTTAGTGCACAGAGCCCTGCTTGTCCTTAGTGCACAGAGCCCTGCTTGTCCTCACTGCACAGAGCCCTGCTTGTCCTCAGTGTACAGAGCCCTGCTTCTCCTCAGTGTACAGAGCCCTGCTTGTCCTCAGGGCACAGAACTCTGCTTGTCCTCAGTGTACAGAGCCCTGCTTGTCCTCAGTGCACAGAGCTCTGCATGTCCTCAGTGCACAGAGTCCTGCTTGCCCTCACTGCACAGAGCCCAGTTTGTCCTCAGCGTACAGAGCCCTGTTTGCCTTCAGTGTACAGAACCCTGCTTGTCCTCAGTGCACAGAGCGCTGCTTGTCCTCAGTGCACAGAGCCCTGCTTGTCCTCACTGCACAGAGCCCTGCTTGTCCTCACTGCACAGAGCCCTGCTTGTCCTCACTGCACAGGGCCCTGCTTCTCCTCAGTGTACAGAGCCCTGCTTGTCCTCAGTGCACAGAACTCTGCTTTTCCTCAGTGCACAGAACTCTGCTTTTCCTCAGTGCACAGAGCTCTGCATGTCCTCAGTGCACAGAGCCCTGTTTGTCCTCAGCGTACAGAGCCCTGCTTGCCTTGAGTGTACAGAACCCTGCTTGTCCTCACTGCACATAGCCCTGCTTGTCCTCACTGCACAGAGCCCTGCTTCTCCTCAGTGTACAGAGCCCTGCTTGTCGTCAGTGCACAGAACTCTGCTTGTCCTCAGTGCACAGAGCTCTGCATGTCCTCAGTGCACAGAGTCCTGCTTGCCCTCACTGCACAGAGCCCTGTTTGTCCTCAGCGTACAGATCCCTGCTTGCCTTGAGTGTACAGAACCCTGCTTGTCCTCAGTGCACAGAGCCCTGCTTGTCCTCAGTGCACAGAGCCCTGCTTGTCCTCATTGCACAGAGCCCTGCTTGTCCTCAGTACACAGAGCCCTGCTTGTCCTTAGTGTACAGAGCCCTGCTTGTCCTCAGTGTACAGAGCCATGCTTGTCCTCACTGCATAGAGTCCTGCTTGTCCTCAGTGTACAGAGCCCTGCTTGTCCTCAGTAAAAAGAGCCCTGCCCGTCCTAACTGCACAGAGCCCTGCTTGTCCTCAGTACACAAAGCCCTGCCTGTCCTCAGTGTACAGAGCCCTGCTTGTCCTCAGTGTAAAGAGCCCTGCTTGTCCTCAGTGCACAGAACCCTGCCTGTCCTCAGTGTACAGTCCTGCTTGGCCTCAGTGTACAGAGCTCTGCTTGTCCTCACTGCATAGAGCCCTGCTTGTCCTCAGTGCACAGAGCCCTGCTTGTCCTCATTGCACAGAGCCCTGCTTGTCCTCAGTACACAGAGCCCTGCTTGTCCTTAGTGTACAGAGCCCTGCTTGTCCTCAGTGTAAAGAGCCATGCTTGTCCTCACTGCATAGAGTCCTGCTTGTCCTCAGTGTACAGAGCCCTGCTTGTCCTCAGTAAAAAGAGCCCTGCCCGTCCTAACTGCACAGAGCCCTGCTTGTCCTCAGTACACAAAGCCCTGCCTGTCCTCAGTGTACAGAGCCCTGCTTGTCCTCAGTGTAAAGAGCCCTGCTTGTCCTCAGTGCACAGAACCCTGCCTGTCCTCAGTGTACAGTCCTGCTTGGCCTCAGTGTACAGAGCTCTGCTTGTCCTCACTGCATAGAGCAATGCTTGTCCTTAGTGCACAGAGCCCTGCTTGTCCTCACTGCACAGAGCCCTGCTTGTCCTCAGTGTACAGAGCCCTACTTGTCCTCACTGCACAGAGCCCTGCTTGTCCTCACTGTACAGAGCCCTGCTTGTCCTCAGTGCACAGGGCCCTGCTTGTCCTTAGTGCGAGGAGCCCTGCTTGTCCTCACTGCACAGAGCCCTGCTTGTCCTCAGTGTACAGAGCCCTGCTTGTCCTCAGTGTACAGAGCCCTGCTTGTCTTCACTGCACAGAGCCCTGCTTGTCCTCAGTGCACAGAGCCCTGCTTTTCCTTAGTGCACAGAGCCCTGCTTGTCCTCACTGCACAGAGCCCTGCTTGTCCTCAGTGCACAGAGCCCTGCTTGTCCTCACTGCACAGAGCCCTGCTTGTCCTCAGTGTACAGAGCCCTGCTTGTCCTCACTGCACAGAGCCCTGCTTGTCCTCAGTGCACAGAGCCCTGCTTGTCCTTAGTGCACAGAGCCCTGCTTGTCCTTAGTGCACAGAGCCCTGCTTGTCCTCACTGCACAGAGCCCTGCTTGTCCTCAGTGTACAGAGCCCTGCTTCTCCTCAGTGTACAGAGCCCTGCTTGTCCTCAGGGCACAGAACTCTGCTTGTCCTCAGTGTACAGAGCCCTGCTTGTCCTCAGTGCACAGAGCTCTGCATGTCCTCAGTGCACAGAGTCCTGCTTGCCCTCACTGCACAGAGCCCAGTTTGTCCTCAGTGCACAGAGCCCTGCTTCTCCTCAGTGTACAGAGCCCTGCTTGTCCTCAGTGCACAGAACTCTGCTTGTCCTCAGTGCACAGAGCTCTGCTTGTCCTCAGTGCACAGAGCCCTGCTTGTCCTTAGTGCACAGAGCCCTGCTTGTCCTCAGTATTATCTACATTTTATTAAAAAAATGATTAACAACAGGTACACTTAAAGAAATAATGTTTAAGTCCTTCCTATTATGAGAAAGGCATATTAACAAGTATATGGATCTTAAAGGGGTAGTCCGGTGGAAAACTTTTTTTTTTTTTTTTTTTTTTTAAATCAACTAATGCCAGAAAGTTAAACAGATTTGTAAAAAAATCTTAATCCTTCCAGTATTTATTAGTGGTGGTATACTACAGAGAAAATTATTTTCTTTTTGGATCTCTTTTCTGTCACGACCACAGTTCTCTCTGCAGACACCTCTGTGTATGTCAGGAACTGTCTGCAGCAGGAGACAATCCCTATAGCAAACATATGCTGCTCTGTAACATTCCTAAAATGAACAGAGGTTTCAGCAGAGAGCACTGTGGTCATGACAGAAAAGAAATCCAAAAAGAAAAGAACTTCCTCTGTAGTATACGGCCACTAATAAGTACTGGAAGGTTTGAGAATTTTTAATAGAAGTAATTTACAAATCTGTTTAACTTTCTGGCACCAGCTGATTAAAAAAAAAAAAAAAAACGTTTTCCACCGGAGTACCCCTTTAATATGTTTATCCACATCTGCCTTGTTAAACATTAGCCTATAAGAAGACTACTACAAATGCCATAAAAATATCAAAAGCAAGAACATTTCTGATTGGTGATGAACAACAATATATTTTCAGTGTGACAGACGGGACATTTGCAAACATTTAATATCATCACTAGTGTCCGATAAATTTTCCTAATATCTTTAAAAAATCTAGGAAAATGCAGCTCAAATGATTCTAGACACATTTATATTTTTTCCATCCCCGAGCTCAAAAACCGACCATTATTAATCTGTAAATAAAATCTCTGAAATTGCTCTGAATTCATTTTAAACACGTCAAAAGCCTATCATAATTATTTTCTTTGGAACAGCAACAACTTGATTCATACACAGTAAACTCCCTTGAATTTTAATTCCAACCCAAGAGAGGACACAAGTGCCTAATTTTAGCCTAGTTTCTAATTATGGTGTTTGGAGATGACAGGAACTGGTAAAATGACTGCATGACAAGAATGTTCTCTGATTACATTGTATCATTTTGTATCTCTTGAAAGATTTTAAATGTCTTGATAGACAGAGCGAGAAATTAAAGATGATAATGTACAGTCTAATAAACTGACTGCAACACACCAGAGCAAGAATACAAAGAATACCAAACATTTCCCTACACATTATCTTGTCCAGCTACAAATGTGGTTCCTCTGGTTATGTACCATTGAGATAAACTCGACTTTCACTGTTCTCTGAATTATAGTCAATGTAATTCACAGTACTCCTCCAAAACACCCTGATGTCAAGCTTTAACCTACAGGCTATGAAAATGTTTTGGGTGTCTGCTAAGTACCACCTGGGGGATAATGTAATGCCATATGGAATTAGACTCTTGTACTTTCATTAATGTCTCTGCATTCCACAAAGTCTGATTTTTGGCATTTAGATTAATGCAGGAGACAGGGAGGGAGAGGCTGCCCTGTCTCCCGGAGCCTCCCTCTTCTTTGAGTGAACATGCAGCAAAGACGGATGACAGAATGGGACTCCCACTTGCAGATGCATTCCATTCCTCCCTTCCATGAATTTCTAACCTATATCAAACTTCACACAGCAGAAGAACCACACTGCTTGGGGAAAACTAAAGTATATGTCTTCATTCCCATTCTATCTTTCTAAGCATGGTTTAGAATGCCTGTAATAGATAAAGAAACAAATGAATTAATACAATTTAGACAATTGGAGACAGCATCAGAGCCACCAACCAACTGTGCAAGTGACCATCCAGGTGGCCAACCTAGACTTTGTACACTTGCATAGATTATGGCTCATTGTGACACATTAGGAGTGAAGGCCGGCCTGTCTTGTCCAACTCTAGCACAAAATCTTGAAAAGTTAATGTCCTTTATAGAAATATATTAGAACATAGCCACAGACAGGCCAGAGTGTCCCTGCTGACCACTGCACACTGCCAAAAATGTCTCCTATGGGCACCTGAACATCAGAAGTGTAGCATGGAACAATAGAAGAAGGGTGTCTTCTCTGATGAGTTTTTTTTTTCTTTGTTTTTTAACATCATGTCCCTAACCTAGGGGAGATATGGAACAAAGATGTACTTTGAGAAAAAGATAAACAGGTGTAGAGAGTGTAATTTATGGGCAAAGTTATACTGGGATATCTCAGATATTCATGTGAATGTTACTTTGCCATGTACACCTACTGGACCTAGGCATTGTTGTAGACCAAGTACGCACCTTGATGACAACTGTATTTCCTAATAGCATTGATCTGTTTTAGCAGGATTTTGCCCCCTGCTATACTACAAAAATAGTTTATGGCTTTTCCTGCAGTTTTTTATTTATTTATATATTTTTTTAAATCTGTATTTCATGAACTCTACTGTTCTCTATCTGTGCTACATGTACTGTACTGCTTTCTACCTATACCTATACTGTACTGCTTTCTACCTATACTACCTATACTACATACACTAAACCGGAATCTACTTATGCAGCTGAAGCTTTTCCTCTGGATATAAGAATACTTATGGCTGCATTCCTTATTTGGTTGTACACTGTTTGTACTATAAAGACTATATAAAAAAGCCAGATATAAAGATATGTATAACATATATACAGCATTTTTCTTAGAACACCAAGACAGCAGGAATTTACAGCATTAAATTTTGCTATTCAGGTGATCTGCTCTGCACTCGCCAAGTGGGCTGGACTTGGTGCCGAGGGGGTATGCCTTCTCCCCTATAGTGGTAAATTATTCTAATTTTCTTGTGGGCTAATTTTTTATTTTTTTTTAAAGCTTTTATTAGCTTTCTTTTTGGTGGCCAATCATTATGGCATTTCTATGGCAGATTCTTAATTTATCTCTTGACCATTACTTTCCTGTTATGGATGACTGTGATTGGCATCTGTACTGAATGTTGGTAACAGGAATACAGACCGTAATAGCATTTGTGTAAGAGTGAGTGTGAGAATGATTGATAGTGAGTGGTAATGACAGTGAGTCAGTGAGTGATGGATAGTGTAAGCAAGTGTGATAGGAAGTAAGAAAGTACCAGCAAGATAATGTGTGTAAACAAAGAGTGGGGAATAGTGAAACTGGCTGCACACATGTCCTGACAATTTTGGTGGATTCACAAGACTCCTTAGTACTGCTGTATAATGTCATCCAAGATGCTGTGGGGTAAGAACAGTAGGGAAGAAGTTTTTTCTCTTTTGTGTATTGTTTATGCAAGAAATCATAGCAGCCAATCCCCTCACTTTCTACTGTAGAGCTGACGGCAGGGAAAACTGACACTTAAAGATGAAGCCTGCAAGGGGGAAAATGCTGATAAATTCAGGAAACAAAACAAGAACGGACAGAAATATTGTAATTATACACACATGGATGCTTATTTTCTAAAATGTCACCTAAAACAACAATTATTATTTAAAGGAATACTGTGTTAGAATATAACTTATCCTCTATCTGAAGGATAGGTGATTAGCTATAGATCGCGGGGGGTCCAACAGGTGGGGCCCTCCCACAATCTCCTGGACAGGGCCACAACAGTCTGCAGGAAGGGGGCGTTCTGTCCCCGCATGAAGAGGCAGCTGACACGCCCCCTCCATGTATCCCATAGGGGGTGTCTGCCACGGCTTCCTGCTGGGGACAGTACGGCGCTTCCTGCGGACTGCCGTGGCCCCATACAGGAGATCGCTTTGGCCCCAGCGGTCTGACCCCTCGCAATCTATAGCTTATTTCCTATCCTTTTGACAGGGCATAAGTTATATTCCACTACAGTACTCCATAAATAATGTTTGCTATCAATATGCTTTTTGAAAAATTATTCAATGAAGAGTCAGGACATTAACTTAAATAGCATCACACTGCTTGGTGTTCAAATAGTAAAACAATGCTTACATCTACCAGATGAATTGAGTGCTGGTGAACATGCATGCTCAGTCTCTCCACAGCTAGGTCTCTGCATACAGATCAACTTAGAGCAGCCAATAACTTTGTGTTTTGTCTGTCCCTGTCAGAGAAGGAGCAAAACCTCTACAGTAGCATGGCAGTAAAGCTGAGAAGGTAATGTATGAATGGATTATACTGTATAGTCAGCTGCCAAACGGAGAAGAAGACTGATTTTGTGCAGAACTTGTTTTCAATCAACTAAGATAAGCAGATACTGTACATGGAAGCAAATGATGGAAATTACAAATTTTTATGGTATACATGCTATGAATAACTTTACAGCAGCCATTAAAGTAAAGCTGTCATATTAGAAAATGGTTGGCATGTTACAGAATCATGTCAAACATTTTAATTGGTTGGTGTCTGGGCAGGGCTGGTGTGAGGATTTTTGCCACCCCAGGCTAAAGCTGATTTTGCCACCCCATTGTTTCTGCCCTAACACACCCCACATTACTACTGGAGTGACACACTGGAACAAACCTCCTCCTAATGTAATCCCCTTACTACTGTGGTGACACACTGTAACAAACCTCCTCATGTAATCTCCTTACTACTGGAGAGACAAACTGTAACAAACCTTCACCTTATGTCATTACCTTAGTAATGGGGTGACACACTACAACAATCCCCCGCCTCATATAAACTCCTTACTGGGGTTACCAGTTGTTGTGGTATGTTGAAAGGAGGGTTGGTGGGTAGCAAGTAGGCGCGCTGTCAGGATGCTGGACCTGACCTCACTGTGGGCGGGTGGTTGTGACTTTGTATGCTAAGTTTATTGTTACTATTCTAGGCGCAATAAAGAGGGTGCTCTAGGTAGCTGCCTATTTTGCCTATATGAAAGCAAAGGTTTCCTCCAACGTATCGACGGGATTCATGGGCGCTGGACACACAGACTGAAGGGAGGCTTGATGAAGCAGTCTTACTGTGAAATGCGTTGCATCATGGGTGAATAAACTTGAGATCCCTTCAGTCTGTGTGCCCAGCGCCTCTGAATCCCATCTATACGTTGGGGGAAACCTACAATGTGCTGCAGGCACTCAAAACCACCGCCCTTTCCCATACTTACACTTGGTGGAGTGTAACTTGAGGTGGTAAGCATTAAATTTACTACATCTATTCCTGTTGAAAACAAACTACCAAAGAGAGGGCCACTTGGTACAATGTACTAAGTATGTGTCTCAGATGGAAACACTCACTATAACAAAACCTATCACATAACCACTGAGACAAAAATGTTTGCAAAAATAGTGTACAATCTTTATTAAGGTGCATAGATACATAAAATCACAATTAAAATTAAAATGGAACAGAGACAGACAGAAAATACAGGCGTCTCATACAGTATGTAAGGTGAGTATTCTAGTGAGTATTCTAGTGGAGTTATTCCACAAAGGTATATGGGTAAAAGGAGCAGCTATATATACATATTAGCACAATGCCCATAATAAGTACCTGAGGACTACCCGAATATACTGCCCATAACACAACAATAGGAGTCCCAAAGATACAAGTGCGATCGTGCATAGAACATATAGTATCATAACCAGACCACTAGACTCTGTAACCCTAGCACAGATTCAGGTGAGGACCCGCCAAAATATGGCACATATCACCTCAACATGCCATGGTCCAAGAATAAGGAATGGTCAGATGACACATGATGACACCCTTACCAGCAGAGACCGGGTGTCCGGATCTAACTTGTTTTTGTTTCCTATTGAAAACAGTATCACACTACGGAGCGCTGTCTGTGTCTTATTTTAGTCTATTTTGCCTATAGGCAAAGCTGGCCCTTGCTCTGGGTGCTGAGGCCCCCCATCGATCATTAGAACTAGCGGGGAGAAGCACCTAGTACTCACTGAAGACAGACCCAAAGTCTTTCTATGGAGCCAATTTCAAGATGTTTTGTATGGAAGTGATTTATGATAGAAGGCCTTTAAGCAGCCAAAGACTATCCTGAAATTATTTTTTTTATTATTATTTAAGAACAGCACTTTTTATAATTTTTTTCTCCGTTCATGGTATTGTATATTTAGTATGAATCAATGAGGTATTCAGTATTTGGTAATTTTATGCAGTAGATAAGCCACAAAAATTCAATAGAAAAAAAACAAACCTCTAAGCATGGTTTGACTTTTTTAACCCCTTAAGGACGCAGGACGTAAATGTACGTCCTGGTGCGGTGGTACTTAACGCACCAGGACGTACATTTACGTCCTGTGCATAACCGCGGGCATCGGAGCGATGCCCGTGTCATGCGCGGCTGATCCCGGCTGCTGATCGCAGCCAGGGACCCGCCGGCAATGGCCGACGCCCGTGATCTCGCGGGCGTCCACCATTAACCCCTCAGGTGCCGGGATCAATACAGATCCCGGCATCTGCGGCAGTTCGCGATTTAAATGAACGATCGGATCGCCCGCAGCGCTGCTGCGGGGATCCGATCATTCAGAACGCCGGATGGAGGTCCCCTCTCCTTCCTCCATCCGGCTCCCGGCGTCTCCTGCTCTGGTCTGTGATCGAGCAGACCAGAGCAGGAGATGACCGATAATACTGATCTGTTCTATGTCCTATACATAGAACAGATCAGTATTAGCAATCATGGTATGGCTATGAATAGTCCCCTATGGGGACTATTCAAGTGTAAAAAAAATGTAAAAAAAATGTAAAAGTAAAAGTAAAAAAAAAGTGAAAAATCCCCTCCCCCAATAAAAAAGTAAAACGTCCGTTTTTTCCAATTTTACCCCCAAAAAGCGTAAAAAACATTTTTTATAGACATATTTGGTATCGCCGCGTGCGTAAATGTCCGAACTATTAAAATGAAATGTTAATGATCCCGTATGGTGAACGGCGTGAA
The DNA here is from genome assembly GCF_029499605.1 of Hyla sarda. Lineage (NCBI taxonomy): Eukaryota > Metazoa > Chordata > Amphibia > Anura > Hylidae > Hyla > Hyla sarda. Next base: position 426,714,159 of record NC_079189.1, read on the forward strand.
CGAAAAAAAAAAAAAAAAAAAGTCCCAAATTCCTACTTTTTTAATACATTTTATTTTAAAAAAATTATAAAAAATGTATTAAAAGTTTTTTATATGCAAATGTGGTATCAAAAAAAAGTACAGATCATGGCGCAAAAAATTAGCCCCCATACCGCCGCTTATACGGAAAAATAAAAAAGTTAGAGGTCATCAAAATAAAGGGATTATAAATGTACTAATTTGGTTAAAAAGTTTGTGATTTTTTTTAAGCACAACAATAATATAAAAATATATAATAATGGGTATAATTTTAATCGTATTGACCCTCAGAATAAAGAACACATGTCATTTTTACCATAAATTGTACGGCGTGAAAACAAAACCTTCCAAAATTAGCAAAATTGCGTTTTTCGTTTTAATTTCCCCACAAAAATAGTGTTTTTTGGTTGCGCCATACATTTTATGATATAATGAGTGATGTCATTACAAAGGACAACTGGTTGCGCAAAAAACAAGCCCTCATACTAGTCTGTGGATGAAAATATAAAAGAGTTATGATTTTTAGAAGGCGAGGAGGAAAAAATGAAAACGTAAAAATTTAATTGTCTGAGTCCTTAAGGCCAAAATAGGCTGAGTCCTTAAGGAGTTAAGGTCCAATATATTTTACCAAAAATATAATCTATCCTCCTGTTTTCCAGCTGCCAACTGGAAATCTGCATAAGACAGTGTATTTTGATATCTAGAAGTAGCTTTATTTTGATTATCTCTAATTTTGGCTTCAGTATTTGTATTATGTGAAGTCAAGTGAAATGTGAAATTATTTAAATAGTCTGCTCAGATTGGATTGTATAAAAGATGAGCATTGTCTCCCTCTGAAATGTTGACTTCTGCAGTAATAATTTACATCTCATTAGAATGATACAACTTCTAAATATTTTTCACCACTATAGACATGTATTTATTTCAGCATATTTTTTCTTATCAGCAGCAACACCACTTAGTTCCTCCTTCATTGTAATTTATGAATATCTTACTTAGGAGCACAAGAAAAAGATTTCTTAGTAAACGTTTAACCTAATAAGAGCAGTAACAACATTCCAGCCCAATGAAGTCACAAAGTAGTAGGGCAAAATCAACTACTGCTGCCCATCAAATAGATAGTGAAAGCCAAGATATAAATGGGATCTATGTGTTCTCTCTCTGTAAGTACTTGTACTCATGAGTTCATAAGAGGGATTTATCATTGTCTTTAGAGCTGTTTTTTCATGTATATTTATCTCACAATTGATGCTGCGCAGTGGCTCAGGCTCTTTTTTGCAACTTTTTGGTTTACACTTTCTTTTTAAAAGTGTGCACAGACCAGCCGTTAAGGTTAATCGTTTGCAGTGGTAATGAATTTATCAACTGAGATTTTTTTGAAAATTTTTTGCGCAAACACCTCCAAAAAGTCACAAAAATACACCAGCCCATACTTAGCTTAGCTTTTTGGTGTATGTGTAGAAAAGTAGCAAAATTTTGCGCAACAAATAAAAAAAAAAGAAAATTCCAGGAAAATGTATCAAATGCCCTGCGACCAATACATACATTTGATGCTGCTACATATTAGCAACACACAAAATAAAGGTGTACAAAATGCTTCACCTACACATGCAATGATGAATCCCCCCATGTTCTTACATGTGTTGTGCCTTTAATTATTATAACGACAACAACTATTATTATTATGTCAAGAAATGCATTACTAAATAGCTAGCTGGGTCTTTCCAGTTGGAGGTGTGGCCTCAAAATGTCCAGTACTTTTAACTTTAATTGGATCCCCAGATGGCCACGGGTAATATGCAGGCAAAAGGTAATGAACCATTGTCACGCCGAGCGCTCCGGGTCCCGCTGCCTTCCCGGAGGGCTCACGGCGTTCCTCTGGCTGCAGCGCTCCGGTTGGCATTGCTGACCGCGAGCGCTGCTCTCTGGTCCCCGGAGGGGACGCGATCCGAGGCACGGCTCGTGTCCGCCCTTGGGTTGCGCCCCGTCTCACTCACCTCTCGCCCCCGTCTGCTTCCTCCCGGCGTGCGGCCCCGCTCCCTAGGGCGCGCGCGCGCCGACTTGCTTAAATTTAAAGGGCCAGTGCACCACTAATTGGTGCCTGGCCCAATCACTCCCTAACCTATAAAAACCCACTTCCCCTTCCTCTCCTCGCCGGATCTTGTTGCCTTGTGCCCTGAGAAAGCGTTATAGAGTGTCCCAAGCCTGTGTACCTTGACCTTCTGCTGTTGCCCCTGACTACGAACCTCGCTGCCTGCCCTGACCTTCTGCTATGTCTGACCTCGCCTCTGTCTAGTCCTTGTGTACCGCCCAGTCTCAGCTGCCAGAGAGGTCGAGTCGCTACTGGGGAACACGACCTGGTAGTTACTGCTGCAGCAAGTCCATCCTGCTTTGCGGCGGGCTCTGGTGAACACCAGTAACTGCTTAGAACCGATTCCCCAGTACGGCCCGCGTCATCGCCTCTCTGGTACAGGGGATCCACCTCCAGTGTCTTCACCAGCCGCTAGTCCGGATCCTGACAGTAGATCCGGCCATGAATCCCGCTGAGGTACCGCTGCCAAGCCTCGCTGATCTCACCTCCATGGTTGCCCAGCAGTCACAGCAAATTGCTCAACAAAGACAACAGCTGTCGCAGTTGACCGCCATGTTTCAACAGCTCCTGCCTCCACAGACTCAGCCGCCAGCTCCAGCATCTCCTCCTCTCCGAGCTGCTGCTTCTTCTGCTAGAGTCCGCCTGTCTCTCCCAGATAAGTTTGACGGGGACTCTAAAAATTGCCGGGGATTCCTGTCCCAATGCTCCCTGCACTTGGAGATGTTGTCAGACCAATTCCTCACTGAACGGTCTAAGGTGGCATTCGTCGTCAGTCTACTTTCTGGGAAGGCCTTGGCCTGGGCCACGCCGCTTTGGGACCGCAATGATCCTGCCACTGCCTCAGTCCAGTCCTTCTTTTCTGAAGTCCGCAGTGTCTTTGAGGAACCTGCCCGTGCCTCATCCGCAGAAACTGCTTTACTGAACCTTGTCCAAGGAGACTCTACCGTGGGCGAATATGCCATACAATTCCGGACTTTGGCCGCTGAGTTGGCCTGGAACAATGAGGCCCTCTGCGCGACCTTTAAAAAAGATTTATCCAGCCATATCAAGGATTGTCTGGCAGCACGAGAGATACCCTCCTCCCTGACTGAACTAATCCACCTGGCTACCCGCATTGATATGCACTACATTGAGAGACGTCAGGAGCTCCGCCAGGAGAAAGATTTTGTTCCCACCAGGCGATACCCGCGCCTGGCTCCTCTCTTTCAGCATCCTTTGCAGCCTGTTACTGTGCCTCCCGCTGAGGAGGCCATGCAAGTGGACTGGTCTCGCCTGACCCAGCAAGAGAGGACTCGCCGGAGGAACGAGAACTTATGCCTATACTGTGCGAGCTCTGAACATTTCCTAAAGGACTGTCCCATTCGTCCTCAGCGTCAGGGAAACGCTCGCACCTAGTGATCGTGGGAGAGGCGTCACTGGGTGTAAATTCTTCCTCTCCACGCCTGACTATTCCAGTGCGGATTTCTCCAGCTGATAAAGCCTCCTTCTCTGCGGAGGCATTCTTGGACTCTAGTTCAACAGGAAATTTCATAAAAGCCTCCTTCATCAACCGGTTTAACATCCCTGTTGTCCGTCTGGTCAAGCCCTTCCACATTTCCTCAGTTAACGGAGAACACCTGAATTCTACCGTGCGTTACCGCACGGCCCCCGTACGCATGACCGTGGGGGTTCTCCATCAAGAAAGGATTGAGTTCTTTGTCCTGCCTAATTGCACCTCAGACATCCTTCTTGGCTTACCCTGGCTCCAGCGGCATTCTCCTACCCTTGACTGGACCACGGGGGACATAAAATCCTGGGGTTCTTCCTGCCACTCACGCTGCCTTCAGTCGCTTCCCACCAGCCAAGTCTCTGTTGCTTCTCCTTTGCTCGGCCTTCCAAAGGCCTATCAAGACTTTTCTGCGTCTTTTGCAAAAAACAGGCCGAGATCTTACCACCACATAGGCCCTACGACTGCCCTATTGACTTGCTCCCTGGGACCACGCCGCCCCGTGGCAGGATTTACCCTCTCTCCGCTCCGGAAACGGAGGCCATGACGGAATATATTCAGGTGAATCTCAAAAAAGGTTTCATCAGGAAGTCTTCTTCTCCTGCTGGAGCAGGATTCTTCTTTGTTGCCAAGAAGGATGGGTCTCTACGCCCTTGTATTGACTACCGCGGGCTCAATAAGATCACTATAAGGAACCGCTACCCTCTGCCACTCATCTCGGAACTCTTTGACCGGCTGCGCGGAGCAAAGATTTTTACCAAGCTTGACCTCAGGGGCGCGTACAATCTCATCAGAATTCGTGAAGGAGATGAATGGAAAACTGCTTTTAACACTAGAGATGGTCACTTTGAATACCTGGTCCTGCCATTCAGTCTTTGCAACGCCCCCGCAGTCTTCCAAGACTTTGTCAATGAGATCTTCCGGGACTTGTTGTATACTTGCGTGGTTGTCTATCTCGATGACATTCTAATCTTCTCCTCCAACCTAGAGGAACACCGCCTCAATGTTCGCCAAGTGCTCCAGCGCCTCCGAGTTAACCATCTCTACGCCAAAATTGAGAAATGCCTCTTTGAACGTACCTGTCTTCCTTTCCTAGGATATCTGGTCTCAGGACAGGGCCTTCAAATGGACCCCGATAAGCTCTCCGCAGTCTTGGATTGGCCACGCCCCTCTGGACTTCGCTCTATCCAGCGCTTCCTCGGATTCCCTAATTACTACCGTCAGTTTATCCCCCACTTCTCCACTATCGTGGCTCCCATTGTGGCTCTGACCAAGAAACATGCGAATCCGAGATCCTGGCCTTCCCAAGCAGAAGAAGCTTTTACTCGCCTTAAGGCCGCCTTCGCCTGCACACCAGTCTTGACTAGGCCTGATCCACTGAAGCCCTTCTTCCTCGAGGTGGATGCCTCTTCAGTTGGAGCCGGGGCGGTTCTTCTTCAGAAAAATGCTAAAGGAAAAAACATGCGGTTTTTTCTCTAAAACATTTTCCCCTCCTGAAAAAATTACGCTATTGGTGACCGAGAATTGCTGGCCATTAAAATGGCACTCGAGGAGTGGAGGCATCTCCTGGAAGGGTCTCTCCACCCGATCACCATCTACACTGACCACAAAAATCTGTCATACCTACAGTCCGCTCAGTGTTTAAATCCTCGCCAGGCCAGGTGGTCATTGTTCTTCGCTCGCTTTAATTTCCAGATTCATTTACGTCCTGCAGACAAGAATGTCAGGGCGGATGCCCTTTCTCATTCCACTGATGCCACGGAGGCAGAAACCGCTCCCCAACACACGGTTTCCCCTGAGTGTCTGATCTCTGCTGCTCCGGCTTCCCTGGCACCAGTTCCTCCAGGAAAAACCTTTGTCCCTCCACGTCTTTGCCTCCGGACTCTCAAATGGGGTCACTCCTCCCACCTGGCAGGTCATGCTGGAGTCAAAAAATCCACTCAGTTGATTGCCAGACACTATTGGTGGCCTTCCATTGAAAAAGATGTAACTGACTTCGTACGCTCCTGTACTGTCTGCGCACATGATAAAATTCCTCGCCAAAGGCCCGCGGGTCTTCTTCTTCCTCTGCCAGTTCCCGAACAGCCTTGGTCACACATAGCGATGGACTTCGTCACTGACCTTCCTGTATCCCATGGCAACACTGTCATCTGGGTGGTCATTGATCGATTCTCCAAAATGGCCCATTTCGTTCCACTCCCTGGCCTCCCTTCTGCGCCACAATTGGCGAAGCATTTTTTTTTGCACATTTTTAGTCTCCACGGACTGCCTACACATATCGTCTCCAATAGAGGCGTTCAATTCGTCTCGAAATTCTGGAGAGCACTCTGCACCCAATTAAAGATTAAATTGAATTTTTCCTCCGCCTACCACCCGCAATCTAATGGACAAGTGGAGAGAGTAAACCAAATCCTTGGTGACTACCTGCGACATTTTGTCTCCTCCCACCAAGATGATTGGGTTGACCTGTTACCCTGGGCAATTTCAAAGACTCTGAGTCATCCGCCAAGTCTCCATTCTTTGTGGTGTACGGCCGTCACCCACTTCCCCCCCTCCCTATCCCCACTTTGTCTGGAGTCCCTGCCGTAGATGATTTGACCCGGGACTTTTCCTCTATTTGGAAGGAGACTCAAAGGTCGCTCTCGCTGGCCTCATCTCGTATGAAGAAACATGCGGACAAGAAGAGAAGAATTCCTCCTGTCTTTGCCCCTGGTGACAAAGTGTGGCTCTCTGCCAAATATATTCGGTTCCGTGTCCCTAGCTACAAGCTGGGTCCACGTTACCTCAGGCCATTTAGAGTCAAAAGTCAAATCAACCCTGTCTCTTACAAGCTTCATCTTCCTCCTTCTCTTCGTATTCCTAACTCCTTTCATGTTTCCCTTCTCAAGCCTCTCATTCTTAACCGCTTTTCTACCAAGGTCACCGTTCCTGCTCCTGTCTCGGGCTCCTCTGACGTCTTCTCGGTTAAAGAGATTCTCGCTTCAAAGATTGTCAGAGGTAAAAAAAAAATTCTTGTTGATTGGGAGAATTGTGGTCCCGAAGAGAGGTCTTGGGAGCCAGAGGACAATATTCTAGACAAAGAACTCATCTAGAGATTCCTCGGTTCCAAGAAGAGGGGGAGACCCAAGGGGGGGTACTGTCACGCCGAGCGCTCCGGGTCCCGCTGCCTTCCCGGAGCGCTCACGGCGTTCCTCTGGCTGCAGCGCTCCGGTCGGCATCGCTGACCGCGAGCGCTGCTCTCTGGTCCCCGGAGGGGACGCGATCCGAGGCACGGCTCGTGTCCGCCCTTGGGTTGCGCCCCGTCTCACTCACCTCTCGCCCCCGTCTGCTTCCTCCCGGCGCACGCGGCCCCGCTCCCTAGGGCGCGCGCGTGCCGACTTGCTTAAATTTAAAGGGCCAGTGCACCACTAATTGGTGCCTGGCCCAATCATTCCCTAACCTATAAAAACCCACTTCCCCTTCCTCTCCTTGCCGGATCTTGTTGCCTTGTGCCCTGAGAAAGCGTTATAGTGTGTCCCAAGCCTGTGTACCTTGACCTTCTGCTGTTGCCTCTGACTACGAACCTCGCTGCCTGTCCTGACTTCTGCTACTTCTGACCTCGCCTCTGTCTAGTCCTTGTGTACCGCGCCAGTCTCAGCTGCCAGAGAGGTCGAGTCGCTACTGGGGAACACGACCTGGTAGTTACTGCCGCAGCAAGTCCATCCTGCTTTGCGGCGGGCTCTGGTGAACACCAGTAACTGCTTAGAACCGATTCCCCAGTACGGCCGCGTCATCGCCTCTCTGGTACAGGGGATCCACCTCCAGTGTCTTCACCAGCCACTAGTCCGGATCCTGACAACCGTTGTTATAGTTCATGATGAAGTAATTTATATGTATTGGACATTACCTTTACTTTCTGTATGGAGGTGGATTAAGTTATTGTGCATATTCCACTTATTGTATAATATGTGGCAGGGATTTCCAGTGCTATATGGGGTGCATGATTTTTATGGGGATAGGGGTTGTTATTTATTGATACATTTTTACTAAGGGCCTTTTTACATGGCTTGTCAGGAAACAGCAAGAACATTGTTTGATAAGCCTTCACAAGGCTCAATCAACCATTTTAGCCAGGCCTCCCAAACAGCAGCTGGATTATCATGTGACCATAAAATGTCATCATTATTAGCCACCCATTACCTGTTTACAAACAATACAAGTATTTTTTAAAGCATGCATGTCAGGAGAGGTCACAGGTTTAATTTAAGGAATATTTGAGGATGTGCTATGTGTTATCACTAGTACTAGGAATATATTTATATTTACAAGTAGTCCAATTGAACTCATATACATTTATTTATTGTTTTATTTTCCTAAAAAGAACTTTATTATATAAGGTAGGATCACATGTATCATATAAGCTGCATATTTTAAGCTGCAGGAAATCCTCCAGACAGTGGAAATGTGCAGGGTATTTTGCTACAGGGAGACACACAGGGTTTCTCCACCACAGTCCTGTGTGCGCAATGGGGTTTGGAGGCGGGCCTAACTGTGACGCTCGAGCCCATCACCCACTACTCCAAACCTCACTGTGTATATGCTATGTGTTACCCTACCCTAATAGCATACAAAGAGCATTAGCTCAATAAAAGTAATAGTCATTAGAAAAGAGCTATGGTGAAGACCAACGGCACGTTAGACCCTGCTGTCTGGTACGGTTCGAGTCATCTGTCACACAGGTCCAGCGGATCCACATCCACCGGGGTTCCTGTCTTTTGAAACGTGAATGTTACAGTAAGATCCGGCCCTGGATCCCGCTGAGGTACCCCTGCCTGAAGTTGCGGGCCTCCCTCTGTTGTGGTACATCAGTCACAGCAGTTGGCCCGACAGGCGCTGCAACTTTCTCAACTTTATGCTATGATGCAACAGCTTTTGGCCTTACGACAGCAGCAGGTACCGCAACCTGGCCCACTCCCACCACCAGTTCCTGCAGTGTCTTTTGGCTCCCAGCGACGTCTTACGTTACCTTCCAAGTATGATGGGGATTCCAAGTCATGCAGAGGCTTCGTTACACAGTGCTCCATGCACTTGGAGCTCATGACTGAACTGTTTCTGACGGAATGTGCTAAGGTGGCCTTTGTCATTAGTCTACTGTCCGGAAAAGCCCTGGCCTTGGCTACACGCCTTTGGGAACGTTGGTGATCCGGTATCCTCCAATTTGTCAACCTTCTTGGCAGAATTTTACAGTGTCTTTGAAGAACTCGCACATGCCTGTTCTGCTGAGATGGCTTTGCTGAACCTCTGTCAAGGGAATTCTTTTGTTGGTGACTATGCGTTTCAATTCTGTACTCTTGCCTCTGAACTTGCATGGAATAATGAGGCCTTGGGAGCCACATTCAAAAAAGGACTGTCAAGGAGGATTAAAGATGCCCTCGTAGCCCATGATCCTCCATCCTCTTTGACTGAACTTATCCACTTGGCCACTCGCATTGATGTGCGTTTTGCTGAGAGACAGGAGGAACTGTACTTAGAGAGGGAACCTGCCTGAACAAGGAGATATCCTTGTCTAGCACCCGTGTTTCAACGTTCACCTCTTCCGTTTCTTGTCAAAGAGGCTATGCAAGTGTATCATTCTCATCTTATGCAACAAGAGAGGTCATGATGACGTAGTGAGAATTTGTGCTAGTATTGTGCTAACCCGGAGCACTTCCTCAAGGACTGTACAGCTCGCCCCCAGCATCCGGGAAATGCGCGCACCTAGGGATTTTTGGGAGAGGCGTTCCTGTGTGTGAATACTACCTCTCCACGCTTAACTTTTTCTGTACAAGTCTTCGCTTCAGCCAGTCTTCTTCCTTCAGTGCTACAGCATTTTTGGATTCTGGATCCGCAGGTGACTTTATTGATGTTTCTTTGGTCCACAAGTATCATCTTCCTGTCACTCGGCTTGCCAAGCCCTTGTTCATCTCCTCTGTTAATGGACAAAATCTGGACAGTATGGTTCACTTCCATACAGAATCTCTCGTCATGCAAGTGGGAGTATTGCATAAAGAAAAGATTGAATTCTATGTCCTGGCACACTGTACTTCTGAGATCCTTTTTGGCCTTCCTTGGCTGCAATGCCATTTTTCCGCAACTGGATTGGAAAACTGGAGAGATTATTCGTTGGGGACAATCCTGTCAAAATCTGTGCCTCCAATCAGTTCAGTCTAAAATTGATTTTCATCCTTCTCCTTTACCTGGTCTGCCACCACCTTACCAAGATTTCTCTGACATTTTCTGCAAAAAACAGGCTGAGTCTCTACCTCCACATCGTCCTTACGACTTCCCTATTGATCTTGTGCCTGGTACCACTCCTCCTCGTGGAAGGATATACCCTTTATCCTTTGGTCTTAGGAACCGATAGAGGGTATATCCTTCCACGAGGTGGAGTGGTACCAGGCACAAGATCAATAGGGCAGTTGTAAGGACGATGTGGAGGCAGAGACTCAGTATATTCTGAGTATATTCAGGAGAATCTCCAAAAGGGATTAATCCGTAAGTCCTCTTCTTCTGCTGAGCTGGTTTCTTCTTTGTCCATGCATTGACTATAGGAGACTTAACAAAATCACGGTCAAGAACCGTTACCCCCTACCTCTTATCTCAGAACTTTTTGACGATCTACGTGGTTTCAAGGTATTCTCCAAGTTGGACTTACGTGGAGCGTATAACCTCATTCGTATCCACAAGGGAGATGAATGGAAAAAATACATTTTGAGTATCTCATTATGCCTTTTGGTCTCTGCAATGCTCCAGACGTTTTTCAAGAGTTTGTCAATTATATCTTCCGTGATCTTCTCTACACCTGTGTTGTCATATACCTAGATGACATCCTGATCTTCTCTTCAAACTTAGAGGAACATCATACTCATGTTCGTCTGTTTCTTCAGCGACTACGGAAGAATCATCTCTACGCCAAACTGGAGAAATTCCTGTGCAAGAAGTCTTGTCTTCCGTTCCTTGGCTACATTGGCCCTCATTTACTAACAGTATCCCGACACTTTTTGTCGGGTTTTGCGCCAGAATTCTGTCTGCACCAGAATTTGCGCCAGAATCTGGCGCACAACCCGACAAAATTAAAATCACTCAGAGTGAAAAAAAAACAACAACAAAAGGGGTGTTTTTCCCGACAAAAGGGGCGTGTTCCAACAAAAAGAGAAAAAAACACTCCGAGTGTGAAGAAAACTCACAGGAAAACCTGTGAGTTTTGCTTCACAGAAAATCGACAGCTCAGAGCTATTGGTAAATTCCTCAAAACGGAGTGAATCCTGCTACCCCCAGCATGGAACAGGGTCTGTTCCATGTTGGGGGTAGTAGTAGAGGGGCTGAGGGATTGACCGCACCCGATCCAATCAGATGTTATTAAGCAGGGGAGCGGGAGGCATGGTCCGATCCCCTGCAATGTACAGTAAACTTTCATTTTTAAATTCCCCACCGAGAAGCCAATCAGGGCTCATGTCAGGCTTTTAATATAGAAGCGCTGTGGTGGGCAAAGATGTATAGAATCGCTGGGGGGGGGTATATATCTTTCCCCCTGCTGCGCTATATCAAACTTAGTGCCCGCTGCGCTTGAATAAATATACTGCCCCCCCAGCGCTATTATATATCTATACTGACCCCCGCTGCGCATATTTATATATATATATACTGACCCCCCCCCCCCCAGCTGCGCATATTAATATTCATATTTTCTCCCTCCCCTGGCTGCCAATGAATGAAAGCCCTGAGCGGCGGAGCGGAAGGCTGTTGCCTGCTCACGCTGCTAAGAGTTTGTCATTCATAGCAGGCAGCAGCTGCATATCATGCTGTGGGGGTCAGACATATGGATATATGTCTGACCCTCACATCATACATATACAAATGCCGGCTCACCGCTATGAATGACAAGTAAGCTATTCGGAGCAGCAGCCCGAGCCTCCCTGCACTGCCTTACTTGTCATTCATAGTGGTGAGCCGGCATTTGTATATGTATGATGTGAGGATCAGACATATATCCATATGTCTGACCCCCACAGCATGATATGCAGCTGCTGCCCGCTATGAGTGACAAACTCTTAGCAGTGAGAGCGGGCAGCAGCCTTCCGCCCCGCTGCTAATAGAGTTTTCATTCATTGGCAGCCAGGGGAGGGAGAGCATGAATATTAATATGCGCAGCTGGGGGGGGTCAGTATATATATATAAATATGCACAGCGGGGGTCAGTATAGATATATAGTAGCGCGGGGGGGGGGGCACTAAGTTTGATATAGCGCAGCAGGGGGAAAGATATATAGAAATGCTGGAGGGCCAGATATATACCCCCCCAGCGATTCTATACATCTTTGCCCACCACAGCGCTTCTATATTAAAACCCTAACAGAAGCCCTGATTGGCTCCTCGTGGGGAATTTAAAAATGAAAGTTTACTGTACATTGCAGGGGATCGGAACATACCGCCCGCTCCCCTGCTTAATAACATCTGAAGAAGTGAGACCCGGTGCGATCAATCCCTCAGCCCCTCTACTACTACCCCGAACATGGAACAAACCCTGTTCCATGATGGGGGTAGTAGTACAAGCACTAATGTAGTCAGAATTTGCAGAGACTTTTTTCTGTCGCACAGAATACATTTTGTGCGACAGAAAAAAAAAACTGCGACAGAAAGAAAGAGAAATTGGGCGACAGATTAGTAAATAGCATCAGAAAAAAAAGAAGTAAAGGACTTGCAAAAACACAAACCGACACTCCACTCTTAGTAAATGAGGGCCATTGGGGGAGATCTATCAAAGGATTTAGACAGTTTTTTCCTGTCTAAATTTGTCGCACAGAAAGTCGCAGTCTAAATATGTGCGACCTTTCTGCGACTTTTGCTGTAGAGGATTTTTAGAACATGATGCATGCAAGTCTATTTTAGACGGAAATGCATTGGAAAATGCATTGGTGCTGAATTTATCAAGTGCGACTTTTGTGCGACAAGTCGCATCTGCCCAAAATACGCTGAAATGTCAGACCATGTGGGAGCAGGTCTAAATGCAGTTTAAGCTGTAGACCCTGAATTCTGTGCACATAATTTATCAAGAGCTGTGAGACCATTGATAAATTAGGAGCACAATAGACAGGAGACTACCACATACGCTGGTCTATAAGCATACCCAGAATAGACTAGATTAGTAAATGTCCCCCATTGTCTCTCATTGGGGCCTGCAGATGGATCTAGATACATTTTCTGCAGTATTGGATTGGCCTCGTCCTTCAGGCCTACCTGCTATTTAATGCTTTCTGGGATTTGCAAACTATTATGGTCAATTTATCCCACATTTTTCATCCTTGGTTGCTCCAATAGTGGCTCTCATTAAAAAGAGGCTGAAGTGGCCTTCTCCCGTTTAAAGTCTGCATTTGCCTCTGCTCCCGTGCTTACAAGACCTGATCCGGAGAGGCCCATTGCTTTGGAGGTTGATGCCTCCTCTATTAGAGCGGGTACCGTTCTTACTCAGAAAAACGCCAAGGGTAAGACTGCTACTTGTGGGTTCTTCTCAAAGACCTTCTCTTCTGCTGAGAGGAATTACTCCATTGGAGATCGTGAACTCCTCGCTATCAAGCAAGCTTTGGAGGAATGGCAACATTTATTGGAAGGTTCTTCTAATCCGGTCAGCATCTACTCCGACTATAAGAATCTTCTATACCTTTGTCTGCTCAGCATTTGATCACTGTTAGGCAAGATGGTCACTATTCTTTTCTAGGTTCAACTTATTCATTCACTTCCGTCCAGCAGACAAGAACATCAGGGCTGATGCTCTCTCCAGGTCCTCTGACGTCATTGGTGTGGACTCTACGCCTAAGTATATTATTCCTCCTGACTGTTTGATTCCTGCCACTCCTGCCAAGATTCAGCAAGTTCCTCTGGGAAAATCCACCAGATTGAGACGCAAGGTCCTGAAATTGGGTAATTCTTCCTTGACAGCAGGACATTGTGGAATACGCAAGACTCTACTTCTTATCTCCCGGCACTACTGGTGGCCAGATCTTGAACGTGATGTTTCTGATTTTGTTCGTTCCTGTGAAACTTGTGCATGTGACAAAACTCCTCAACAGAGACCTGCAGGACTCTTACAGCCTTTACCCATTCCGGAGACTCCCTGGTCCCATATTGCCATGGATTTTATCACCGATTTGCCTCCATCTCATGATAACACTGCCATCTGGGTCATGAAGATCGGTTTTCCAAGATGGCTCATTTCATTCCTCTACCAGGTCTTCCTTCTGCCCCACAGCTGGCGAAGTACTTCTTGATGCATGTCTTTTGTTTTCACGGTCTTCCTCAGCATATAGTTTCGGATCGAGGTGTGCAGTTTGTCTCTAAGTTCTGGCAAGCCCTTTGTAACCATCTGGACATTAAACTGGACTTCTCCTCGGCCTACCACCCTCAGCCGAACGGTCAGGTGGAAAGGGTTAATCAAATCCTAGAGACTTATCTTCGGCATTTTGTTTCAGATCGCCAAGATGATTGAGTCAACCTTCTCCGCTGGGCTGAATTCTCATATAATAATAAGGATTCCGAGTCCATTAGGTCGTCCCTGTCACGATGCCGGCTGGCAGGTAGTGGACCCTCTGTGCCAGAGAGGGATGGCGTGGACCGTGCTAGTGGACCGGTTCTAAGCCACTACTGGTTTTCACCAGAGCCCGCCGCAAAGCGGGATGGTCTTGCTGCGGCGGTAGTGACCAGGTCGTATCCACTAGCAACGGCTCACCTCTCTGGCTGCTGAAGATAGGCGCGGTACAAGGGAGTAGGCAGAAGCAAGGTCGGACGTAGCAGAAGGTCGGGGCAGGCAGCAAGGATCGTAGTCAGGGGCAACGGCAGAAGGTCTGGAAACACTGGCAAGGGACACACAAGGAACGCTTTCACTGGCACTAAGGCAACAAGATCCGGCAAGGGAGTGCAAGGGAAGTGAGGTAATAAAGGGAAGTGCACAGGTGATAACCCTAATTGGAACCACTGCGCCAATCAACGGCGCAGTGGCCCTTTAAATCGCAGAGACCCGGCGCGCGCGCGCCCTAGGGAGCGGGGCCGCGCGCGCCGGGACAGAACAGACGGGGAGCGAGTCAGGTAGGGGAGCCGGGGTGCGCATCGCGAGCGGGCGCTACCCGCATCGCGAATCGCATCCCGGCTGACAGCAGGATCGCAGCGCCCCGGGTCAGAGGACGTGACCGGAGCGCTGCAGCGGAGGGGGAGAAGCGAGCGCTCCGGGGAGGAGCGGGAACCCGGAGCGCTCGGCGTAACAGTACCCCCCCCCTTGGGTCTCCCCCTCTTCTTGGAGCCTGAGAACCTGAGGAGCAGACTTTTGTCAAGGATGTTGTCCTCAGGTTCCCAGGATCTCTCTTCAGGACCACAACCCTCCCAGTCTACTAAAAAAAAATTTTTTCCTCTGACCTTTTTGGCAGCCAAAATCTCCTTGACCGAGAAGACGTCCGAGGAGCCGGAAACAGGAGTGGGAGGAACAGATTTGGGAGAAAAACGGTTGAGGATGAGTGGTTTGAGAAGAGAGACGTGAAAGGCATTAGGGATACGAAGAGAAGGAGGAAGAAGAAGTTTATAAGAGACAGGATTAATTTGAGACAAAATTTTGAAAGGACCAAGATAGCGTGGTCCCAACTTGTAGCTAGGGACACGGAAGCGGACATATTTAGCGGAGAGCCATACCTTGTCTCCAGGGGAAAAAACGGGGGGAGCTCTTCTTTTCTTATCCGCGAATCTCTTCATGCGTGATGAAGCCTGTAAGAGAGAATTTTGGGTCTCTCTCCATATAATGGAAAGGTCACGAGAAATTTCATCCACAGCGGGCAGACCAGAGGGCAAGGGGGTAGGGAGGGGGGGAAGAGGGTGACGGCCGTACACCACGAAAAATGGGGATTTGGAGGAAGATTCAGAGACCCTGAAGTTATACGAGAATTCGGCCCATGGAAGGAGATCTGCCCAGTCATCCTGGCGGGAGGAAACAAAATGTCGCAAATAATCACCCAGGATCTGGTTAATTCTTTCTACTTGTCCATTGGACTGGGGATGATATGCAGAGGAAAAATTTAATTTAATCTTGAGTTGTTTACAGAGAGCTCTCCAGAATTTAGACACGAATTGGACCCCTCTATCCGAGACAATCTGCGTAGGCAACCCGTGAAGACGAAAAATGTGTACAAAAAATTGTTTAGCCAACTGAGGCGCAGAAGGAAGACCAGGAAGAGGGATGAAATGTGCCATTTTGGAGAATCGATCAACGACCACCCAAATAACGGTGTTGCCACGGGAAGGGGGTAAATCAGTAATAAAATCCATACCAATCAGAGACCAAGGCTGTTCGGGGACAGGCAGAGGATGAAGAAAACCAGCGGGCTTCTGGCGAGGAGTCTTATCCCGGGCACAGATAGTGCAGGCTCGCACAAAGTCCCCAACATCCGTCTCCAGAGTCGGCCACCAATAGAAGCGGGAGATGAGTTGCACAGATTTCTTGATGCCCGCATGACCTGCGAGATGGGAGGAGTGACCCCATTTGAGGATTCCGAGGCGTTGGCGTGGAGAAACAAAGGTCTTTCCTGGAGGAGTCTGCCTGATGGAGGCAGGAGAAGTGGAGATCAGGCAGTCAGGTGGAATGATGTGTTGCGGAGGGAGATCAACTTCTGAGGCATCCGAGGAACGAGAGAGAGCATCGGCCCTAATGTTCTTATCGGCAGGACGAAAGTGAATCTCAAAATTAAATCGGGCAAAGAACAGAGACCACCGGGCCTGGCGAGGATTCAGCCGTTGGGCCGACTGGAGGTAGGAGAGGTTCTTGTGGTCGGTGTAGATAATAACAGGAAATCTTGATCCCTCCAGCAGATGCCTCCATTCCTCAAGTGCTAATTTAATGGCTAGAAGCTCTCGATCCCCGATGGAGTAGTTCCTCTCCGCTGGAGAGAAGGTCCTAGAGAAAAAACCACAAGTGACAGCATGCCCGGAAGAATTTTTTTGTAGAAGAACAGCTCCAGCCCCTACTGAGGAGGCATCAACCTCCAATAGGAAGGGTTTGGAAGGGTCAGGTCTGGAGAGCACGGGAGCCGAAGAAAAGGCAGACTTGAGTCGTTTAAAGGAATCCTCTGCTTGAGGAGGCCAAGACTTGGGATCAGCATTTTTCTTGGTTAAAGCCACGATAGGAGCCACAATGGTAGAAAAATGTGGAATAAATTGCCTGTAATAATTGGCGAACCCCAAAAAGCGTTGGATAGCACGGAGTCCGGAGGGGCGTGGCCAATTTAAGACGGCAGAGAGTTTGTCTGGATCCATCTGTAGTCCCTGGCCAGAGACCAAATATCCTAGAAAAGGAAGAGATTGGCATTCAAACAGACATTTCTCAATTTTGGCATAGAGTTGGTTGTCACGAAGTCTCTGAAGAACCATACGGACATGCTGGCGGTGTTCTTCTAGATTGGCAGAAAAAATTAGGATATCGTCCAGATATACCACAACACAGGAGTATAACAGATCACGAAAAATTTCATTGACAAAGTCTTGGAAGACGGCAGGGGCATTGCACAGTCCAAAGGGCATGACCAGATACTCAAAGTGTCCATCTCTGGTGTTAAATGCCGTTTTCCACTCGTCCCCCTCTCTGATGCGGATGAGGTTATAGGCGCCTCTTAAGTCCAATTTAGTGAAGATGTGGGCACCTTGGAGGCGATCAAAGAGTTCAGAGATGAGGGGTAAGGGGTAGCGGTTCTTAACCGTGATTTTATTAAGACCGCGGTAGTCAATGCAAGGACGTAGGGAGCCATCTTTTTTGGACACAAAGAAAAATCCGGCTCCGGCAGGAGAGGAGGATTTACGGATAAAGCCCTTTTTTAGATTCTCCTGGACGTATTCGGACATGGCAAGAGTCTCTGGGGCAGAGAGAGGATAAATTCTGCCCCGGGGTGGAGTAGTACCCGGGAGGAGGTCGATAGGGCAATCATAAGGCCTGTGAGGAGGTAGAGTCTCAGCTTGTTTTTTGCAGAAAACATCCGCGAAGTCCATATAGGCCTTAGGGAGACCGGTTACAGGAGGAACCACAGAGTTACGGCAAGGGTTACTGGGAACCGGTTTTAGACAGTTCTTGGAACAAGAGGACCCCCAACTCTTGATCTCCCCAGTGGACCAATCCAGGGTTGGGGAATGAAGTTGAAGCCAGGGAAGTCCAAGGAGAATCTCCGAGGTGCAATTGGGGAGGACCAAAAGTTCAATCCTCTCATGATGAGATCCGATACTCATAAGAAGGGGCTCCGTGCGGTAACGTATGGCACAGTCCAATCTTTCATTATTTACACAATTGATGTAGAGGGGTCTGGCGAGACTGGTCACTGGGATGTTGAACCTGTTGACGAGAGAGGCCAAAATAAAATTTCCTGCAGATCCAGAGTCCAAGAAGGCCACTGTAGAGAAGGAGAAGGCAGAGGCAGACATCCGCACAGGCACAGTAAGACGTGGAGAAGCAGAGTAGACATCAAGGACTGTCTCACCTTTGTGCGGAGTCAGCGTACGTCTTTCCAGGCGGGGAGGACGGATAGGACAATCCCTCAGGAAGTGTTCGGTACTGGCACAGTACAGGCAGAGGTTCTCCATACGGCGTCGTGTCCTCTCTTGAGGTGTCAGGCGAGACCGGTCGACCTGCATAGCCTCCACGGCGGGAGACACAGGAACAGATTGCAGGGTACCAGAGGAGAGAGGAGCCGAGGAGACGAAACGCCTCGTGCGAACAGAGTCCATATCTTGACGGAGTTCCTGACGCCTTTCAGAAAAACGCATGTCAATGCGAGTGGCTAGGTGAATAAGTTCATGTAGGTTAGCAGGAATTTCTCGTGCGGCCAGAACATCTTTAATGTTGCTGGATAGGCCTTTTTTGAAGGTCGCGCAGAGGGCCTCATTATTCCAGGACAATTCTGAAGCAAGTGTACGGAATTGTACGGCATACTCGCCAACGGAAGAATTACCCTGGACCAGGTTCAACAGGGCAGTCTCAGCAGAAGAGGCTCGGGCAGGTTCCTCAAAGACACTTCGGATTTCCGAGAAGAAGGAGTGTACAGAGGCAGTGACGGGGTCATTGCGGTCCCAGAGCGGTGTGGCCCATGACAGGGCTTTTCCGGACAGAAGACTGACTACGAAAGCCACCTTAGACCTTTCAGTGGGAAACAGGTCCGACATCATCTCCAGATGCAGGGAACATTGGGAAAGGAAGCCACGGCAAAACTTAGAGTCCCCATCAAATTTATCCGGCAAGGATAAGCGTATCCCAGGAGCGGCCACTCGCTGCGGAGGAGGTGCAGGAGCTGGCGGAGGAGATGACTGCTGAAGCTGTGGTAGCAACTGTTGTAGCATAACGGTCAGTTGAGACAGCTGTTGGCCTTGTTGCGCAATCTGTTGTGACTGCTGGGCGACCACCGTGGTGAGGTCAGCGACAACTGGCAGAGGAACTTCAGCGGGATCCATGGCCGGATCTACTGTCACGATGCCGGCTGGCAGGTAGTGGACCCTCTGTGCCAGAGAGGGATGGCGTGGACCGTGCTAGTGGACCGGTTCTAAGCCACTACTGGTTTTCACCAGAGCCCGCCGCAAAGCGGGATGGTCTTGCTGCGGCGGTAGTGACCAGGTCGTATCCACTAGCAACGGCTCACCTCTCTGGCTGCTGAAGATAGGCGCGGTACAAGGGAGTAGGCAGAAGCAAGGTCGGACGTAGCAGAAGGTCGGGGCAGGCAGCAAGGATCGTAGTCAGGGGCAACGGCAGAAGGTCTGGAAACACTGGCAAGGGACACACAAGGAACGCTTTCACTGGCACTAAGGCAACAAGATCCGGCAAGGGAGTGCAAGGGAAGTGAGGTAATAAAGGGAAGTGCACAGGTGATAACCCTAATTGGAACCACTGCGCCAATCAACGGCGCAGTGGCCCTTTAAATCGCAGAGACCCGGCGCGCGCGCGCCCTAGGGAGCGGGGCCGCGCGCGCCGGGACAGAACAGACGGGGAGCGAGTCAGGTAGGGGAGCCGGGGTGCGCATCGCGAGCGGGCGCTACCCGCATCGTGAATCGCATCCCGGCTGACAGCAGGATCGCAGCGCCCCGGGTCAGAGGACGTGACCGGAGCGCTGCAGCGGAGGGGGAGAAGCGAGCGCTCCGGGGAGGAGCGGGAACCCGGAGCGCTCGGCGTAACAGTCCCCCTTTTTTGTTGTCTATGGACCCTATCTCTGTCCTCCTCTTCCTCTCCCAGTTTCCTCCGGTGTGCCTGAGGTTGATGAGCTTCTCTACTATCTGGCGACAGACCCGACAGTCATTATCCCAGGCTTCTTCATGCATGAAGGCGCAAGCGGATAAAAGTAGAAGACCTCCTCTGTCCTTCTCTCCTGGTGACATGGTGTAGCTTTCATCCAAGTACATCCACTTCAAGATCCTCTGTTACAAGCTCGGTCCTCGCTACCTTGGTCCCTTCCAGATTCTCCAAAAAAACAAATCTGTCCCCCACAAACTCCATTACCTGCTATGTTACGTATTCCCAATTCCTTCCACGTCTCTCTCCTCTTGCCTCTTGTCATAAACCGGTAAACAATTTTTTTGGCGTCGACTGGGAGGGTTACGGTTGACGAGAGATCTTGGGAGCCTAAGGAGAATATCCTGGACCGTGACCTTCTCAGGAGTTTTCTGACTCGTAAAAGGAGGGGGAGACCAAAGGGGGGTACTGTTACGTTATGCGCTCTGGCCGAACACGCTGGGTGTGAGCGCACAGTACCGTTACCTGCTGGTGGGGCTGGGACTCACTTCGCTGGACGTGCCCGCATGCGAGCTGCAGTCCGTCACTCACCTGGTGCTTCTCCTGTCCCTGCCTCTGCCTCTCTGCTCCAGTACGTGTGGCCCCGTCCTAGGGCGCGCGCGCGCCGTAACTTTAAGATTTAAAGGGCCAGTGGGCTCATTGGTTTAATTCACCTGTGGCTCATTAATAAATTCCTCCACCCTCCTCACTCCCCTGCCAGATATTTGATGTATTGAGCCTGAGAGAAAGCATTCCTGTTATTGCCTTGCTGTGTACCTGATTCTTTGCTCCGTGACCTTGCTCCTTGCCGCCTGCCTACTGACCATTTTCTACGTTCCTGACTATGCTACTGTGCCGCCTGCCCTGACCTTCTGCTATCCTGACTGCGAGTTGTCTTATCCCTCCTGTGCCTTGCATCTCCTCAGCCGCCTGTGTGGTCGAGTTGTGCCAGGGGTAGCGATCTGGGTGCCACCTGTCGCAGCAAGTCCATCCCGCTTTGTGGCGGACTCTGGTGAAAACCAGTGGCACCTTAGACTCCGCTCCTTGGTACAGGCCGAGTCATCTGCCACACAGGTCCAGGGGATCCACATGCACCTGGGTTCCTGTCTTCTGAAACGTGAGAGTTACAACTGGTTTACTAGTATGATGCTTTTTTCCAAATATTACGAGGATAAAATTACAAATTTTAAAACATAACAAAATACCACATTGGGACAATTTAAAAATGAATAAATTGGTTTGCCATGTTCTACTTTGTACAGCAATGTAATATCTCTTTCTTCCTCTGGCCAAAAGAGGGAAGGAAGGACACTGTGTAGAGACACAGGTGAATTAGGAAGAACACCAGCCTGACAGCCAATATTGTATTCCTGAACATGTAGTACCCGCAACATTCCTATTTTTGCACTTACATTTTCATTCATTGCTATGGTAGAAATATGATGAGATAAATACAGAAACTTGCAGAAAGAACATATGCTTAATGTTAACCACAAAGGCACAACGGAAAGCTGGTTTCTTAATACCTCAGGTCAACATTTGTTTCCAGTTGTGGTCGGGGTAAACCTGTAGGATCAAAACTAATGATTAATGAGGATGTTAAAAAAAATTTAAGATCAGTGTGGCTTCTGTTAACCCCAAAAACATGGCTCTTAACCTTGCTAGTTTTTGAACCATGGACTGCGAGGAAGCATTGCACATAGAAATGTTTTACTAAATCATTATTTATATATTTATATTTCATTCTTGCTATTAGTAGTAGTACTAATAATGATATGTGAATATTATTGTTTGACTATACAATGTAAAAGTATTCTTTTTTTATAGTAAATGATAAATATGTTATATGAATTGGCCAAATGGCAACAAAGCACAATGAAACAGTTTAGGGCAGATTTACTAAACATTTTACACATTAGTCCTTATCTAATTCATTAGAAAGCCCCCGGATCTGAAGCTATGCACCACAGACTAATCTGTATGTCTGCTAGGACCAGGTATAGATTTTAGCTACAATTTATGCTAGTTCCCTGGTGTAAATTATAACATAAAATGTAAAATTAAAATATGGTTGGAGCAGGAAGCCACATCCTCTTTATGGGACTCCCCACTCATTTTCTACAAAATGGAGAGATTGACGTTAAAAGATAAATAAAATCACAATTTTTGTGGAAAACAGTGGCTTCCACAAATATTTTTTACTTTTTCATGCCAGAAAACAGGCAAATATACTGTTCAGAACCATGCACAAAGTTATAAGAAGCAAAAAGACAATGAAGCGATTCAGACATATATGAAACCTCCCCAGAAGATCACCTTATTGAGAAAACTACCTCCCATATACACCAGAGTTTCAATCCCCTTATACTTTTGTATAGTAGCTGAGAAAAGTATATATTTTTTACTATATTGATTGGTTGCATCAAGTAGGTTTACATGCCAAAAAAACATACATACATTTGCTTCATACAGTTCAAAATTATATGAAAAAAGTCTCTTCTTCACTGTTGAGGAAGAATGGAAAACTCAGACAGACTGTACTTGTGATCAATGGAGGTATCACCAATACAACATGTGGATAGAATAGTTTTTCTCTTTTTTTTTTTTTCAAAAGGTTTTATATAGGTTGAAAGATTAGGGAAAAAAAAGGGTCTATTTAATGTCACTCATGTTCACAGAATGTGCCTGTTATTGTAGATTGTCTGCATTCATGCAAATGGGGCCAACTTGTCTTACCAGACAGCATTGCAATGCCATGACTAAGGATCCTGTGTGATCCAAAACGTGCCGGCGTTATGTCCTGTACCCTTTCAATGATCCGTTAATAAAGAATTCCTGTTTCACTGCACGCTGTGCACTGGACATTCCTCTCTGTGTACCTGCAATCTGGTCCAGGGATGCTGCCAGCCAGTCCGAGCTTGGTGATTTGGAGTTCGGGGGAGTGAGCTGTCGACAGTGCTTGACTTGCTTCTACTAGACAACATTGTTTTATGGATATTGTATTGTGAGCTCCATTGAAGAAAATAACCATTGTTAGTAAATACAGTCTATTATACATTGTACTGTGATGTCTATGAACAGATGATGTTTGGGCAAATCGGTAATAAAAGCACAACTGGATGCATATACTTGGTAATGAATTCAGAGTATCCTTAAAGAGGTACTCCACTGGATAACATTTGTTTTTAAATCAACTGGTGCCAGAAAGTTAAATAGATTTGTAAATTACTTCTATTTAAATATCTTAATCCTTCCAGTACTTATCAGGTGCTGTAGGCTACAGAGGAAGTTCGTTTCTTTTTGAATTTCCTTTCTGCCTGACCACAGTGCTCTCTGCTGACACCTCTGTCTATTTTAAGAACTGTCCAGAGTAGGAGCAAATCCCCATAGCAAACCTCTCTTTCTCTGGGCAGTTCCTGACATGGACAGAGGTGTCAGCAGACTGTGGTCAGACAGAAAGGAAATTCAAAAAGAAAAGTACTTCCTCTGTAGTATACAGCAGCTGATAAATACTGGAAGGGTTAAGATTTTTTAATAGAAGTAATTTACAAATCTGTATAACTTTCTGCCAAAAGTTGATTTAAAAGAAAATGTTTTCCAGTGGAGTACCCCTTTAAAGTGTACCTCCAAACTTTAAGTATCGGTGGATCTTCAACTTCAGCTTCTGTCTGCATTCGTATACATGGGGCAAAGCTGCCTTACCGGACATCGCTAATAGAGAAGATTTTTATATGGATATTTTATTGGCAGCCCCATTGAAGAAAATAACCATTGTTAGTAAATACATACAATCTATTATACATTAGTCTCTACATAGCTGTTGACAGGTTCAGGTTCCACTGGGTTCATAGTTGACCAACATCTGTACCAAGATGCAGTAAATCTCTATTTCCATTTGTCATAATATATAATTGTATATAATACTGTATGCACTTTCAACATACATTATATATACTTTCAAGGTACATAAACTAAAATATGCTCTTCACACTTAAAGTTGGTAATATAACATACACTAAATACTACAAGGGATTTGGTGTTGTCTTTTTAAAATTTATTGGCCCCCAATTCAACCTATCCAATATCTCTAAAGGTTATGGCATATTTCCTTTCCTGTTCACCTTTTTTCTTCTCCAATGCTTTGTTTTTGTCCTGCGTCTCTGTGTTTTGACCTTTGACCTATGGGATTATACATACCAGTTGTAAAAACAAAGCACAACTTTTCCTGAGATGTGTGTAGAATTGGCTCAAATCTCCAACAATTTGATCATGATCAGCTGTAAGAAAATAACTGTTATTTCACAAATGTTTTTATGGCATTTTACATTGCATTTTTGGGGCATTTTTCTTAATGCCAGATATTACATTCCGTATTTTATTGAAATATAAAAAACTGTTTGGTTTGAGGTATTTTTTTGACACTCTGGGTTTGACTTTTTTCTGGGGATTTCCCCACAGGCTTCTCTATTCTATTGGAGAAAATTGCCTTTTTAAGCAAATACCAAAAAAGATCACTATATAAAGGGGATCTTGTTCATATTATCTATAAAGGGAGCTGACCAATGCTCAGCATAACTAATGTATATTGGATAAAGCTGAGCATTTGTCAAATTTGTTTGTCACTAGAATTAGTGTGGATAATCAATAAAAGTGTAACTTTCCCAATTTTGCACTGGGACATCTATGAACAGCTGGAAAGAGATAGATGATAGGTGCAGAAGACATCATGCACCACTTGTTTGCATTGTGTATTTCTACTGAAATAGGTCAAATAAACAAAATTGGATGCATTTAAAGGGGTACTCCGGTAAAAAAAAAAAAATAATAATCTTTATCAACTGGTGCCAGAAAGTTAAACAGATTTGTAAATTACATCTATAAAAAAATATTAATCCTTCCAGTACTTATCAGCTGCTGAACACTACAGAGTAAATTATTTTCTTTTTGGAACACAGTGCCCTCTGCTGACATCACGAGCACAGTGTTCTCTGCTGACATCTCTGTCCATTTCAGGAACTATCCAGAGCAGCATATGTTTGCTATGGGGATTTTCTTCTACTCTGGACAGAGATGTCAGCAGAGAGCATTGTGCTCGTGATTCAGCAGAGAGCTCTGTGTTCCAAAAAGAAAATAATTTCCTCTGTAGTATTTAGCAGCTAATAAATACTGGAAGGATTAAGATTTTTTTAATAGAAATAATTTACAAATCTGTTTAACTTTCTGGCACCAGTTGATTTAAAAAAAAAAAAAAAAAAAAAAAAAAGTTTTCCACTGGAGTACCCCTTTAAAGGGGTAGTCTAGCCAGTAGCAACTCTGGGGCAATGAATTGCTTTCATGTGCTAGCACCAGCATCCAGCACTCCATTTTCAGTCCACATTTTGACTTGTCATCTGAAAGAGCGGCAATTTTATCTTTGATACATCAACAAAGGGGGCCGGGCCGGTCCAGCTCAGTTGTACAAGTTCTTGCTGACACCCTTGATGAGGATCCCTGCTAATGTCTGCTCCCCCTTCAGTGATGCAAGACTCATTGGGTGGATACATATGCTAATCTGCCCTCCACTCCATTGATGTATGTAGCAGAAAGAGTGCAATGCACCATGGGGATTGTAGTAATAGGACAGTGCAGCAAGCAATTTCTTGAGAGGAGGAGCACAGGTCTCCGGGGGCCAAGATAACTATAGCTTGGCGCATGAAAACCACTCGAGACATGTTAGTGAGTACAATCCACACTGTGTTCAAATTTTATTTTTATTTTTAAGGTAATGTCAGACCACCTCTTTAACTTGGTGATGATTTCATAGGATCCTTACAGGGGTTTTCCAGGATTATTTTATTTATTTTTTTATGCAAAAACAGCACCACTTCTGTTCATAGGTTGTGTCTTGTACTGCAGCTTGGCTCCATTGATGTATATAGGACTGAGTGCAATACTACACAGAAACGGTGATAGGAGTGGTGCTGTTTTTGTAAAAAAAAAAAGAAGCAAACTTTTTTTCTATTCTTATATAATTTTCATGCTGAAAGTTTAATAGTATTAAAACATTGAAAGTGTCATATTTATAATAACCATATGTTTATGGGGGCAGTGCTATCATTAAACATACATGGCTTCATAAGAAGTCGGCCCTGTGTATAATAATAGGACTTAGTTGTGAGGCCACTTGGGACCAGGTATTGATGTGAATGATAATTATTTCAGACAGTGCTACCAAGTATGTTAATATCATATAAGCAATATGAAGTTAATAAATTAATAAATAATTAAAGTTAAAGGGGTATTCCAGGATCTTTTTTATTTTTTTATTTGACTATGCTACAGGGGCTGTAATGTTAGTGTAGTTCATAATAAGGTGTCTGTACCTGTAAGTCGGTGGTCTCACAATTCTTCTGTGATAATTGCCCCAATAATTTTTTTTTTAACATAATACAAAATTACTCATGTCTCGGGATTTCCCAGGTTGCAGTGTGTTGATACCTGACCTCACTAGTCAGGTGATCAGAGGGAGCCTGTCCTGTTTCAATTTTGCAAGCTGTAGGCCCCCTGGTTAGAAAACACTGTGTTTCAATGGGTGGGGTGGCTAATGTGTGGGAGGAAGGAAAGTGATCTCAAACTTTCAAGCATGGAACTGTGGGATGTGTAGTTTAGAGAACAAAATCCAACAGGAAATACCCAGTTCTGGCAGGTAAGTACTAAAATCCCCTTATAATGGATAACCCCTGTAACTCCCTTAATGCATTGGGGCAGAAGAGTTCTATGGCATGCTGAGAGTTGTAGTTTCACAACAGCTGGTGTTCCACAGGTTACATACTACTGGTTTAAAGATAAAGGGACAAAAAGTGATAACTAGAAACATAGTACCTTAAGAAATAACCTAGGTGTTTAGATAGCCTTTGACTGCACTTTTTTCACTATAATATTAATAAACCATTTTCCTTTTGTTTTGCCGACTCTTACCAGAACATGTTCTCAGTCAATGTGCAAATATGAGAAATAAGATTCTTTTTTCCTTATCAAGAATTATTACAATTTCATCAAAATGACCAGAGGTCACAGTTTCCCAGACACCTAAAGTTAAATTCAAGCAAAGAAGGAAATACCTCATTTCCCACAGACTAGTACATATAAACTTAGACACAATAGGGTCAAGCTAGTGCCTCTTGCAGTGTTATCCTATCAAATCCAGTCTAGTGGATTGTTTTTTTAGTCTTAACTATTCTGTTACAACAGCTGAAAGGGCCAAATATATAGAGCAGCTGTAGAATTTCTTCCCCTTTAGAACAAGTACTTCATTGTAAAGAGATCCAATCAACCCCTATGAAGAGTACAACATTTTTTAAATCTCTCGAGGGGCCGTAAATTCTCCAATCCCCCCCCCCCCTTCTTTCCCACTAATTAACTAAATATTTTATTACTTGCTATTCAGGACTCTTAAAACACGTCTTATTCTGCGGTTGTTAAATAATAACACCCCCCAAAAAGTGTTAACGGACTTTATTTTACATCTTGCTGTTCTTTCACCTACTTTTGGGCAGTTTTATGCAAGCATCTAATGGCTGATATAAGTAATACCAGTAATACCAACATTGTTAGGTTTTATAGAAGCCTTTTCCTACTGTAGATACTTTCATTCTATAACTTTATTTTTTCATTAGGTGAAATGAATGATTCTAGAGGGTGCTTTGCAATTGATATTTACAGTAACTGAAAATCATGGCACTAGTACTATTAGAATGTTCTGTTCATCAATTGTTAGAGTATGTTTGAAACCTCAGATTCTATAAGTGCTCAGAATGCCTTTAAAATTAAAAACTAATAAAAACTCACTAGTGTTGAGCGCAAATATTCTAAATGCCAATTTTTACAGCGAATATCGTCACTTTGTGATTTCCTGAATATTTAGAATATAGCGATATATATTCCTAATGACGAATATTTTTTTTTTCTTCACAACAATGATGTGTGCTGTGTAAAAAAAAAAAGAGGTCATCCATCCCTGCTTCCAGCTTGTGGTTCAAAGAAGGCTCCAATATTATTTACTGTATGAGTCGGTGTAGAGCGCGAATATTTCCTATATGCGAATATGCAAATATTTGCGAATATCGTCACTTCCAGAGGACACTGATCCCTCCCTTCTTTTAGGTGAAAGATATAATTGCGCATGCGCACTATGTGAATTTCACTATACAAATTTTTGCATGGAAAAAAAAAGGGAATGGACATACCAAATATGCGTATTTCGCAAACATAGGATGAATATTCGTCCATATTTTCGCTAAATATCACAAATTTGAACATGGCCCCTTCCATTCATCATTAATACTCATCTGCCCAACTCCCCCACTGTAGCCAACCTGGATAATGCCTCGGTCTCTGATCAGAGCATGAAATGCCCGCTTAGTCAATCATTTGCTGAACTGGGCATTTTTTGGATGGCAGCAGCAAAAGGGTGAGGAAAGGTGAGTATTCATTATATTTATTGGAGCTCCATATTATTATATTGCATAGACTCAAGGAAGTTGTTTCTCTTTTATAAAGTATAAGAGAGCCTAGTACTTTTGAGGGTTCAGTAGTTGAGGAGTCAAAACAGAAAAACATGTATATATATAGATATATATATATATATATATATATATATATATATATATATATACACACACACACACACTAATCCCCAATGTGCCACGTGTCTGCTCTGTTTTGCCTTGTTGCAATTGGTTAACTTCTATTTACCCCTAAAAAATAGAGATGAGCAAATTTTTTTAAAATTCGATTTGCCGAATTTTCCGAAAAATCTTAGTTCGGTCCTAATTTGTTTGCGGCAAATTTGTATTAAAAACTGATATATCTGGCCTACAGAGAGCCTCAATAGGGGTGTAGAACACGCATAGGGTGTGTGATGGGTTAGTGAAATAATACTGTTATTCAGTATGACATGCAGATTAGAGGTGTCACTATTAGAATCACTGTCGCAAAGCGGCACAATGAAAGAGCCTGGAGGTGGCATCAGTATGAGGAGACCACATAGTGGCTCAATTACACAGCGTGGAAGTGGCAGCAGCATGAGAAGACCATATAATGCCTGAATGGGACAGCATGGAGGTGACGGCAGCATGAGAAGACCATATAGTGGCTGAATGACACAGTCTGGAGGTGGCAGAAGCATGAGGAGACCATATAGTTACAGAATGAGACAGCCGTTAAGGACTAAGCGTTTTTCCAGTTTTGCATTTTCGTTTTTTCCTCCTTACCTTTTAAAAATCATAACCCTTCAATTTTGCACCTAAAATTGCCACCAATTCTACTTTGTAATGACATCAGTCATTATATCCAAAAATTGATGGCAAAAGAAACGGGGAAAAAAAAACATTGTGCAACAAAATTTAAGCAAAAAAAAAATTTTGTAAATTTTGGGGACTTCCGTTTCTATGCAGTACATTTTTTTGGTAAACATGACACTTTATCTTTATTTTTTTAGGTCCATACAATTAAAAATATAGGTTTGATATTTTTGGAAAAAATCATAACTACATGCACGAAAATTAATACATTTAAAATTGTCCTCTTCTGACCCCTATAACTTTTTTATATTTCCACGTACGGGGTGGTATGAGGGTTAATTTTTTGCGCCGTTAATCCGTACTATTTTTGTTTTGATCGGACTTTTTGATCACTTTATATTCCTTTTTTTTTTTGGTATAAAAAGTGACCAACAATACGCTATTTTGGACTTTACATTTTTTTTATGCCATTGACCATGCAGTTTAATTAACGATACACGTATTTACTTATTTACACATGCGGCGATACCACATATGTTTATTTTGATTATGTTTATATATTTGATTCATTTGATTCCTCATATGGATCAATGTGGGAACCATATTGATCTGTGTGCTCTGTGCTCGATTGATAAAGCCTGGTCCTGCCAGGCTTTATCGATCTGAGAGCCGGAGAAGGCACAGGAGCAGAGGTAAGCCCTCCGGCTACCTCCACAGTGGATCCCCACTGGACCACCAGGGATGTTATAAAGGTACCTTTAGACGCGGCGATCTAAAGGGTTAATAGCCAGCCGCATGTCAGCTATTAATGCCGGCCCCCCAGCTACAAGAATCAGCTGGGGGCCGGCCAGTATTAACACCCCATTAACAGCATATGGACGAGCATAGACGTCCATGGTCGTTAACGGTTTAAAACAGTATTTGTCTACAACACCAGCAGGTGTGTACTTTTGGCTGGCCTCTCACAGTATCTAGGCCCTTAAGACTTTAACAGGAACAAAATGGTACACCACTTAGATGTAAGCATGTAGTATGCAATTATGAGGGGAGGACAATGCGCTCCAGTACTACACCCAAAATTGCACTCTCAATCTCACTCCCTTCCCTATCAGTGCTTCTAGGCTGGATTTGGGCTTGAGGTGAATCGCTGGTGTAAAAAAGCTTTTTTGTGCAACACACTGCTCTCTGACCCTCTCTCTTTCCGCAATAGAACGCTGATGTGACTGGGAGGTATACCGCTGCTGTAAAAATGCTTTTCTGTGCAACACACTGCTATCTGTCCCTCTGTCTCTGAAATAGAACGCTGATGTGACTGGTCTCAAGATGGCTGCTGATTATATAGGGCTGTGACATCACAGGGGTGGCTGGCTGCTGATAGGCTGCATGCTGCATGTGATTCAGGGTCATCCTGCCTACCCGCTTTCCCGCTTTGCCTTCCCGCCTTCCCAGGATTCCTTGCCCCATATCCTCACATGTGGATCCGCCATTTTAGATGCCCTAGAGCCTGGACCGCACTAAATGGAGTTTAATAAAGAGATCCAGGTGATATTCGCATTCGTTACGAATCAAATTTTTCCTGCTGGGAAAGCATAATCCAAAGATGTCCATGCAGAAAACGCTATAGATACATTCTGTAGGTAAAAGTTGTCATGTCTTTCACAGCTGGAAACCAAATACTGGGAAAGCGAAAAGCTACACAAAGAGAAAATGTCACATGTGAGTTATTACATTTGTCTATTCGGCCTTTGAGTAAGGTTTTTTTTAATGTGCCCAGTCAGCACTGTCAAAATACTCTACAGACCAGACCACCTGGGCGGTATGTTACCACTGGATGATCACTGTATTCAGTCTCAGTATGGTTTTAATATTGGTGTATGCATTGCATTTTTTATTCAGCAATAATATGTTAGCATTATTCACAGTATGGTTGTACTATTGTTTTATTTTTCCCTACAAATACATCATTTTTTGGCTTCACCTTAGATTTTGTGGTATAATGAATGATGTCATTACAAAGTATAATTGGTCCTGCAAACGACACAAACGCAAGTACAATAAGAGTAAACAATAGAGGACAGACTGATATAGAGGGAGAGAGTGCTTTGCCATGTAAAGGCTTACAATCTACACGGGGAGGAGAGATACTAATATGAAGTCTATGATTTTAGAGTGAGTATAATTTATGTATATGGAACCCAGATTCTGGTTCAGCATAGTGTGTACTATAGTCCCTATTAGAGCACATGACAATTTTAAGGAACCAAGTCTCCACCATCAAACAATGAACCTAGCCAAGTTGCATTTTCATTTATCAATGGTGCCACAGATAATGATCATGGTTATGGTGCAACAATTGATCAATAATAAGTTATATTTGCTATTAACATGGATGCTCAGATAGGTGCAAATGGGCCTTTAACCCCTTAAGGACGCAGGACGTAAATGTACGTCCTGGTGCGGTGGTACTTAACGCACCAGGACATACATTTACGTCCTGTGCATAACCGCGGGCATCGGAGCGATGC
Organism: Hyla sarda; assembly: GCF_029499605.1. Classification (NCBI taxonomy): domain Eukaryota; kingdom Metazoa; phylum Chordata; class Amphibia; order Anura; family Hylidae; genus Hyla; species Hyla sarda. Next base: position 426,745,848 of record NC_079189.1, read on the forward strand.
CCGTGTCATGCACGGCTGATCCCGGCTGCTGATCGCAGCCAGGGACCCGCCGGCAATGGCCGACGCCCGCGATCTCGCGGGCGTCCGCCATTAACCCCTCAGGTGCCGGGATCAATACAGATCCCGGCATCTGCGGCAGTGCGCGATTTAAATGAACAATCGAATCGCCCGCAGCGCTGCTGCGGAGATCCGATCATTCAGAACGCCGCACGGAGGTCCCCTCTCCTGCCTCCGTCCGGCTCCCGGCGTCTCCTGCTCTGGTCTGAGATTGAGCAGACCAGAGCAGAAGATCACAGAAAACACTGATCTGTTCTATGTCCTATACATAGAACAGATCAGTATTAGCAATCATGGTTTTGCTATGAATAGTCCCCTATGGGGACTATTCAAGTGTAAAAAAAAATGAAAAAAATGTAAAAGTAAAAAAAAAGTGAAAAATCCCCTCCCCCAATAAAAAAGTAAAACGTCCGTTTTTTCCTATGTTACCCCCAAAAAGCGTAAAAAATAAATTTTATAGACATATTTGGTATCGCCGCGTGCGTAAATGTCCGAACTATTAAAATAAAATGTTAATGACCCCGTACAGTGAACGGCGTGAACGGAAAAAAAAAAAGTACAAAATTGCTACTTTTTTTAATACATTTTATACCCCATACCGCCGCTTATACGGAAAAATAAAAAAGTTAGAGGTCATCAAAATAAAGGGATTATAAACGTACTAATTTGGTTAAAAAGTTTGTGATTTTTTTTAAGCACAACAATAATATAAAAGTATGTAATAATGGGTATCATTTTAATCGTATTGACCCTCAGAATAAAGAACACACCATTTTTACCATAAATTGTACGGCGTGAAAATAAAACCTTCCAAAATTCGCAAAATTGCGTTTTTTCGTTTAAATTTCCCCACAAAAATAGTGTTTTTTGGTTGCGCCATACATTTTATGATATAATGAGTTATGTCATTACAAAGGACAACTGGTCGCACAAAAAACAAGCCCTCATACTAGTCTGTGGATGAAAATATAAAAGAGTTATGATTTTTAGAAGGCGAGGAGGAAAAAATGAAAACATTAAAATTAAATTGTCTGAGTTCTTAAGGCCAAAATGGGCTGAGTCCTTAAGGGGTTAATGAGGGCCAGCTAGGACAGTGTAAGCTATCAATATGGTGCACCATGCAGCAACAGTGCCCCCCCCCCCCCCCCCCTTGTGCTTCACAGAGTAATTTGTCTATTTTCTGCATCAATATAGACCAACCTACAGAGGGTTAGGCCGGTCTATTGTGCGCTTAATTTATCAAAAGTTGCAAGACTCTTGATAAATTCTGCGCACAGACTTCGGGATCTATGATTTAAACTGTATTTAAACCTGCTCCAGCATGGTCTGACATTTCGGTGTACTTTCGGCCAATGTGACTTTTCGCCAAAAAGCCACTATTGATAAATTCAGCTCCAATGCGTTTTTCCATCTAAAATAGACTAGAATGCATCATGTTCTAAAAATTCTCTAAAGCAAAAGTCACATATTTCTGTGTGACAAATTTAGATGGGAAAACACTGTCTAAATCCTTTGATAAATCTACCCCATAGTATCATTTTTTACACCCTGTACAGTAAAATTGATCATATCAGTGCCCATTAACAATAACCCTTTAAAGTCCCACATAGTAACAGTGGCGAACAGTAGCAATCTTAGTGCCAAACACATCAATGATGCCCTCTTCTATGCCCTTTTTACAGTAATAATGTCGTTTATAACATAGGAACAACAGACCCCACAAATTTACCACCTTGTGGAAAACAGAATGCACTTAAATATGCCTTAACCCCTTAAGGACCAGGCCATTTTACACCTTAGGACCAGAGCGTTTTTTTGCACATCTGACCACCGTCACTTTAAGCATTAATAACTCTAAGATGCTTTTACCGAATATTCTGATTCTGAGATAGTTTTTTTGTGACATATTCTACTTTATTTTGGTGGTAAATTTCGGCATTACTTGCATCCTTTTTTTTGTGAAAAATTCCAAAATTTTGAAAATTTAGCATTTTTCTAACTTTGAAACTCTCTGCTTGTAAGGAAAATGGATATTCCAAATAAATTTTATTTTTATTCACAAATACAATATGTCTACTTTATGTTGGCATCATAAAATGGACATATTTTTACTTTTTGAAAAGATTAGAGGGCTTCAAAGTAGAGCAGCAATTTTCAAAAATGTCATGAAAATTGCAAAATCTGAAGGGACAGATGTTACAGAACTACAACTCCCAGCATGCCTGGGCAGTCTAGGCATGCTGAGAGTTGTAGTTTGGCAACATCTGGAGGGCTACAGTTTGGGCACCACTGTAACAGTGGTCCCCAAACTGTGACCCTCCAGATGTTGCAAAACTACAACTCCCAGCATGCCCAGACAGCCTTTGGCTGTCTGGGCATGCTGGGAGTTGCAGTTCGGCCTTCCTAGTGGTTGCCACAGTAAAAATCACTTTACTTTCAGTTTAATTTCTCCCCCCCACAGTCGATTCCCTACCTGAGCCGGGATCTCCGGTGAATATCTGCGATGATTGCCGGGCCCCACGGGTCTTCTCCTCCAGGTACCTGCCTCCATGTTCTCCCCCCGTTCTGTCTGACATCCAGGGGTGGGCAGAACAGGGGGTTTCCATGGCAACCCACCGTCCTGCTCTGCCATTGGTCAGAATCAGTTCTGACCAATGGCAGGGGATGGGAGGAGATCGCAGAATTGCGACCTCACTCCTACCCTGCAGGATGCTGGGGCCTGTCACTCACTGGTCCGAGCATCCCATTTTTCTGGGTGATCGGGTCACCAGGGACCCGATCAGCCCGGAATAGGAGAAAATGACATGCAATTTTCTGTGATCGCCGACATGCGAGGGTCCCGGGACCCCCTCTGCATTTGCACGGCATGCCTGCTGAAAGATTTCAGCAGACATGCCGTTCCGATCTCTTCCCGGCGCGCGGCAGAGACCGGAAATACAACAGGACGTTCTCTAATGTCCTTGGGCATTAAAGCCCAGGTAGCGGGGACGTTAGAGAACGTCCTATGTCCTAAAGAGGTTAAATGGTAATAACATGGTGGACTCATCCACATTCATAAATATTGGAAACTTGAACACTTTTGCTGTTCCAAAAATACCAAAGAGAAGGAAATATTGTTGATGTTCTAGACTCTATGCAAGAATCTTCAGACACAGTACTAATAGTAATAAATAGTGCAGTTTCGGTAAGGCCTTGCATTTCCCATAACGTCTGTGGTCATGTCATAGATTTTTCTACATTGAACAGGAAACTTGGAGACATCCAGGAAAAATATGGCGTCGTGTGAAACAAGAAGTTGTTTCAAGAGCAGAAGGAAGCATATTACACAAACCATATCCCAGTGACATAGTCGTCAAATAAATTAATTAGCAGAAAAGCGATATTATATAGTCTATAATACACATTGATGGAAATTGTCTGTTGTAAATAATATATATATTTATAAACTTCTCATTCTGATGTCAGAACCTGATCATGTGATAGAGAATTTTTTCTACATATGATAGCTGTGCAAATTGCGTAGCCTTGAGGGCTACGCTGTTTACATTACTCCCGGATGAAAAAGAGTGACGGCACTCTCAGAAAAGAGCTTTAGCCTAGTGTGGGAGTGGGGTTCGTGGGTTCCCTAGCTTAGAGGCTTGGTCACAACAGTTACCTCTGTGACCACTTTTGCTACGCCACTATTCTCTAGTGAAAATTCTGCTGGCTCATTTAAAATGTTTTATTTTCCAATTTCTAACAGGATAGACACCAAACAACTGATCCACAGAGACATTACTGATGGCAGTACTTTTTATAGGTAAAATATATATATTTGTCAGGAAAAAAATTGCCACAAAGTTGAGAGTGGTGTAAAAATAATAAACATGCTATACTCACCTCCTCTGGTCCCCTGCAGTTGCTGTGCCAATGTTTTTGGTCCTTTGTTGGTCTATATTTTTTTCAGGTTCCTGTGATATCCTGACCCAACAGGAAGTGGCCCGCTCAGCCAATCAGCCACAGTGTTGTCCCAACTCAATCAGTGATTGGCTGAGTGGGCTAGTTTATTTAGGGTTAGGATGGCACAGAAGCTTCAGGAGCTTCAGCTATGCAGCTGTGGGGACCAAAGGAGGGGAGTATAACATGTTTTTATTTTTACACTATGCCCAGTCCTGGAGAAAAATTGCATTCCCCAGGACCACCACTTTAAACACATAAAACATTTTCCGACATTGGAGAAGAATTTATAAAATATTGTGCAAGAAAAAGTTGAATATTCCTTTGCTAATTTTACAAAGGGCTTCTGACAAATATGGATGAGAAGGCAAGAATGCCGCTATTGCTACAAGAAAGCATCAATTTTTTTCAATACTGGATAAATCGTTTGAGAAATGATGCTTAAAGCGTACCTATCATATCACAGAAAAAAAAGTTAAATGTTACTCAGTACCACATCCTGATCATGTACATATAACTTTTATGTGTCTAGCTTCTGTATTTCTTTTAAAATCAGCTTATATCAGATCACACTGAATTTTTTCATCTTCTCACATGCAGGGGGCGTGTTTCTCTCTTTCCTTTACTGTACATGACTAAACTTCCTCCCTCACTGTGGATCACTGAGCTGTCAGCTGTCCTCCTTATGTAATCTCCTTAATACTGGGCTGGCACACTGTAACAAACCCCCTTCCCATCTCCTTACTACTGGGGTACATGTTGCTGTATAAGGTTGACCATGCTGTCACATTTCTGCTCCTTGTCCTCTATGCTATGGATGGAGCTCTGCACTGAATCATTCTCCTCTCACTCGACGCTGCTGAGAGCTGCGGAGGTGTGAGGGGGTGTGGCCTCCAATCACAGCAGCTCACACACTGCATGCTCTCTGTGTTTGGAGATCTTCACACAGGGAGCGCACACAGGCTTGTAAAGCCTCCCCCTCACTTCCTGTATTCTGACTGAGACACTGACGTCGGAAGACCATAGTAACAGGTGTGGGACATTTATGAAGACCTCTAGTGGCCACTTTTATAGGAGCAGTTTTCCAAGGTAACTGTAGAACAAAAATAATAAAAAAGTATTAGAGATATACCTATTTTCTATGGCTCTATTGTTTTAAAAAAAAGAATTGTTTTGGTGATAGTGGCCATTTAACCCCTTAACTACGCAGGACGCATATTTACGTCTTGCGCCGACTCCCGCGATATGAAGCAGAGTTGCGCTGCGACCCCGCATCACATCGCGTCAGTCCCGGCACTCATCAACGGCCGGGACCCGCGGCTAATACCACACATCGCCGATCGCGGCAATGTGCAGTATTAACCCTTTAGAAGCGGCGGTCAAAGCTGACCGCCGCTTCTAAAGTGAAAGTGAAAGTATCCCGGCTAGTCAGTCGGGCTGTTCAGGACCGCCGCGGTGAAATCGCGGTGTCCCGAACAGCTTACAGGACACCGGGAGGGCCCTTACCTGCCTACTCAGTGTCCGATCGACGAATGACTGCTCCGTGCCTGAGATCAAGGCAGGAGCAGTCAAGCGCCGATAACACTGATCACAGGCGTGTTAATACACGCCAGTGATCAGCATGAGAGATCAGTGTGTGCAGTGTTATAGGTCCCTATGGGACCTATAACACTGCAAAAAAAAGTTAAAAAATTTTTAATAAAAGTCATTTAACCCCTTCCCTAATAAAAGTTTGAATCACCCCCCTTTTCCCATAAAAAAAATAAAACAGTGTAAATAAAATAAAAATAAACATATGTGGTATCTCCGCATGTGTAAATGTCCTAAATATAAAAATATATCATTAATTAAACCGCATGGTCAATGGCGTACACGTAAAAAAATTCCACAGTCCAAAAAAGCGTATTTTGGTCACTTTTTATACCATTAAAAAATGAATAAAAAGTGATCAAAAAGTCTGATCAAAACAAAAATCATACTGATAAAAACTTCAGATCACAGCGCAAAAAATGAGTCCTCATATTGCCCTGCACGTGGAAAAATAAAAAAGTTATAGGGGTCAGAAGATGACATTTTTAAATGTATACATTTTCCTGCATGTAGTTATGATTTTTTCCAGAAGTGCGACAAAATCAAACCTATATAAGTAGGGTATCATTTTAACCGTATGGACCTACAGAATAATGATAAGGTGTCATTTTTACCGAAATATGCACTGCGTAGAAACGGAAGCCCCCAAAATTTACAAAATGGCGTTTTTTCTTCGATTTTGTCGCACAATGATTTTTTCTTCCGTTTCGCCGTGACTTTTTGGGTAAAATGACTAATGTCACTGCAAAGTAGAATTGGTGACGCAAAAAATAAGCCATAATATGGATTTTTAGGTGGAAAATTGAAAGGGTTATGATTTTTAAAAGGTAAGGAGGAAAAAACAAAAGTGCAAAAACGGAAAAACCCTGAGTCCTTAAGGGGTTAAGTGACTACTGAGTACATGAATGAATTATTCCACTACTGCCTATACAGTAGGTGCATCTTGGTCAAGGATCGTGTATATGGACCTTGACAATGAAACATGAAAATTGTTGCATCTATCTTTGTAGCTGTTCCTATCCTATTGTTTATTGATCTGCACATACAAAGAACAAACAGAAAAGTGGATCATAAGTAGGTAATTAAACGTTGATGCTCATGTGTATGAGCCCAAGGGCACCAACTTAATGGCTTCCACGGTGCACTGGACTAAAACTGTACACAGTGGTTGCTTCTAAGCTATTCCTTTGTTGCCATTTTAGATAGGCTTCCTGTTGGTTTGTTTGTTTATTTACGTTTCAAGGAATGTTATCTGTAGTAAACTTTGTGTCTTCCTTTCCCAAGACAGGAAACCAGGAGAACCTGTTGATTAGCATATAAGAGCAGAAAGAGTGCAAAGAAGAGGTTATCATGCACTTACTGTAGATGTACTTACTTAGCAAGACATTGCATGGACTCTATTTGTATACTCTCACCACAAAAGGGTATTTTTGCCTCTAACATAATACTTTCCAGAATAAAGAATGTCAGTCAGTACAGAATCAGATCCTCAGGGGTCAAGTAGGCTAGCTTTGATAAATAACAAGATTAACTAAGTACTTAAGGTTAAAGGTAGAAGTCATGCCCTATTTCTGTATTGTTCATGAGGAAGACTAAAAAATCTATGGAATCTCCAATCCACAACTAGAAACCCTCCAGGGGAAACAAATGTTTTCTGACCCTTTAAAAACATTTCTCCAGAAACTATACTCAGCTGTGAAACATTTATTTCTGAATTCATTTCTATAAAATACCAGTAATATGTAGCTTACTCAACTGTAAAAAAAAAAAACACGTTTGATCTCTAAAATATACTGCAAGACAAACATAATTTATATTCAATTTTTTTACATATTTCCCTTACCCAATTTGAAGCTTAGCTCCACTCAGCTTCCCAAATATTAGATCAATATAGCACAAAAAATAAATAAATAAATATATATATATGTATATATATATATATATATATATATATATATATATATATATATTGGGAGCTGGGAAGTGAAGCTTTTCTTGGCTCTTTCTTGTAATTGGTGCGGGTCTCAGCACCTAGATCCCAACTGATGAGAACTTTTTTCATGTTTAAAGCCAACTACGGTAATATGATTAGTACATATAAGTAAATCCTGCCCAACATTAAAAAATAGGTAGATTGATTAGGTTTAAATAGTTGAAGATATCACTCTATTTAACGGTTTACAAGCCGTTTCCTACAAAAGTTGCATATTGTTGTGTTTATTTTATAGGTTTATTTTATGGACAAGGTTCCAAAACAACTCTCCTCCAAAGTGTAGTCAACTGTATACTACTAGCTAAATCAGTCCAAACAAGGATGACACGCCCATCAATAGCCTTTTCAGTAAAAATTGATTCTATTCTATCTTATTAAATTTTTGGTTTTCACTTTTTATCAGTATACTTTTTAATTTCTATTTGACATTTTATTGTTACATATATCAATTTTATTTAGTGGGCCAGTAGTTAGCGCTGTTGACTTGCAAGGCTGGGGGTCCATCATATTGTAGAGTTTCAATGTTCTTACGTTGTGTGTTCTTCCTCTGTGTTCTTCAGTTTCCTCTAACCTTTTAAAAACCATACTGACAGATTCATAGTTTTTCTTGAAAATGGCCGAAGATCTGATGTGCAGAAATTTGATTGCAAGCCTTACTGAGCATTTGGACTGATGTGAGCCATAACATTCTCTTTACTACTGTGCAAAGTGTATTAATGCTACATGAGCAACAAGAAATGAATAGAATTGTGTCCACCACCATACACCTCTATTGTTCTTGCGGCCGGCAATACACTGACCGCAGTGTGACATTCCGAGCCTAAGAAGCAGGAAGCCGAGCAGTGCCGGAGGAATGGGACGCCGATACCGGCGCAACGGGGGAACATAGGAAGGTGAGTTCAAGTTTTTTTTTTTGCAGCCCAGGCACAGGGAAATGTAAAAGTTTTGTGCCGCATTTCTCCTTCAGGGACATTTTTTTATTTATTCATTTTTTTTTTTTTTTTGCACATTTGTTTTTTCATTTTGGTCTTTTAAAAACCATAATGCTTTACATTTTTCCCTTACAGACTCATATGAGGGCTTGTTTTTTGCACCAACAACTGCACCAAAATTTGTGTAAATAAAAAAAAAAATAAATAAATAAAAAAAAAGGAATTTAGCAACTTTTGGGGTCAACTTTTTTATTGATACCATTTTTTTATAGGACTTTTTTATTTTTATTCTTTTTATTTTTTGCTTTTTTTTATTTTTATAAAAAGCGACCAAAACTGCTATTCCTGGCCTTTTTTTTTTTTTTTTTTACATTTACGCCTTTATTTTAATAAGTCGGACATTTATGCATGAGCTTATATTTATTTTTGTTTACATAATTATATTTTAAAAATGTGAAAAAGGGGATGATTCAAACTTTTATAAGGGCAGGGATTAATTCATATTTAGAAATTTTTTTTAAACACTTTATTCACAATTTTTTTGTCCCCTTAGGAGACTATCACATGCAATCTTCAGATTGCATACACTGATCAATGCTGCTCTACAGGAGAGCATTGAACAGTGTTATCGGTGCTCAATTGCTACACTGATCGGACTGCAGGGGGAGAGGTAAGAGACTTCCCTCCATCCTGACTGCTGATCGGGACATCGCAATTTTCCTGCGATGGCCCCGTTCACCTCCGCTGAGCAGCTGGGAACAGATTTCGGCACTAGTGTCCGGTGATGTTCGGCATTAGTCGCAGGTCCTGGCTTGAGATAGCAGCGGGGATCATGTGGGTATGATGCAAGCTCAGCTCCTGAGCTCGCTTCATACCCCTTTGTGCTGCAGCACCTTTTATAAACAGCTTTAAACGGCAAGGGGTTAACCATATAGTTAGCACTATGTAGAAAGTATGCCTCCCCACTAATCCTGAACTTTTGCTGTTTAAAGATATTTTTTGCAAAAAGGTATGTCTTCAATTTTTGTTTAATCCTCTTGTCATTGCACATTAACAGATTTTAATAGAGATTTGACATACTTGCTTCTGCTGTATTGTTGGTTACTCTTTAATAATGGACTTAAAGGGGTACTCCATAGGATTAAGGGATATGTGTCTGATTGTGTTGGAGGCTTCCTCTGTGACCCTCCATAATCTCACAAACAGGGTCCAGTCTCAGCCGGTGATTGGCTAAGTAGGCTGTCACTGTTCAGCACAAAGAGGCTGTCTCGGAAGGTAGAAGCCGATGTTGTGATGTGCTCAGCGGGAAAAAGCAGCCCCCAGGGTATGAGACAGGGCTCTGTTCAGGAGATTGCAGGGGGTCACAGATTGCAACCCTGCTATCAGACACGTATTCCCTATCCTGTGAAAAGGGGGAAAGTTTATCTAAAGTGGAGAACCCCATAAAATTGGTTTTCAGACCTAATAAAAATACTGCCTGTTTGAATATAAAAGAACAAAATACACAATACACAATACCTTACTGGCACTCTGGTATGCCCCAGTATCTCTGTTACATTGATGACACTTTCACTCCTCTGCTGATGACTTTCTGAACATGACATAAGGCCAGTCATAGGCTGTAGTGTGTTTGGAACATCATCTAGAGAGCAGGGAAGGCACATCATCCAAATAACACTGGATGTTCCTTATTTATATACAATATACATATTTTTTATTGATGGTAAGGGGGCATTGTAGGGTGTTTTATGGAAAAAGTGGTGGGATTTCCCTTTTCTGGGAAAGTGCTCTGCAGTGTAGTCCCAGCCTTAGGGTATGTTCACAATACAGAATCTCCACTTGTGGAATGTAATTCCGCAAGCAGAGATTCTATCTGGCAGCTGTTGTCGATATCCTTTGGCAGTAGGACTGTGCAGTCCTGCGGCATCACCATTGACAGAAATGCAGTGTGCGCGTAATTCCGCGGAAAGAATGAACATGCTCATTCTTTCAGCGGATCAATTTCAGCAGCAGAATTCTTTGCCGCTGAAATTCCACAATGTGATCTGGTCCACGGAAGATCCATTCACATCAATGCAAAGGTTCACACACACTGGGGGAAATTCTGTAGGAATTCCTTAGTGTGAACATACCCTTATTCAGTGTATAAGATGTATAAGGCAAACACTGCAAGCCAAAAAAGACGATTAGTATGTAAAAAAGTATATTCTTATTTTATATAATATATTAACAACTGAAGCTCAGCAAGGAAATTACTTTATGTTTAAAGGGTACCTCTCATCAAATAAACTTTTGATATATTTTAGATTAATGAATGTTGAATAACTTTCCAATAGCATGTTAATGAAAAATATGCTTCTTTCTATTGTATTTTTCCCGATCAGTCCTGTCAGCAAGCATTTCTGACTCATGCTGGAGTCCTAAACACTCAGAGCTGCCAGCCAAACAGGCTGTGAACAAAGCAGGCTGGCAGCTCTGAGTGTTCTCCTTTGTGAACAAAGCAGACTGGCAGCTCGTAGTGTTTAGGACTCCAGCATGAGTCTGAGATGCTTGCTGCCAGGACTGGTAGGGAGACCCCTAGTGGTCATTTCTTCAAAGTGGAAAATTAAATAGAAAGAAGCATATTTTTTTAATAACATGCAATTGTAAAGTTATTCTGCATACATTAATCTATAATATATCAAAACATTTTTTGATGAGAGGTACCCTTTAAGTATATACGACTTTATTAACCACTATATTAACTTTATAAATCCTACCAATTCTTTAGGGAGGTTATAACAATACTTTTGACTAGGTACTTTCAGTAAAAGATCTTTCATTTGACAGTATTTTTTCATTATTTATGCAATAATATTTATTTTGAAAATTTATATGTATTCAATTTGTATATGACACAAAAAATGCCATTTAGTATCAAGCAGTGAAGGAGTCACATGGAGCACAAATCCTCATGCCAAGGGCTTCTAGCTAATTGTCTTTGGAGTGTCTCATATCTAAAAAGGGTGTAATTATTCAATTATCGCCCTTCACTTCTGTTACCAATCAATAGGCTACTCACATGACTATACTGGATACAAATTATTCATTAAACAGCTGTATTTTAATATATCATTTTTATACCCAGCTTAATTTTACACAGTCCATTAACATGTAACACCTTTGTTAAGAGCCAGTGCTTTCGAATGGAAATCTTCCGTCCGCTAAAACATAATTGTTTTATTTTAACTAACACAAAAAAGAAAACATGTCACTTTGTAGCTTCTAATAATAACACAGCCCGCTGCACATCCATCCAGTCGTTTTGTGTGAGCTAAGCCTTGGAAAGATAACAGAGTAATCTCTTCTTGACTGAACTTCCTAAAGCATTTAACATGTCTAAACTTTGCGGGCAAGTAAAACAGTGGCTTGTTTCCACAACCAAAACCCTATGTTTAGCTAATAAAATGGTACTTTAGGATATATAATGTGACAGTTTTATGCACACATAAATGAACTCTTTGCACATGATGCCGTAGAACTTGAGGGAAACAACACATTAGGTAAACAGTAACTTTACTTCAAAGAATCGAACACCAAGACGCTTGTTTCTAAATTACAATAAATAGTCATTAGTCACCGTTAGTCATTTCCTATTTGCCTGCTGAAATGTGAAAGATAAGAAAAATTAGTTTGAAGAAGTTTTTTCAAGGGACTGTTACTTTATCAAAAGCGATTAATAAACAGAAGAGCCTGTTACACCTTAATCCTCTTCAATATTTGGTTACATATTTGTTATTAAAATAATATGTTAAGTCAAACTTCTCAGACACTGGCGTTGTATGCTATAGAATACCTCCAGAACACATCAGATTCAACATGACATTTTTTTTTTTATAACATGCATATATATATATATATATATATATATATATATATCACCCAGACAGAAATAGGCAATGTGTGCCTCTGTATTAAATCACAGGGATACAAAATATAGTAGGGTTCGGCAGATATCTATGGGCGCTCATTTACATCTCTGTACTGGTAGGTAGTATGGAGATGTAATGCAACCAGGTACACAAGACCTGAGACACAAACAAAAAATACACAAAAGAACATAAAATTGGACATATAGGTCACTAGAATGTATTAAATTCCTAATATAAGAATTTTTTCATTTTTATTTATTCAGCTATTGGCTATTGTTGTTTACAAACCTCAATTTCAATAAATCTTTCACAAATTGACTTTAATCTACAAAATGTAGGAGGGGAAATATTCAGATATCACATATGAAACCAAGACCATTGTTTACTATAGAAGCTGTATTCAAAGATTTGTGTTTAGTGCAGTTTTATCAGTGCCACAAACAGTGCTCAAGTTTTGTAAATCTGCCACACGTTTGTCCTGCAACGCAAATCTGTGTTAAACACACCACTCTACTAGTTTACCAAATCCCTATAGCAAACCTCTCCTGCTCTGGACAGACGTGTCAGCAGAGAGCACTGTGGTCAGACAGAAAATGAATTTAAAAAGAAAAGAACTTCCTCTGTAGTATACAGCAGCTGATAAGTACTGGAAGGATTAAGATTTTTAAATAGAAGTAATTTACAAATCTGTTCAACTTTCTTTAATTAAAAAAAAATATATAATAATTTTCCATCAGAGTACCCCTTTAATATAAGAATATTTTTGAAGATTAGTGTGAAAATTAAAGAATGGGCAAGCTTTTTTTTATTTTTATTAAATAACAATTATTAAAAATCGAATTAACAAAACCCTTTAAAAAAAATTGTTAAATGAAGTAAAATACATTTCTGAATACATGGCACTAATAATATGCATCATATTTAACAGATAATGCCTATAATGAGGAATAAAAGAGATGACAAATTCTTTGAATACCCCCCCCCCCCCACACACACACACACACTGTGTTCTGATGATACATGGTTCATTGAATGTGGTAGTAGTGTGGCCACGTGTAGCATATACCGTATTTTTCGCCCTATAGGACGCACCGGCGTATAAGACGCACCCAATTTATAGGTGCAAAATCTAAAAAAATAAAGATTTTGAACCCAATAGTGGTCTTCAACTCTCGGACCTCCAGATGTTGCAAAACTACAACTCCCAGCATGCCCGGACAGCCGTTGGCTGTCCGGGCATGCTGGGAGTTGTAATTTTGCAACATCTGGAGGTCCGCAGATTGAAGACCACTGCATAGGAGGTAATACTCACGTGTCCCCGCCGCTCCGGACCCGTCACCACTGCCCTGGATTTCGCTCCATCGCTGTCGCCGTGTCCCCGTCGCTCCGGAACGTCTCTGCTGCCGGCCAGGTATCCTCGCTCTCTGTTGCCGCCATCACGTTGTTACGCACGCCGACGCACGTACGCGACGACGTGGAAGGAGAGCGCGGGGATCTCCCGGTGTCCTGTAAGCACTAACCCGGCTATTCAGTCGGGCTGTTCGGGACCGCCGCGGTGAAATCGCGGCGGTCCCGAACAGCCCGACTGAACAGCCGGGTTAGTGTCACTTTCCCTTCAGACGCGGCGGTCAGCTTTGATCGCCGTGTCCGAAGGGTTAATACAGGGCATCACCGTGATCGGTGATGTCCTGTATTAGCTGCGGGTCCCGGCCGTTGATGGCCGCAGGGACCGCCACGATAGGGGTGTATTCACCGTATAAGACGCACCGACTTTTTTTGGGGAAGAAAAAGTGGGTCTTATACGGCGAAAAATACGGTAACACCAGAATTCGGTTTCAATGTAATTCTAGTAAATAATGCAATTTTTTATCATTGGTGATAATTATGATACATAAAATATACAACTTTATGTGTAAAAATATAACTACATTTGTTTTAAATAATTTCCAACACTGATTACTAGAGTTGTTCTCTCAATTTATCACTTATTGACTTTATTGTAGAAATATGGAAGGAAATGTATTGACTGCTTTGCACCAGGCTTTTGTTACAAATGAAAGTGCATTAGAAAGTAGGTGTGAGAAGATAACTCAGGGCAAAGATTCAAGTTGGTGCTTCCCTATATTGAAGCTTTAGGGTATGGCCCCACATACTGGAAATCAGGTGGTCAATATGCAACCAAAATGTGGCAGTAAACCCTTGTTTTTACCATGAACCAGTGCTGTGTTAACCTTTATTATATAATGGCCATGCAGTTGTGTGTGTAATAATACTCCATACTTATCTTTAACAATTGGCTATCCACTCATCCACCAGGCACATGTGTGGGGTGTGTAAATGTATTGCTATTTTAAATATTGCTCCACTGGTATCCCATTACACAGCAATATAGCTATAACAACCATTTAACCCAGTTAACAACTTAGTCAATCTCATACAGTGCTCCTGTATATTGCTTGGTTAGTGACACTATACCATGCTGAGGTAAAGGGGTACTCTGGTTATGCCAAATGTATCCCCTATTACAGGATAGGGGATTGGTGTCTAAACATGGGGACCCTGTTTCAGCCAGTGATTGGCTAAGTAGGCTGTCATTGCTGTCCAGCATGCGCGTGTCACCGAAGGTGGGGGCTGGAGCACTCAAAGGAGAAGCAACGGACTGATTAGCTTTAAAATCTGGGGGCCCAGTTAGAAGTTCCCATGAGTCCCCAACCCTTCCCCATATGCGACTTTTACCCCTTTTAACCCCTTAAGGTTTTTCAGTTTTTGCACTTTTGTTTTTTCCTCCTTACCTTTAAAAAATCATAATTCTTTAAATTTTGCACCTAAAAACCCATATGATGGCGTATTTTTTGCGCCACCAATTCTACTTTGCAGTGACATCAGTCATTTTACCCAAAAATCTACAGCAAAATGGGGGAAAAAAATCATTGTGTGACGAAATTGAAGAAAAAACGCCATTTTGTAAATTTTGGGGGCTACCATTTCTACGCAGTACATTTTTCTGTAAAAATGATACCTGATCTTTATTCTATAGGTCCATACGATTAAAATGATATCCAATTATATAGGTTCAATTTTGTCGTAATTCTGGAAAAAATCATAACTACATGCAGGAAAATTTATACGTTTAAAATTGTCATTTTCTGACCCCTATAACTTGTTTATTTTACCACATATGGGGCGGTATGAGGTCTCATTTTTTGTGTTGTGATCTGAAGTTTTTAGCGGTACCATTTTTGTATTGCTCAGACTTTTTGATCGCTTTTTATAGATTTTTTCATTATATAAAAAGTGACCAAAAATATGTTATTTTTTACTATTTTTGCTATTTTTTTGCGTGTACGCCATTGACTGTGCGGTTTAATTAATGATATATTTTTATAGTTTGGACATTTACACACACGGCGATACCATATATGTTTATATTTATTTTTATTTACATGTATTTTATTCTGGGAAAAGGGAGGGGATTTGGACTTTTATTAGGGAAAGGGTTAAATGACCTTTATTAACTTTTTTTACACATTTTTTTGCAGTGTTATAGCTGCCATAGGGGGCCATAACACTGCACACACTGATATTTTACACTGATCACTGCAAAGCCATAGCTTTGCATTGATCAGTGTATCTGCTAAAGCCTGCATCTCAGGCGTGGAGCAATCAATCGCCGAATGGAGGTAAGAGGAACTCCGCTCGCATCCTAGCTGATCGAGACACCGCATTTTCACTGTGGTCGTCCCGATCAGCCCAACTGAGCAGCCGGGAAGCTTTTACTCTCATTTTAGACGGTGTATTCAACTATGAACGCCGCGTCTAAAGGGTTAATAACGTGCAGCACCATGATCGCTGCTATTAGCCTCGGGTCCAGGCTTCAGTTACATGCTGGGACTGACCCGATATGACACGGGGTCACCGCGTGACCCCGTGTTATATCGCGGGAGCCGGCCAAGGATGTAAATAGACGTCCTTGGTCATTAAGGGGTTAAGCATGCATGGGATAAGCATAATGCTATCCTTCATATAAGATAGGGCCAGGGACTATTTATAGGATTCAGATTATTGGGCAGACTAGATGGGCCAAATAGTTCTTATCTGCCGACACATTCTATGTTTCTATCTTTATTAACTTTTTTTTCCCTTTTTTTTTTGCAATGTTGGATAGCCCCCATAGGGGGCTATAACACTGCACACACTGATCTTTTACTTTGGTCATTGTTATCCCATAGGATAACATTGATCAATCATTCTGCTGCTTGAGTGCTCATGCCTTGATCTCAGGCACTGAGCAGTCATTCGGCGATCGGACATGCAGAAGGAAAGTACAGGCCCTCCTTGTGTGTTCCAGCTGTTCGGGATGCTGCGGTTACGAACAGCTGACTGAGCAAGCCAGGAATAGTTTACTTTCACTTTAGACGCAGCAATCAACTTTGAATGCCACGTCTAAAGGGTTAATAGCACACAGCACCACTTAAGGACCCAGGACGTGCCTGTATGTCCTGAGTCTGCTCCCGTTCTAAAACACGCGGCCACAGCTCTAGCAATGTCCGGAACCCGTGGCTAATAGCGCGCAGTACTGATTGCGGTGCCGCGTGCTATTAACCCTTTAGACACGGCATTCAAAGTTGATCGCCGCATCTAAAGTGAAACTTAACTAATGCCGGTTAGCTCAGGGGGCTGTTCGGGACTGCCGTGGTAAAATTGCGGTGTTCCGAACAGCTGTAGGACATGAGGAGGGTCCCCTTACCGTGCCTCCTGGTGTCCGATCGCCGAATGACTGCTCAGTGCCTGAGATCCAGGCATGAGCAGTCAAGCAGCAGAATCATCGATCAATGGTTTCCTATGAGAAACCACTGATCAATGTAAAAGATCAGTGTGTGCAGTGTTATAGCCCCCTATGGGAGCTATAACATTGCAAAAAAAAGTGACAAAAGATCTTTTAACCCCTTCCCTAATAAAAGTTTGAATCACCCCCCTTTTCCCATAAAAAAAAACTGTGTAAATAAAAATGAACATATGTGGTATCACCGCGTACGGAAATGTCTGAATTATAAAAATATATAATTAATTAAACAGCATGGTCAATGGAGTACGCGCAAAAAAATTCCACAGTCCAAGGCAGCGTATTTTTGGTCACTTTTTATATCATGAAAAAATGAATAAAAAGCAATCAATAAGTCCGATCAATACAAAAAAGGTACCACTAAGAACTTCAGATCACAGCACAAAAAATTAGCCCTCATACCACCGCATATGCGGAAAAATAAAAAAGTTATAGGGGTCAGAAGAGGACAATTATAAACGTATACATTTTCCTGCATGTAGTTAGGATTTTTTTCAGAAGTACGACAAAATCAAACCTATATAAGTAGGGTATTGTTTTAATCGTATAGACCTACAGAATGAAGATAAGGTGTCATTTTTACTGAAAAATTTACTGTGTAGAAACGGAAGCCCCAAAAAGTTACAAAATGGCATTTTTTCTTAAATTTTTTCGCACAATGATGTTTTTTTCCATTTCGCCATAGATTTTTGGGTAGAATGACTGATGTCATTACAAAATGGAATTGGTGGCACAAAAAATAAGCCATCATATGGATTTTTAGGTGTAAAATTGAAGAGTTGTGATTTTTTGAAAAGTATGGAGGAAAAACCGAAAGTGCAAAAACGAAAAAAGCCCGGGTCCTTAAGGGGTTTAGTAGTTAAAGGGGTACTCCGGTGGTAAACTTTTTTTTTTTTTAATCAGCTGGTGCCAGAAAGTTAAACAAATTTGTAAAGTACTTCTAAATTATAAAAAAAAAAATCTTAATCCTTCCAGAACTTATTAGTGGCTGTATACTACAGAGGGAATTCTTTTATTTTGGGATTTCTTTTCTATCACGACCATAGTGCTCTCTGCTGCAGCATATGTTTGCAATGGGGATTTTCTCCTGCTCTGGACCGTTCCTGACATTGACAGAGGTGTCAGCAGAGAGCACTGTGGTAATGACAGAAAAGAAATCCAAAAAGAAAAGAATTTCCTCTGTAGTATACAGCAGCTAATAAGTACTGGAAGGATATTTTTTTTAAATAGAAGTAATTCACAAATCTGTTTAACTTTCTAGCATCAGCTGATTTAAAAAAATAAAATAAAAAAGTTTTCCACCAGAGTACCCCTTTAAACAGCTTGCGCCACGCATAAGCCATGCATATGCCTTTTAATAAATGTTCTTTTTATTAATTTCATTAACAGGGAAATACCTTTTTCCACAATATGCAGCAAAATAAAATACAGACAGCCCTCAGGTAGGCATATCCTGGGTTCCAGTCCTGTATTACTGGCCTTGTATCCTTACTGACATCTCAATAAGGCAAGGAACAGTGATCTTGATATGTTGTGGGCTCACTGCTCTGGCATGCCCCTTGGTGAGGCATTAGTACCACTAGTACTTTAATTTCCATGCCAAGCACCAGTACTTCCAAACCAGTACCAGGCAGAAAGACACAGCTAGTCTGTTTATATAAGGTATAATTCACACATATCCAGCTGTCCAAGTCCAAATGTACCAGGATGTAGCAGGTGATGGACTGGTATGCTGGCACGATTGGCAAGTGTCCCAACTGCTGTAAATAGTGTTCTTCAACTTACAGTGGCTGAAATGCAATTTGGCTGGGCCAGTACCTCCCCATGATTCCATTACTAATGGAGCTGGGACTTTCATTTTCTACACCACAATGATGTCAAACTACTAAGGTTTTTTCAGAATAAACAATCTTCAATATAGTAATCAAACTACTTACTACTTAAGCTACAGTGTATACAGTGGGGTTTTGCTTTTTAAGTTGACCATTAAAGGGGTACTCCGCCCCTAGACATCTTATCCCCTATCCAAAGGATAGGGGATAAGATGTCAGATCACCGGGGTCCCGCTGCTGGGGACCCCGGGGATCGCTGCTGCAGCACCCCGCTATCATTACTGCACAGTGCGAGATCGCTCTGCACGTAATGACGGGCAATACAGAGGCCGGAGCATCGTTACATCACAGCTCTGCCCCTTGTGACGTCACGGCCCACCCCCGTCAATACAAGTCTATGGGAGGGGGCGTGGCAGCCATCACGTCCCCTGCCATAGACTTGCATTAAGGGGACGGGCCGTGATGTCATGAGGGGCGGAGCCATGACGTCACTCTGCTCCGGCCCCTGTATAGCCCGTCATTACGGACAGAGCGAACTCGCTCTGTGCAGTAATGATGGCGGGGTGCTACAGCGGCGATCCCCGGGGTCCCCAGCAGCGGTACCGCGTCGATCTTACATCTTATCCCCTATCCTTTGGATAGGGGATAAGATGCCAGGGGTGGAGTACCCCTTTAAGGCCCACATTTATCATTGTCTTAAGACAGTTTTTTGTGGCTAAAAAAGGGGCAAAAAAGGCGCAAGCAGGGTTTTTTGTGCCTTTTTTTGCCCCTTTTTGTTTACACATTTCTGCTGATTTTGAGTTGCAATCCACTGACTTTGGCAATATACATGATATGGAAGGAATTTATCATTGCGCCTTTTTGTAAAAAGGAGCAAAAAAAGGCGCAAAGCCAAAGAAAAGTCTCTGAAACTACACCAGCCCAGACATGGTGTGGCTTTTTGGTGTATGTGTAGATAGAAATTTCAGAAAATGCTTCACTTGCACTGCAATGATAAATGTGGGCCTATATGTTTTTCCGATAAATGTACATGCGCAGTGCACTCGGACATCACAGCTGCTCCGCGATGTCAGAATGGACATGGTGACCTGCAGGCTCCTCGTAGCAGCGGATTGCAAGGGCGGACGAGGCGGGGGAAGGGGGGTGGCAACAGCTGGATGCGCAAAATGGGTCGGTCACTGACGGATCCGCAGCGCGAAATACGCTGCGGATGCGTTATGTTTGACCCTACCCTTAATGTATTATAATTCTACACTAGATCATACATTTTATTCTAGAAGCTAACAAGAATAGCTAGGAACAGTAAGATGGCCATATTTTAGTTTTTAATATTTGCAGAATAATAAATTACATTATATATTTATCTCCCCATTTTATTCAGTATGGTGGTTAAATTGGTGGTATAAAATTGAAAACAATAAAAATAAAACAATAACACATTCATCTAGAATCTACATGAATGTGTTATTGTTTTATTTTTTAATTGTTTTCAATGTTATACCACCATTTTAACCACCATAATGAATTAAATGGTGGATAAATATAAATTATTATGCTGCAAATATAAAAAAAAAACTAAAATATGGCCATCTTGCTGTTCCTAGCTATTCTTGTTAGGAGAAATGTTTTATTTATTTGATTTTTATTGATTGTACAATAAAAAAGCCTTCACAACACAAGACTAGTTTGCCAGTCATTGCCGCTTGGCTGCATTACAACATGGATGAAACCCACTCCATTGAGCCTCTATTGACCACCATTACTTATGGTATATAGCCTCACGTGGATGTCACATCATCACACTCCGTTTGTAGCAGCACTCACTTAATGGTTAACAGTAGTGAGGAAATAGGAACTAATGTCAAACTTTTTAAACATTTTTGGGGACATTTATCATCATTGCTTATGTATGACATATTTATCCTACTATCACAGGGGGTTGATAAATTTGGCTTACATGAGCAAAAACCAATAAATCACTTTTAAATACCATTTTTTTTAGCACACATAAGCAAAAACCAAATAATGACTACAGAACACCACTTTGCAGCAATATATATATATATATATATATATATATATATATATATCTATACACGTGTGTGTGTATTTATTAAATTTTTTTACCACAGATTTTTCTACCTAAATGTGCTTACTCATTTATTTATTTTTTTGTTACTTCTTATTTCAGATCCGTGTATCCTGTGGACTCCTTCAGATTTGGTGGACTACTTCGATGACCAGCATTTTTCTTTGCTCAATATTAATAAAATGGTTAACGAGGGCTTGTGGGGGAGTGTTTTTTTGTAATAAAGTTTTTTTCTTACTTTACTTGACAGGATTAGTAGTGGAAGCTGTCTTATAGACGAAGTCCATTACTAAGCCGGGCTTAGCGTTAGCCACAAAAACAGCTAGCGATAACCCCCAATTATTACCCCGGTACCCATGGCCACAGTGGTGCCGGGAAGCAGTGGCGTTGCTAGGGTTGGTGTCACCCGGTGTGGTAGAAAATGGTGTCACCCCATACCTCCCCCCCCTCAGTAAGTTTTTAGCCTGTTGTGACAGACACCACTGTTGTAGCGCATTGTGAGAAATTCCAGTATAATAATCAGATATACCAGTTGCCACAGAATAGGAAAGTGTTAAAGAAGTTTTCACCATTGAAATATACAGCTCCCAGAATTACTTAAAGGGGTACTCCACTGGAAAACATTTACTTTTATATCAACTGGTGCCAGAAAGTTAAATAGATTTTTTTAATTACTTCTATTTAAAATCTTGATCCTTACAGTACTTATCAGCTGCTGTATGCTCCACAGGAAGTTGTGTAGTTCTTTCCAGTCTGACCACAGTGCTATTTGCTGACACCTCTGTCCATGTCAGGAACTGTCCAGAGCAGGATAGGTTTGCTATGGGGATTTGCTCCTACTATGGACAGTTCTTGACATGGACAAATATGTCAGCACAGAGCACTGTGGTCAGACAGAAAATAAATTAAAAAAGAAAATAACTTCCTGTGAATCACTTATACAGCAGCTAATAAGTACTGGAAGGATTAAGATTTTTAAATAGAAGTCATTTACAAATCTGTTTAACTTTGTAGCACCAATTGATAAAAAAAAAATGTTTTCCAGTAGAGGACCCCTTTGAGCAGTGGTGAGGTTATGCTGGGAGTTGTAGTTTCACTCACCATAACTGTAGAACTTACAAGCGACTACAGCTCTGATAGGACACAGAGAGGAGAATGTACAATGATATCAGTGACTACAGGTGACGTCTTTTCTATAGTCTTCCCTTATCTAATTCAGATGGTACATACCGCCTGGTCCAGCTAAAACTTCTGTCTGCAGAATGTGACGCCCAGACGTCTCCTCACTATGTCAGCGCATTCTCATCCTCTATATGAAAACAAGTATTATTATAAACCTGCAAGGACACTGTATCCTCTAAACATAATACTACTATACACTATACTCTTTGATTATAAACCTTCCATACACCATACCCACTGAATATAATACTACCACACACTGTACATTCTGAATATAATACCAACACATACTGTACACTCTGAATATAAATCTGCCACATACTGTACCCCTGAATATAATACTAACACACACTGTACATTATGAATATAATACCATCACATACTGTACCCTCTGAATATAAATCTACCACATACTGTACCCCTGAATATAATACCGCCACACACTTTACCCTCTGAATATAATACTACCACACACTGTACATTCTGAATATAATACCATCACATACTGTACCCTCTGAATAAAAATCTACCACATACTGTACCCCTGAATATAATACTGCCACACACTGTACCCCTGAATATAATACTACCACCCACTGTACCCTCTGAATAAAATACTACCACAAACTGCGCCCTCTGAATTTAACGTTGCCATACAGTGCACCCTCTGAATATAATACCACAAACGCAGTAACACCCCTCAACATCCGTTAGCTGATGCTATTACCACGGGAGGGGATTTTTGGTGGTGTTGCTAGTGGATGATGGGGGTGCTACTACTGGGGAGGTGTTGCTGGAGGATGATGAGGGTGCAACTGGCCATCCCCCCTGGCAGTATCACCCCCATCATCCATCCGCAGGATCATCCTCCTGGCAGGAGCACCTCCATCATCCACCATCAGGATCTGCTGATGGAGGTGCTACTGCTGAGGGGGGGTGTTGCTGGTGGATGATGAGGGTGCTACTGCCAGGGGGGGAGCATTAGGTAGGCAGCAGTTCCCCCACTTTAGGTAGGCAGAAGTTCCCCCACATTAGGTAGCATATTTTCCCCACATTACGCAGCATAGATTCCCCACATTTGGTACGTGTTCCCCCACATTAGGTAGCAATTTCCCCACATTAGGTAGCACAGATTCCCCACATTAGATAGTAGTTTCCCCACATTAGGTAGCATAGATTCCCCCCATTCGGTAGCACAGATTCCCCACATTAGGTAGCATAGACTCCCCACATTTGGTAGCACAGATTCCCCACATTAGGTAGCAGTTTCCCCACATTAGGTAGCATAGACTCCCCACATTAGGTAGCATAGAATCCCCACATTAGGTAGCATAGACTCCGCACACTTGGTAGTAGTTACCCCACATTAGGCCGCAGGTTCCCCTCAATGGGTCAAAGTCTCCCCACATTAGATCGCTGTTTAAAAAAAAAAAACACATACAACACAGAGAGACACACACACAAACAAACACACATACAGTCAGAGAGACACACACTCACAGACAGAGTCACACACACACACAGAGTCACACACACACACACAGAGTCGCACACACACACAGAGTCACACAGTCACACACACACACAGAGTCACACACACACAGAGTCACACACACACACAGAGTCACACACACACACAGAAAATAAGGCATACTTGGCACACCAGAAGGCCTCCTACATAATTCCAATACAAGAAATGATTGTGGGCAGGGGTGTAGCGCTCCTGGGTCCCCCTGCAACACACACACACATTCACATACACATACACACACACACACAGAGTCACACACAGTCACATACATACACACACACACACACAGACAGTCACACACAGACAGAGATAGCGACAGACAGACACACACACTCACCCATCCAGCGCAGCGCTCCTTCTCTCCTGGCGCCCTGCGAGTGACGTCACTGACGTCCCATGCGGTGGTGCTGACGGACGGGCGCACAGCGGCGATGAAGGCCGGGGAGGGGGGGGGGGGCAGCTGACGGACGGGTACACAGTGGCGATGAAGGGCGGGGGGGTGCTCACGGGCGCACAGCGCATGTGAAGGGGGGGGGCGGGGGATGGGGGGTGCTGCCGGTCGGGTACAGACAGGGGGTGTCGGTGTAGCTGGGGGGGGGGTGCTGCGGAGCTTCTTGGTGTCACCCCATTAGGTTGGTGTCACCCGGTGCGGGCCACACCCCCCGCACCCGGGTCGCAACGCCACTGCCGGGAAGAGTCGGTACCAACAGGCCCAGAGTGTCAAAAATGGCGCTCCTGGGCCTAGTCGGTAACAGGCTGGCGTTATTTAGGCTGGGGAGGGCCAGTAACGATGGTCCTCGCCCACCCTGGTAATGTCAGGCTGTTACTGTTTGGTTGGTATTTGGCTAAGAATAATAGGGGGGACCCTTTGCGTTTTTTTTTATATTTAATTATTTATTTAAAAAAAAAAAACGCATAGGGTCCCCTATGCCAACCAAATGCAACCCAAATACCAACCAAACAGCAACAATCTGACATTACCAGGGTGGGCGAGGACCATTGTTACTGGCCCTCCCCAGCCTAAATAACGCCAGACATTTTTGATGCTCCGGGCCTGTTGGTACCGGCTCTTCCCGGCACCCCTGTGGCGTTGGGTACCAGGGTAATAATTGGGGGTTAGCGCTAGCTGTCAAGTAAAGTAAGGAAAAAACACATCAGGTTTTAAAAAAAATGTATTACAAAAAACACTCCCCCACAAGCAAACAAAGAAAAACGCTGGTCATCGAAGTAGTCCACCGAATCCGAAGGAGTCCACAGGATACACGGATCTGAAATGAGAAGAGAAAAAAAACAAAAAATGGGTTAGTACATTTATTATCACCTGCTCGCACATCTCCCGCCCCGCACGGCTACAACTCCCAGCATGCCCTTACAGTAAGGACATGCTGGGAGTTGTAGTTGTGTGGTGCAGGAGATGTGTGGGCAAGTGACAAGCTTGTCCCCTGCCCCCAGCTGCAGGACTACAACTCCAAGCATGCCCTTACAGTAAGGACATGCTGGGAGTTGTAGTCCTGCAGCTGGGGGCAGGGGACAAGCTTGTCATTCCCCTGCACTGCACAACTACAACTCCGAGCATGTCCTTACAGTAAGGACATGCTGGGAGTTGTAGTCCTGCAAAGAGAGACACACAGAGAGACACACTCACAAACACACACACAGTCACAGAGACACACAACACACTCACAGACACACACACAGAGAGTCACACACAGTCACACACAGTCACACACACACATAGAGTCACACACAGAGTCACACATACATAGTCACACACACACACAGAGTCACACACACACAGTCACACACAGTCACACACAGACAGAGACACAGAGATAGAGACAGAAAGAGAGACAGACACACACACTCACCCATCACTCCGGGTGCCCTGCAAGTGACGTCAGGCCGGCGCAACCGAAGACGTGGGAGCGGAGGCAGGGCACAGTGCAGGTGAAGGCCGGGGGGGGGGGGGATTTGGGTGTTACGGACAGGCCCAGCAAAGGTGAAGGTCGTAGGGGGGGGGGGGGTGCTGACGGACCCCCCCCCCCCCCCCCCCCCCCCGACAGACTCCTATATCCTCTAATGTTATGTCACTGTTCCGGTCGGGTCCTGTGATTGGCTGCCGGTCCTGGCCAATCACAGGACCCAGCAGGAAATGTGAAATGACTGCGGGGGATTTAGGAGTCTGCGGCGCTGGTATATGTTATAAGGAGACTGGGCTGACATTACATTACAGTGCAGCCGCCCTGGCTCCTCATACTGCCTCCCCGCTACCCTCACTTAATAATGATGGGGACACTGATATACATCCCCCCTTGTCTCCCGCCCACGCCGCTCAGCTCCCGCTGCTACAAGACTACAACTCCCAGCATGTCCTCACTGTAAGGGCATGCTGGGACTTGTAGTCTTGCAACAGTTAGCAGACAGATGGGAGTTGTGAGGCATTGGCAGGTGAGAGGGGTGGGATGTAAATCACCGCAGTGTCCCTGTAGCGAAGTGAGGGTAGCGGGGAGAAAGTATGTCGGAGCCCGGGCGGCAGTAGCTTTTCCTACTCCATGTTGGAGCTGGAGTAAATATAGTAAATTTTTACGGCCGTTGTGACATTTTATTGCGCAGCTGCTGTTGCAGTTAATAAATACCTGACTAAAGCAAATCCATTTTGAAAAATTTACTATGTAAGCAAGTTTGAATTTTCTTGCTTTTCTTGTTCTTCACGCAAGAAAAAACACTTAGTCGCAGTTGCGCCAATTTTGCGACAATTATAGTAAAGAAAACCTGACTAAACTCCTTGATAAATGTCCCCCTTTGAGCATAAAAAGAATTATATAGAAGTAAACAGTTCACCATGGATGTTGATCCTCACTGTGATCTCAGCCGAAGCCTCTAGGAGGGTCCACAAATGTGCTGGTGAATACACTGTTATTTTTAAGGCCTTGTTCACATCACAATTGTACCATACATAGCATTTAGTATGGAAAGGCATATATTGTATTCAGAAAGTCTTCAGGCCCTTTCATTTTTATTTATTTATTTATTAATTTGTTATTTTATGTTGCGACCTTGTGCCAAAATTTTAGAAAATCACGATTGTTCCCATCATTCTGCCCTCAATACCCCACAATGGCAACGTGAAAACAGAATGTTAGAAATCTTTGCTAATTTATTGAAAAAGAAACATAAATATTGCCTTAATATAAGTTTTCAAAGCCTTTACTCAGCACTTAGTTAAAGCACCTTATGCAGAGATTACAGCGTAAAGTATTCCTGGGTATGATGCCACATGGTTTGCACACCTGGATATGAAGATTTTCTGCATTCTTCTTTGCAGGTCCTCTCAAGTTCTATAAGGTGTGAGGGGGACCATCAGTGGACAGCTGTTTCAGGTCTTTCCAGAGATGATCGATTGGGTTGAAGTCAGGTCTTTGGCTTGGCCCCACAATGACATTGACAGAATTGACCCTCTGCCACTCCTGTATTGTCTGGGCTGTGTTCTTAGGTTTATCTAGTAGAAAGGGGAACCCCTCGCTTAGTCTGAGGTCCAGAGCTCTCCAAATTAGGTTTATCAAGTATAATCTTGGTTTAATCAGAGAGCAAATTCCTGATGTGCTTTTATATGGGTTTTTTTACTTCACTTTCGGGCCACTCTGCCAGAAAAGCTCAGACTGGTGGAGTGCTACAGTGATAGTTGACTTTTTGGAAGTTTCTCGTACTGCATGTGCACACAAGAGCTTTTAAGCTTAGGCAGAGCAACCATTGGGTTCTTGGTCATCTCTTTTACCATAGCCCTTCTTTCCTAATAACTTAGTGTTGTGGGCATCTAGCTTTGGAAGAGTTCTGGTTGTTTCAAACTTCTTCCATTTTAAAATTATTGATCCCACAGTGCTCTTGGGAACTTTCAGTGCAGCATAATTTTTTCATACCTTTCTCCAGATCTGTGCCTCCTTACAATCCCGTCTCTGAGCTCTACGTTTAATTCCTTCCACTCCTGGCTTTGCTTTTGCTCTGATATGTATTGTGAGCTGTAAGACATTATATCACAGGTGAATCTTAAACAAGGTATAGAAACATCTCAATGATTATAAAAAAAAAAAATGGGCAGGAGCGAAATTTTATTTCAAATGTCATAGTAAAGGGTCTGAATACTTATATGCATGCAAAACTCTAGCGCTTAATTTTTTAATAAATTTGCAGAAATTTTTATAATTTTGTTTTCACGTTCTTATTATGTGGTATTGAGTGCAGATTGATGGGGGAAAACTTAAATATTTTTTTATTTTAGCACTTGGCTTCAACATTATTAAATGTGAAAAAGTGAAAGGGTCTGAAGACTTTTCGAATGGCCACATTGACTTCAATGGTCCAAACTTGGTTTCCTAAGGACTACTTTTAAGTTATTTCCGGAACATATAACTGTTATTGGATTCACGAGGGAAATCACATATGCATTCAGGAAATAAACTGAACGTAGTCACTAACTCACTAGTTTCATCCACACAGCAGTCCAAAACACTGACTTGTTTCTGGTACTTAGGCACTCTTAATGGGGTATTCCAGTTTTTTTTTTTTTTTTTTTTTGACTATGCTATAAAGTTAGTGTTGTTCATAATATAGTATATGTCCCTGTGTGTGACGGTTTTCTCACAATTCTTTTGTGATTTTCACCCCATTATTTATTTTTAATAGCATACAAAATTACTCAGGTCTGTGGTTTTCCCAGGTTGCAGTACATCAAGACATGACATCAGTAGTTCGGTGTGCAAAGCAAGCCTGCCCTGCTTCAATGGGTAGAGTGACCACTTAGTGGGAGAAATATCATCTTGCAACAGCTGAAAGCACCCTTGTTAGAAAACACTGGCCTTTTGGAATGCAACTCATTTGTCCTTCAATGGGTGGGGTGGCTGATGTGTGGAAGGGAGAAACTATGGTATGTGTAGTTTAGACAACGAAATCCACATTTCACAAAAAGATATCCTCAGCATTATCGTTTGTGATCTCACAACATAGCCATTTAGCCCCATGACAAGCGCAGATCCTTCCAAAGCATGTCCATTACTGTCTGGCTGGTACGTACTAAAATCGCCTTATGTGGATGACCCCTTTAAACATAGTCATGATTAAGGGTGCCTAGGTGCCAGAAATATGTTGTGGTTCTGGCTGCTGTGTAATTTTCTTTGCCATGCATGGACACTTTAAATAAACTGAGAAGTTTTTAAACTGCAGATGCTGGACCCAATCATAGTTGTTTTTGGAAAGTTGGGCTCTACAATGACATTTAGTCACATGACAGACACAGTGTGATTGCGGGTAACCATAACTACCCCACAACCTCAATGTTTTCCTGTGGGTGCAAAATGTTGCACAACAATTATAAGTACTCTAACATGGTCAGAATTCCTACCACTGGGAAACCATAAGTCACCATGGAAATCTAGCCTGTATGGAACACAAGCACATATTTCAGACCAGGTCCTTACTTTTGGTATTCCTACTGAAAGAGAAAAAAGTATTTCAGCGAGCAAAGTGTTTTCTCAGAGCTTGGTTTCTTTATAAAGGCTATATATTCCTCCCATTGGCATATTATTTTTCATATCATTGACTATATTGCTGTTAAATTTATTGCATATATTATTTCTGTATATACAATGTTTGAATCCAAAATGAAAATAAGGGTGTTTCATAGGGTTCTCTGCAATAAGTACCTATTATGGTGTGTTGATTTTAATTCAGTAAAACTACATTTTACGACATGTTTCATAACAAAGTATAAATCACATTCTGCAAAATATCCAAAATTCTATTCAACATGCTAGCGCCGTTTCTATTAACAAAAGAATATTGTAAAGGTGTCTGTTTACAGAATGGTTTCACTGTTACTCAGTCATGTATTCAAAATTTAATGTGCATGTCTAAACATTTTTACTGTCTGAAAGAAGAAAAAAAAAGTTTAAACCTTGTACAAACTTGCATTCAATTTTCCTCAATCGATGACCTTTCCAATCATGGTTTTGCCTATGGGCTTTTTAACATAAAGTTAATCCATTAGATTAAAAAGATGTCATTTCTGTATATTGAGAAAATGATGAGGAAAAGAAGGTTTTTTCTTTCTTTTCTTTTTCTTCTTGACTGCTGTTTTTTTTTACTTTCTGTAGTTGAGATTTTCCATTTCATACAATGTACATTGAGAGAGTCAATTTCTGTATCATGATCAGGATTAAAAATAATGATGACAAGCGAAAATCAGGATTAATTTCTTTTAAACAATAGCAATTTATTTTACTATGGCCACTGTTTAAGCTTTTAGCCACTTAAATATTCTCTCTTGTAGAACAAAAAGGAACTCAAATGTAAACTGAAAAAATATACCTTTTTGAAAATGTTCCACTGTTAAATCCGATTTAAGGGCTTTTTACATGGGAAACTAACAGCCAAACAATAATTATTTATTTGTTGGCTGAGCCCTAGGATGATTCAGATGTAAAAAATGGTAATAAGCTCAACAAAAATTTTATTTACCCACCTTTTCTCATTTTACCCCCCCCCCCCAAATAAATAAATAAATAAATGAAATAATTCAAATATAAATAAATAAGCATATTTGGTATCAACATGTGTGGAAAAAGCCAAACTATTAAAGTATAATGGTAATGATCCTATACGGTAAACGGTGTGAACAGAAAAAAATACCAAATTCCAAAAGTGCTGATTGCTCTCGTCACATCCCACCAAAAACGCAAAAAAAAATGATCAAAAAGTCACATATATGCAAAAGTGGTACCACTAAAAACTACAGATGAGGCTGCCAAAAAAAAGTCCTCATAGAGCCACGTAGAGGGAACAGTAACAAAGTGTAAGGGTCCGAATAGGGAAATTTTAAATGTACTTTTTTTGTGAAAAAAAGTTTGACTTTTTTTTAAAGCAGTACAATAATAGAAAAGTATGTAACCATGTATATTGTTTTATTTATATTGACCCACAGAATAAAGAGAGCATGTCAGTTTTGCCATTAACCCCTTAAGGACATGTGCCGTAAATGTACGGCGCTGCATAGCACCTCTTAGCGCACAGCACCATACATTTACGGTGCGGCTGTGATACGAGCACAGGAGCTGTGCTCGCTTGATTCCCGGCGGGTCCCGGCGGCTGTCAGCAGCCGGTAATGGCGGATATCAGCGATCACGCTGATGTCTGCCATTTACCCCTCAGGTGTCATGATCAATACAGATCACGGCATCTGCGGCAGTGCGGCACTTAAAATGGCTGATCTGATCGCCTGCGGCACTGCCGTGGGGATCAGATCAGCCAAGATGGTGGACGGAGGTCCCCTCACCTGCCTCCGTCCGTCTCCTGGGGTCTTCTGCACTGATCTACCTTCCAGCAGACCAGAGCAGAAGATCACCGATAATACTGATCACTGCTATGCCTTATGATTGCTAATGATTGCTATAAATAGTCCCCTATGGGGGATAAAAAAAAGTGTAAAATAAATGTAAAATAAAGTAACATAAAATATTTGAAAAATCCCCTCGCCCAATAATGTTGTAAATCACCCTTTTTCCCCATTTTAATACATAAAAGCGTGAAAAAAGATAAATAATAAACATATTTGGTATCGTTGCGTGCATACATGTCCGAACTATAAAAAAAATAATGTTAATGATCCCCTACCGCGAACGGCGTAAATGTTAAAAAAAAATCCGCTTTTTTGTCACATCAAACTGCAAAAAAATTTAATAAAAAGAGATCAAAAAGTCACATATACGTAAATCTTGTACCAAAACAAACTACAGATCATGGCAAAAAAAATTAGTCCTTACACATCCCTGAATATGGAAAAATAAGAAAGTTAGAGGTGTCACAATAGGGCAATTTTAAACATACTGATTGTGTAAAAAAAAAAGTTTGACATTGTTTAAAAGCAGTACAATAATAGAAATGCATGTAACCATGGGTATCATTTTAATCGTATTGACCCAGAGAATAAAGAAAACATGTATTTTTTACCGTAAAGTGTACAGCACAAAAATGAAAGCCCCCAAATTTGCAAAATTATGATTTTCGTTTAAATTTCCTTACACAAAAAATAATTTTTGGGGTTTACCATACATTTTAGGGTAAAATGAGTGATATCATTACAAAGTACAACTGGTCACGCAAAAATCAAGCCCTCATATGGGTCTGGGAATGGAAATATAAAAGAGTTTTTTTAATCTTTTTTTTTTTATATATACCGTATTTTTCGTCCTATAGGACGCACCGGCGTATAAGACGCACCCAATTTTTAGGGACAAAATCTAAAAAAATAAAGATTTTTAACCCAATAGTGGTCTTCAACCTGCGGACCTCCAGATGTTGCAAAACTACAACTCCCAGCATGCCCGGACAGCCATTGGCTGTCCGGGCATGCTGGGAGTTGTAGTTTTGCAACATCTGGAGGTCCGCAGATTGAAGACCACTGCAGGAGGAGGTAATACTCACGTGTCCCCGCCGCTCCGGACCCGTCACCGCTGCCCTGGATGTCGCTCCATCGCTGTTGCTGTGTCCCCGTCGCTCCGGAACGTCTCTGCTGCCGGCCGGGTATCCTCGCTCTCCGTCGCCGCCATCACGTCGTTACGCACGCCGACGCACGTACGCGACGACGTGATGACGAGGAAGGAGAGCACCGGCCATACAGGGGATCCCTGAACGGAGAAGACACCGAGGAGGTAGGTAAGGTCCCCCCCGGTGTCCTGTAAGCACTAACCCGGCTATTCAGTCGGGCTGTTCGAGACCGCCGTGGTGAAATCGCGGCGGTCCCGAACAGCCCGACTGAACAGTCGGGTTAGTGTCACTTTCCCTTCAGACGTAGCGGTCAGCTTTGATCGCCGCGTCTGAAGGGTTAATACAGGGCATCACTGCGATCGGTGATGTCCTGTATTAGCCGCGGGTCCCGGCCGTTGATGGCTGCAGGGACCGCCGCGATAGGGGTGTATTCGCCGTATAAGACGCACCGACTTTTTCCCCCCAGTTTTGGGGAAGAAAAAGTGCGTCTTATACGGCGAAAAATACGGTACTTGTTATTAATCAATAACAAGTAAAAATCGCCCCATTTTACAGAACCTTAGATGTGTCATTAGTACAGAAATAGTACAGAAATAGTTGTATAAATGGGAACCCACCCAATTGTATTAATCAACAACCTACCAGTACGGTCACTTCTGTCCCTTATACAAGTTGGGGACATACAATCCCATTCTGAATGGGACAGAGCCAGTTTTCCAAATCCTATGGAACAAATTTATCAAAGGTTATGAGATAATGTGCAAAAGAAGTATATCACTTTTGGATAAATGTACCTGCCCAGGCCATACAGAGGAAGCTGCAGTAGATTAAATTTATGTAAAATGAGAATTGTTTTGACAGTGAGGTCCATTATAGGATGCTATAACCAAGTAAAATAAAAACAATGCAATGTCCTATCATGTTCATAGATGGCTGCCACTTCAAAGATAGCATTCCCAGGTGCATGCATACATACCAATGAGTTTTCTTCAATTCTACACTGGGTAATGGAGAAGCCTTAAATGTATTTTGTTTTGTTCAACGTGGTTAGTGATGGAAAAACATATACTGTATATACTTGAGTATGAGCAGAGTTTTACAGCACATTTTTTTGTGCTAAAAATACCAACCCCCCATTGGCTTATACTCTAGTGAGTAAAAGATATACATAAAAGATATAGGTGACCAATGCCGTGGGTCAGTGCATCACAGTGCTGCTCAGCCTATCGGTGGCTGAGGCGGGACATCGCTGCAGCCGGCGATTTGCTGAC
Source organism: Hyla sarda (assembly GCF_029499605.1). Taxonomy (NCBI): domain Eukaryota; kingdom Metazoa; phylum Chordata; class Amphibia; order Anura; family Hylidae; genus Hyla; species Hyla sarda. The sequence goes on from NC_079189.1 coordinate 426,779,550, forward strand.
TGGCAGTGTGACGCACTGAGCCACGGCAGAAATGGGAAGAAGAAACGCTGGCGGAGGAATGAAGCCATTTACGGGACACAGGGGGAGAGAAGGCAGGTGAGTCCCCTTTATTGTTTTATTTTATAGCAGCCCGGGCAGTATATGTTTTTTTTTTGTTACAATGGGAGTTATCCTTTAATGGTATTTCCTTATAGGGGCTTTGTACATATAGTGGCTGTGTATATATGGGGTTGTGTATGTGTGTATATGGGGGCTGTGTATGTGTGAATATGGGGCTGTGTATATATGGTGGCTGTGTATATATGGGGGATATGTATATATATGGAGCAGTGTATGTTAGGCTTATACTTAAGTCAATACCTTTTCCCAGGTTTTTTAGGTAAAATTAGGTGCCTTGGCTTATATTCGGGTCGGCATATACTCGAGAATATATACGGCACGTTTATTTGTTATTTTATAATATATTTATTCATAGGCTAAAAGGTCCAATTAGATTATGTTTTTTAAGGAAATATTAATAATAGAATTACTATTATTTCCTTTATGGGTGCTAATAATCGTAATAGTAAAAAATATAATGCTATTCATTTCTAAGGTCATTTCATGTTACACAAAGCCTCGGTTAGCAGCGAGGAATGTTTCATTAATGTAGTTCACGTTGTGATTTTCTTGCATTCAGAGTTTATGATTTTAACATTTGTTTTTGGAAAAGTCAAGCTGTAATTTTATACATGTTAATCTCATAATGATAGAAAGGCATTTGCAGCCCCTAAGGTGGTGTTGTACAGAATCAATTATAAGGAAATGAGAGTCTGAATGTTCAATCCATACGAGGTAGATTTTCAACTATGTTTAACGTTAAACTATAACACATTAAACTGCCTTTCATAAAAGTATGCTTCTTTCCACAGTAAGATGAAAATACACATCATGGTGATAACACTAGCATATAACTACAGGCAACCGAGATGTAGAAATTATTTCTTCTGCTTTCTCACAGATTTAAAAATAATTTTTTTAAAATATTTGTGGGGGAAAATTGGGGGAAACAATGCAATTTTATAACTTTTGGGGGCTTCCGATTCTATGCAGTGCACTTTTCGGTAAAAATGACACCATATATTTATTCTGTAGGTCCATACGATTACAAGGATACCTAATATTTATAGTTTTTTTTTTTATTATAACTACATGAACCAAAATGAGTATGTATAAAATTGTCATCTTCTGACCACTATAACTTTTTTATTTTTCCATATACAGGGATGTATGGAGGAATGTTTACAGGGATGTATGGAGGCTAATTTTTTGTTCTGAAGTTTTTACTGGTACCATTTGTTCTGATGAGACTTTTTGATTGCTTTTTATAAAAAAAATTGAATTTTGGCAAATAAATATAATTTTGATAATTTTAATTGACTTAAAACGGGTAAGGTTTATTCTGATTTCATGTCAGATGTGACATGTGAGAAAAACATGCATGTGTGTCTTTTTATATAGTGTATGTAAACTTCTGGTTTCAATTGAATATCTTAATACTTGTAGCTTGCTGCTGTAATTTTTGTGTTTTTGATAGATAAGCGGTGTCAGTTTTGGCAGCAGCTTATCACCATCTACCCTATTGAATAAACATACTGAATAAGTTAATATGGGAATATCAGGGTTTATCTCTGGTTTTCTTTAGGTTGTATGGCAGTAATAAAGTGCTCATAAGATTCATGTGCTGCATCTGTTTCAGATGTGATTGTAATAGATACATGATGACTGCAAAACAGCTGAGAAGGTATAACCCCTTTATTCCCCAAGACATCAACTCAAACAAACTGAAAGGTCAGAACTTAAGAATCCGAGAGCAGGTCATCATCTGGATACTCAATCATACAATACGGGGAAATTGACCTCCCTTAGAGAGATGATGTGTCATGATGGTGACCATCTTCTCATAGTATCTCCAGGAATTTGTTTATAAAGCAGAGGGTTTGGTCACAGCAAATAAAGGTTATTCACTGCAAACAGTAAATAGTCAGCTTTTATTTTATAGAATGTAACAGTTTTATTATCTGTAACATAAGTAATGTAATAGCCAATTTCACTGTTATGGCATTGTGCTATGCAGCACAGATACATGGGGATTCACAGTTCTTGACTGACTAAGGCTACCCCTAGGTCTGTTAGGGGATGCAGATGGCCATTTTCTGAATGACTTGTCTTTCCTGGTAAATCTCTTAAGGGTGCGTTCACACGCTAGTAACTAGCAGCGGGTTTACCTGCTGTGAGTTACGCTACCATTCATTTGAATGGGTCCGCAGACAGTCCGCAAATCTGACACTATTGCAGTCTGTGGACCCATTTAAATCAATGGTAGCGTAACTCGCAGCGATATTCCCACAGCGGGCAACCCGCCGCTAGTAATAGCGTGTGAACGCACCCTTAAGTTGTTATCTTGCCCAACTTAGTAAAAACATAATTTGGCTTGAACAACTTTCCAAGTACAGATCAAAAATTGTCCAAAATGTGTAGTTTATGACCAACCTTACATTACAATTTGATTCTAACAATATGGATGCAAAAGTGGCTCTAAATCCTCATACAGTCATATGTGCATGGTCACCTGTAAAAACATACAGTCAGATGTGTATGGTCACCTGAAAAAAAATGAAAATCTTTTAAAAAGGTTATCAGGTCATTTTCTATTTTAATACTGTCCCTGGCTTTCCTACTAAAACAATAAAACTTTATTTAAAAAAATTCACAGAAAATCATAGAAAATAGTACCAAATACCCTGCAGGAAAAATATATCACTGACACAGTATAACAGTATAACAGTATAACATAACTTTTAATAAATCTAATTAAATGAAGTACCCCCTTGTGTACTATTAAAAATTACCAAAATCCATATGCTGAGTACCCACCATACCTTGATGGACTAGCTAAATGACCAAAATCACTAAATCCCCATATGACTGGTCACAGTGATGTCTCACCTCAGCCAGTCATTGGTGAGGGGCACTCTCATTTCTACTAGCTGCAGGCGATACAATCTGCAATTTCAGGGAAAGCAGAGTCACTGGCCACGAACAGAGCGCCCTGATACTGGAGTCTACAAGGGAGTGAGGAAAGTGAGTTAAAGTGTGTATTGCTTTATTAGGCGGGCTTACAGTATTAAAATAATTAAATTTTTAATTAAAATAATTTACACGTAATTAAAATAAAAAAAGCACGTAATGGCACCTGAAATCATGGTTATTTCCCCTAGACCCTGGTGACTAAAGGGAGTCAAAGTTCCTCTATTACATTAAAGAACAATTGCACTATGAATTGTTTTATATATAATGTACTCTACTCTTGTAGCTTTTTTGAAGTTTTAAAGGGGTACTCCACTGGAAAACATTTTATTTTTTTTTTAAATCAACTGGTGCCAGAAAGTTGAACAGATTTGTAAATTACTTCTATTAAAAAATCTTAATCCTTCCAATACTTATCAACTGCTGTAATGATAAACCGAAGTTCTTTTCTTTTTTAATTTCCTTTCTGCCTGACCACAATGCTTTCTGCTGACACCTCTGTCCATTTTAGGAACTGTCCAGAGCAGGATAGGTGTTACGCTGAGCGCTCCGGGTCCCTGCTCCTCCCCGGAGTGCTCGCGGCGTTCTTCTGTGTGCAGCGCCCCGGTCAGACCCACTAACCGGGAGCGCTGCACTGTTATCGCCGGCGGGGATGCGATCCGCGTAGCGGGACATGCCCGCCTGCGGGTCGCATCCCAATCGTCTCACCTGTCCCGTTCCCCTGCTGTCATGTCCCGGCGCGCACGGCCCTGCTCTCTAGGCCGCGCGCGCGCGCCAGCACTCTTAAGTTTAAAGGGCCAGTGCACCACTAATTGGTGCCTGGTCCAATCAGTGGTAATCACTCCATACATATATAAACCCACTTCCCCTTCCTGTCCTTGCCGGATCTTGTTGCCCTAGTGCCCTGAGAAAGCGTTTTGTGTATCCCAAGCCTGTGTATCCAGACCCTTGCCGTTGCCCCTGACTACCAACCATTGCTGCCTGCCTGACCTTCTGCTACGTCCAACCTTGCTCTTGCCTTGTCCCTGTGTACCGCACCTGTCTCAGCTGTCAGTGGGGTTGAGTCATTATCGGGTGGAACGACCTGGGGGTTACCTGCCGCTGCAAGTCCATCCCGCTTTGCGGCAGGCTCAGGTGAAAACCAGTAACCCATTAGATTCCGTTCCCCTGGTACTGCCCATGCCATCACCTCACTGACACAGAGGATCCACCTCCAGTGTCCTCTCTGCATACCAGTCCGGATCCTGACAATAGGTTTTCTATGGGGATTTGCTTCTACTCTGGGCAGTTCCTAAAATGGACAGAGGTGTCAGCAGAAAGCTCTGTGTTCAGACAAAAAGGAAATTCGAAAAGAAAATAACTTCCTGTGGATCATATATCATCTAATAAGTACCGGAAGGATTACGATTTTTTAATAGAAGTAATTTACAAATCTGTTCCACTTTCTGGCACCAGTTGATTTAAAAAAAAAATGTCTTCCAGTGCAGTATCCCTTTAAGTTACATCTCTGTTTACTTCTGTAATCTAAAGAAATAGTTGGCAAAAATTAGTTTTTCAGTTTGATGTGATTTTTTAGATTCTGAATGTTTTAAATGTAGCAGAGATGTTGTACACTAACTTTTTAACACCTCCTACATCTTACTTCTACAGTGATTCCATGTGCTTTAGAGCAGAATATGTGTGAAGAGTCCTGACAGCCTGTCCCTTTTGGTAGAAAGTGACACAAGTTGTTTGATGATATCAGACGCCATTGCATCAACAGTATCTTGGTGTCATCCTGCATATCTTATTTTGCATTGTCTCTGAATGTAGTGAACTACATTGAAAACTGACACTTGTTTGAGAGACTTTTGTACCTGCACCTCTTTACTCCTGGGTGGTGGCATGACAGGATGTGACATGATAGTGCTTTCAAAGTAAATGGCCTGAAAAATGTTTCATGATTTTGGATTTCCTTGATGGGAAACTGGAATCTGTCAGCATCGTTTTCTACTACCTGTCACGTTGTTTGTTCATTATCTTAATGGGACTAAAGACCTGTTTATACTTACAAATTATCAATACAAAATGTGCATTTTTGTCATACAGCTAGCTGGCTAGTGTAAAGGAAGATGAGCAATACTGTCCTTTATATTATGCATAGTCTGAAACATTTACAGGATGCCATGCTGCCTAATGCACATCTGTAGCAAACAACATCACTAGACAAAAATGGCATCAAGATTTGCTCTTATTTCTCATGTATAGGAAGTTACCCAGCAAGTAGATTGTTTTAAAATGTATCTGTTTGGTCAAAAGAGACCCCTTCATTGTGTTTAGCAATTTTCCATTCTCTCTATTTCAGCAGGGCTGTTTGGCAGTAGTATACATATAGCGCTTCCTCCCTTAGTTGTCTGCCCAATCACAGCACAAGACCAACTCCAAACTGCTATGCTATGACACAGTGCTTGTAAATGTGCACTGAATAGGCTGACACTGTGCTGTGCTGATTTACACAGTACAGTACTATACGCTCACTGTGCATTTTTTTCAGGTACACCTGTTCAAATGCTTGCTAACACAATAGCTACCCTCACTGGGCTCCTTTTTCTTTAGGTACACCTGATCAATTGCTTGATAACACAATAGTTGTATGGACAAAAAAGGCATTGTTGATGTCTGAAACCAGAGGAGAATGGGCAGACTGATTTGAGATGGCAGAAAAGAAACAGTAACTCATATACATACTTGTTACAACCAAGGTATGCAGACTACCATCACTGAATGCACAACTTGTCGAACCTTAAGCGGATGGGCTACAGTAGCAGAAGACCACACCAGATGACACTCCTGTCAGCTATAAACAGGAAACTGAGGCTACAATTCACACACACCTATTAATGGAAAACAGGAAGAATGATTGCCTGGTCTGAGGATTCTCGATTCAAGCTGCAACATACAGATGGTAGGGTCAGAACTTGGCATAAACAACATGACAGCATGGATCCATCCTGCCTTGTTTCAACAATTCAGGCTGATGGTGTAATATTATAGGGAACATCCATGTGAAAACTAACAAACTCATCTGGAGAGATAAATCAAACCCTGTGCAGAGGAAAAGTTGACCCATTGCCCATATGGAGAGGCCTTTGTAAAATAAAAATAAAAAAATAAATAAAAAACTCTAATTGCCCTTTTCACCTGTGTGTCTGTAACAACGACAAAAATTCAACGGGTATGTAAACTTTTGAACAGAGCCATTTGGATGATTAACAACTAAGTGATCATGAGAGTCTTCATTTGATCACTGGCCCTAAATAACCATGTCAGTTATATTTTCTAAATAAATGCCACACTTTCTGCTTGGGTATTCAAACTTTTGAACACAACTGAAAGATGGAAAAAAAAATGCCACAAAAATCATCATCTTGCTTCCTACATTTTTTATGAGAAGAAAAAAATGCCACAAACAAAAAAAGCATTGTAGGTATAGTGCAATTTTTTTTTTTTGCAATATGGGTGTGGCTTGGTGTGGGTGTGGCTTGATGTGGGTGGGGTTTGTGTTTTTTTTTTTCAGAATTGTCCCTATATATTGTTCTCGCTGTAAGGACCTTACAGTGAGAACAACCATTTTAACTCCGACCTGTATAATACAGATCCCAGAATCAGTCCCCACCACAATACAATCCCCAGAATCAGTCTGCACCATAATACAGACTACAGAATCACCACCCGCAATAGTACAGACTCCAGACCCCAGAATCATAACCCACCATAATAAAGATCAAGAATCAGACCCCACCATAACACAGGCCCCAGAATCACCACCTACCATAATACAAACCCCAAAATCACCACCCACCATGATACAGACTCCAGAATCAGACCCCACAATAATACAGACCCCAGAATCAGTCCCCACCATAATACAGACCCCAGAATCACCACCCACCATAATACAGATCCTAGAATCACCACCCACCAAAATACAAACCCCAGAATCAGACCCCACCATAATACATACCCCAGAACCAGACCCCACCATAATACAGACCCCAGAATCAGACCCCACCATAATACAGACCCCAGAATCAGACCCCACCATAATACAGACCCCAGAATCAGTACCCACCATGATACAGACCCCATAATCAGACCCCACCATAATACAGACCCCAGAACCAGACCCCACCCTAATACAGACCCCAGAATTAGACCCCTCCATAATACAGACCCCAGAATCAGACCCCTCCATAATGCAGACCCCAGAATCAGACCCCACCATAATACAGACCCCAGAATCAGACCCCACCATAATACAGACCCCATAATCAGACCCCACCATAATACAGACCCCAGAATCAGTCCCCACCATAATACAGACCCCATAATCAGACCTCACCATAATACAGACCCCAGAATAAGTCCCCACCATAATACAGACCCCAGAATCAGACCCAACCATAATACAGACCCCAGAATCAGACCCCACCATAATACAGATCCCCTTTACATAATACAGACACCAGAATCAGACACTCCTACATAATACAGACCCCAGAATCAGTCTCCACTATAATACAACCCCCCTCCCTCCTTTACATAATAGAGACCTCAGGCTCAGACACAAGTCAAGGTGCACAATAATACACATACAGTTACATTAACTAACTCACAATTCATATCTTTTACGGTCAGCTGCATCCTCTTTCCTTCTGTTCTAATTCTGGCTCAGGCCAACATGACAACTTCTTCCAGCCAAAACCCATCACTGCAGCATCTGCAGGACAAACATCTTAGTTTCTGCATTTTTTCAGTGCACTGCCCCGAAGTGAAGAATTCAGTGGAGTTTATTCCATTCCAAACAGTTACAGAGCAGGCTGCATTTCAGCAACCTCTCTTTGCCTTTGTCAAGCATGAGAGGCAACGAAATGTAGCATGCTCTTCAATTCTGTTTTAAATGGAATAAACTGCACTGAGTTCTGCATTATATACTTTGGTGAGCTATGATTTTCCTTGGATACAGGTAGGTAGGTAGGTAGCTAACTATGCAGGTAGGTAAGTAGATATGGAGGTAAGTTCATATGTAGGTAGCAAGGTAGGTAAATGGGTAGCTATGTATGTAGGTAGGTAGGTAGGTACTTAGATTGCTATGTAGGTAAGTAGCTATGTAGGTGGTAGCCGGGTGTCTAAGTAGGTGGGTATGTAAACAGGAAATTAATAAGGTAGGTAGCCAGGCAGGTAATTGTGTAGGTAGGGAAGTAGCCAGGTAGGGAAGTAGCCAGTTCTCCTTCACATCTAAATCATCATTCCCCTCCCTGTCACCAGCACCCTCCTCCCCCCATCACCTGCATCCCCCTCCCTGTCACCTGCACCCACTCCCCGTCACCTACACCCCCTTCCCCATGTCACTTGCACCCCCCCTCGCCATTACTTGCACCACCACCTCCATCACTTGCACCCCCCATCCTCACTTGCACCCCCCATCCTCACTTTCACCCCGCTCATCATCACTTGCACCCCCCTCTCATCATCACTTGCACCCCCCCTCATCATCATCACTTGCACCAGCCCTCATCATCATCACTTGCACCCACCTCATCATCACTTGCACCCACCTCATCATCATCACTTGCACACCCTCATCATCATCACTTGCACCCCCCTCATCACTTGCACCCCCTCATCATCATCACTGGCACGACCCCCCCATCATCATCACTTGCACGACCCCTCCGTCATCATCACTTGCACGACCCCCACATCATCATCACTTGCACCCCCTCATCATCATCATCACTTGCACCCCCCTCATTATCATCACTTGCACTCCCCTCATTATCATCACTTGCATCCCCCCTTCATTGTCATCACTTGCACCCCTCTCATCATCATCAATTGCACCCCTCTCATCATCATCACTTGCACTCCCCTCATCATCATCACTTGCACCCCCTCATCATCACTTGCACCCCCCTCATCATTATCACTTGCACCCCCCTCATCATCATCACTGGCACCCCCCTCATCATCATCACTTGCATCCCCCTCATCATCATCCCTTGCATCCCCCTCATCATCATCCCTTGCATCCCCCCCTTCATCATTATTACTTGCACCCTCCCTCTTCATCATCACTTGCACCCCACTCATCATCATCACTTGCACCCCCCCTCATCATCATCACTTGCACCCCCTCATCATCATTTGAACCCCCCCTCCTCATCATCATCACTTGCACCCCACCCCCTCATCATCACTTGCACCCCCCTGTTGCCGACCCCTGGTATAGAGTTTTATATTTGTTTATTGACTTCCAGCCAACATCTCACAACAGTGTTTTTCCACTAAAATAAGCATTGTTAATGGAGTTACTTTTTCCAGTGATTGTCTGTTAAAACACCATGTGTGAAACCATCCTAAAGTAATTTTGGACCCTCATCTTTACTCAGAGAAATGCTGATGTAGGGAGCATATTTCCCTCTGCAGGACCCACCACATCTCTGTATTACATGGGCAGCCCATTCATTTCAATGGCAGCCTTGTCATGCTTCATTCCCCCTGTGGTGGCACTGTAAAGGAATCGAACACCTTCTACTCGGTTATGCTACAAAAAAAAAAACAGCATTATTTATCACACACACATATATATGTATATATATATATATATATATATATATATATATATATATATATATATATATATATTGCACAATACTATGGGTGCACCAAAATTATACAAATCTTTAAAAAGAAATGCACAACACAACAAGAAAAACACTACAAGTCTTTATTAGATAAGGAGAGATTGCCAGTGTGGAAATGTTCAAAGTCCCATTTATTAAAATAAAGTCAGCAACACAGGTTGGTGAACAGGATGATGATGCGTTTCAGTTGTGCAACGCCCTTAGTCATATGACTTTGATGCCGCCATACACCTGCCGCGCTGTGGACGGGACGTCTAGCTGGTGAGCTGATCCATCTATTTCTTAAGTCTTTATTAGGGAACATATCATAAACATAAAAACATATGTTAAAATATAGGTACATGGTAAAGACAATAGCATTGATATCCCAAAACTGAAGTAACAAATATGTCAAAAAAAAAAAAAAAATAATAATATATATATATATATATATATATATATATATATATATATATACTAATCAAAAAATGTTGCAGTATCTTGTAATACCTTTTTTATTGGACTAACAGAATTTTGTAGAGACAAGCTTTCGGGATTCCTCCCTTTATCAAGTCCAAAGCAAATCTAAGCTCACAAGCAGAAGACACAGGTTACATCTCACAAATATGCAGGGGTTAAGACAATAGATGTGGAGAATTCCCCCTAAGATGGACCATAAATTGTCCTGTTATAGGAACAAGACTAAATAGATAAGGCTGATGAAAGGGGAGGGAGGGGGAGCAGGGGAGAAAAAGTAGTGTAAAATCATGTCATGGTCTGCAGGGAAACTGCTAACATAAAGGCATCGTACAAAGTGGACAATACCTTTAACCCCTCAACGACCACGGATGTAAATGTACGTCCTGGCGCGGAGGTACTTAGTGCACCAGAACATACATTTATGTCCTGTGTATGACCGGGAGCACCACTACGGGGACCCGCCGGTAATGGCCAACATCCGCGATCGCGCGGATGTCCACCGTTACCCCCTCAGATGCCGTGATTAGTACAGATCACAACATCTGCGGCAGTGCGCATGTTAAAATAGATGATCGGATCGCCTGCAATGCTGCCGCGGGGATCCGATCATTTGCAATGAGATCGAGCAGACCAGAGCAGGAGATAGCCGATAATACTGATCAGTGCTATGTCCTATGCATAGATAGGTATCTATGTCCTATGCATGGATAGCTATAGATAGTCCCCTATGGGGACATACAAAGTGTTAAAAAAAAAGTTGAAAAATGTAAAAATAAAAAGTAAAAAAATCCCCTCCCCCAATAAAAATGAAAATTGTCAGTTTTTCCCATTTTACCCCCAAAAAGCGTAATTTTTTTAATAAACATATTTGGTATCACCGCGTGTGTGATTGTACGAAATTTCAAAATATAATGTTAATGATCCTGTACAGTGAACGGCGTAAACGTAAAAAGTCCAAAAATGCTGCTTTTTAGTCACATTTAATTCCAAAAAAATTAATAAAAAATTATCTAAAAGTGTTGTATATGCAAATGTGGTATCGATAAAAAGTACAGATGACCGCGCAAAAAATGAGCCCTCATACCACCCTATATACGTAAAAATGAAAAATTTATAGGTGGTCAAAATAGGGCAATTTTAGATTACTGATTTTGTACAAAAAGTTTTAGATTTTTTTTTAAGCGGTACAAAAATATAAAAGTATCTAGCCATAGGTATCATTTTAATCGGATTGACCCATAGAATAAAGAAAACATGTCATTATTACCACAAAGTGTACAGTGTGAAAACCAAACCCTCCAAAATGTGCAAAATTGTGGTTTTCATTAAAATTTCCTCCTTAAAAATGTTTTTCATTTTATTGTAAAATGAGAAGTTTCATTACAAAATACAATTGGTCATGCAAAAAACAAGCCCTTATATGGGTCTGTAGAGGGAAATATAAAGGAGTTATGGATTTTAGAAGGCGAGGAGGAAAAAACGAAAATGCAAAAATAAAATTGGTCCTGTCCTTAACGTTAAAATGGGCTTGGTCCTTAAGGGGTTAAGGGCTCGTTCACACAAGCGGATTTACTTTTAAACTCACAGCATGCTTCCCACTGCAAGTTTAATAGAGTTAGGGTTCTCTGTCGGCTTTCTCTGCCGAAAATCTGCTGTGGACAGTCCGCGGAGGGCCCGGCCTCTTTCAAACTCACAGCGGGAAACACGCTGTGAGTTTGAAAGTAAATCCGCTTGTGTGAACGAGCCCTAATGGCGGCATCAGTACAATATGAGGGGCAGGGACAACCTTTTTATGTTTTTTCTTGAATGATATGGATAGTGTAGGATAGTTCTTTGCTGGTTTCTAATAATATAACTAAATGATTAATGTGCTGAATCGATTTTAATGTATCTAGATGAAATGAGATTCAATCATGTTTCTTATACGATTATTGTTTTCTTATGTTAATGTAACCTATTGGGATGACATTTATCATAATTTGAAATAGATAGATAAATAGATAGATAAATTGCAGATAGAGAGAGAGAGAGAGAGAGAGAGAGAGAGAGAGAGAGAATTTGTATTTTTAGATTTCTGTTCCTAAATTTTCAACCCTACTATTTTACACTGGATGTGATATCATATTCTTAACTATGAGCCCATATTTGATCTGAGTAAAAGCAAAGTGTCAATGTTTTTATGCTGAAACACTTCTATTTCTAGTACATGCACATGATTTACAGTTTGACAAAGCAGTTGTTAAGTGTTAGTAAAAGAATCTGTTGAAAAGATCATAGGTCTATATTATTAGCAATGTTCAGATAGAGCTTTCTGCATACCCAGTAAGAAATCAGCACTCATTATGTGCCGGCTGAAAGATTTTTCAGGTGACCTTTTTTTTGTGACAAGCCTTTTTCTCTCTCAGTCCATAATTCTTCAAACGTCAAGCAAAGTGTTTGGTCAGATGGTGTATCAAAAAAATAAACCAAAGGCATGGAGGCATGTTGTAGATCCAGAATCATATCTGAATCCCGTCATATTGCCTATTTATTCTTGCTCCTAGTTTATATTGCCAAAGCGATGACTGGTGGGGGGACCATATGATAGGCGGCGCTAGAGCGATGTCAGATATAGAAGGTGAGCATAGGCAGCTGCCAGTTTGCTAGTTTTACAAGCCAAGAAACCCCCTTTAAAATGAAATAGTTATGTAAGTTCTCAGTATGTACAGGAAGCTGTTTAATATTCTACTTTACGTGATTCAGACAGACATTGTCAGTAGGGGCCTCTACCAATAATTTTAAGCAGCCACCTTGACTCAAAATTACAGATTTGGGAGACTCAGGAGGGTAAAAACATTTTTAGCTTTTTCATAACCTACTTGTTGACTATAATATATATTTCCAACATTATTCATCCATGTAAATGAACTGACAATAAAACTGGGGTGGCCACCAGCTAAGATCAATGCAGGGAGTGCGAGTACACATGAAAAATGAAGGAACAACAACACAAAAAAGGTTTAATTTACAAGAAGGACTGCCCATTCTTTCTCAAGTTTCAAACTACTGAATCTCCGAATGGAAATCCACTTTGAAATTCCACTCAGAAATTCTGATGCAGCAGAATCTCATTGCAGCCAAAAGGGTTCCACTACACAGTGCACACTATGGAAATTACAGAAGAAATTCTGCTGCTGAAAGAATAATCTTGATCATTCCTTTAGCGTAATGCGTCTGGAACACATTGCCGTCTATGGGGATGGCAATGTACTTGAGCAGTCCTGGCGCCGGATGATTCACTAGGATTCTAATTCTCATTCCTGTTTGAAATTCCATGGTGTGTACCAAGCCTTATAGTTACAGTTTTCAAGTGTTTTTTGTATTCATTATAAATAAGAAAGTCAATTTGTTGTTTTTATTTTCAGTTATAATAACCTATAACTTTACTGAATGAAGATAAAATATCAGTAGTTTCACACTTGTTTTATCCATAAGTTTTACATCATTTTAAAGTGTATACATTGTAAAGCTAATCCATTTTACTGGCGCTGCAATAGGACCTTCCCGTGAGATCCTGCCTTTTATTATTGCACTTAGATTATGATGCAAGGTTTGCAGGTTTTTGCACTACTAGCTGATTCAATCTTCTCCAGGTTTGATCTGTTGGATTTTTTTTTTTTTTATATGGGTTTTCTTTAAATTTTTACATTCCTGGATAGATTTGCTCTATTAAATTACTGGTGGTGGTGCGAATGTAACCATTCTATATTACATTTCACTTTGCTTTAGTGTTGACATTGACACAAATCAAGATAAAACAAAGATACACGATAAATACCACTGCGTATTTGTCCACTACTGAAATACTAAGGGACAAACTAAAAAAAAAAAATATCCAGGGATAGATTTTTATATACTTGAACTGCTGGAAATTAGGGACATCAAGACAAGACGGATTATATGAGAACATATAATTTGTCATGACCTCTCGACACATAATAGTCAAGCTCAACACTATATTCTCTGAAGATATCAGTGTAGTGCATCTGGCTCAGGAATTGAGCAAACCTAGAGAAAAAAAAGATGCAGTTGCAGTGTGCAATGAAGGAAGAACAACATGATAAAAACACAACATTTATTGTTTTGGAGTCACACATAAAATACTACATTAGAATTTAAGAATTTGATAGAGTGATTGATTGCCCTAACAGATATATATATATATATATATATATATATATATATATATATATATATATATATATATTTGACTTGAAATCATGATCTGAAAAATCACACACTTAACCTGATACTGAAGGGAGAGCACTGACCTGTCAGCGTGTCAACACTGGGTCTCCTAATCTGATTCTGTGTTGGGGAAAGCCAACAGCCTAAAAATAATTGCAGAAGTCTCATGCTTATGTTCTGGCAGTAAAGATAATTCTGTTGATCTAAGGTGACACTAAGGGAGTCAGAGAAACACTTCCTTGTCTAACCAGCTGCTAAGTAGATAGTGACTCTGCTTCCCAACAGAGAGGCAAGTCTCAAAGGAAAGATTACCTATTCAATCGAAAATGCTTCTTTACTTTAAAGGACTGTTTAAAAACATTAGACACCTACAGTGCTATCAATACCAAAAGCTTCAAAATAGTGAATTATTGATCAGCAACTATGAATAACATAGTGTTTGAATTTAGTGATCATGGTCGAATGGTTTAGTGGGTCAGGTTTAGTTAGGCTCAGGTTTAGTTAGGTCAGTGGCTTCCACAATGTGGTCCTCCAGCTGTCATCCAACTACTGTCTGGGCATCCCGGGTGTTGTACTTTTGCAGCAACTGGAGGTTCACAGTGTGGAGACCAAGAGTAAAGATCATATAGATGTCAATGAGAAGGTCCCTGTTCAGGACCTATGAGCAGGGCCAGCTCTGCCTATAGGCAAAATAGGCAGCTGCCTAGAGTAACCTCTTGATGGGGATGAAGGTCTGCCTACTGCAAGAAAGTTAGATAACCAGCATCCAAATCACTCACTCAGCCAGCAGCATGAGGAGGTTTCGTACAGTGTGTCACCCCAGTAGTAAGCTAATTACATAAGGAGGGGGCTTGTTACAGTGTGTAACCCCAATAGTAAAGTGGGGCATGTCAAAGTGCGGGCCAATGGGTGCAGTCAAGGGGCAGCAAAATTAGCTTTTGCTTAGGGTGGCAAAAATCCTTACACCAGCCCTGCCTATGAGCCAGAACATAGAGATGCATTGTACAAGCTTTACTTGCTCAGTTATACTTGAGGCATCCTCATATTATTAATCTGAATGTCTACTATGTATATCTGGCTGACAGTGGCCGCTCCCCTGGCAAAGTCAGTTCTTTTCTTGGGGTGCCCAGAGCAAAACCTGAGGCAATAAACTAATCACCCCAGAGGCCACTTAGTGGAAGAGTAGTAACGTGTTTAGACAACCCCTTAACTTTATCATTAGTTCCTGAAACTGTCTTAAGAAGACTAGGGACAGATTGTCATGTTTCCCATAGACATACAACTGTTGTGCATCCATGTACTTTAGAGTTTTTATGGACATGCAAGGTGAAAATAGTGAAAATATTTATTTGGATTTTTCTCAACCACTTACTGTTGTTTTGCAAAGAAAAATAATAAAACTCCATGGGTATGACAAAGTAAAGGACCTCTTATTACAACCAAATTCCCATGTTAAAGCAATAGAAAACCAAACATGGTGTGTAGAGAGCTTCCAAAGCATCAGAGGGATCTCTTTGTTGAAAGATATCAGTCAGAAGAAGGGTACAAAAAAATTTCCAAAGCATCAGATATACCACGGAATATAGTGAAGACAGTCATCATCAAGTGGAGAAAATATGGCACAACAGAGACATTACCATGTACTTAACGTACCACCAAAATTTCGAGAAGAAAACTGGCCAGGGAGGCTTCCAAGATGCTGCAATATCACAGGAACTGCAGGAATTTATGGCAAGTACTGGCTGTGTGCTACATGTGACAACAAACTCTTGTATTCTTCATATGAATAAACTAGGGGGTAGGGTGGCAAGACGGAAGCCTGGCTGAAAATTGCAAAAATAAACATCAAGTCCTGCAAAAGCACATAAAAAAATATTTGCTATGGTCTGATGAAAACAAGGCTGAACTTTTTGTTCATAATTCCAAAAGGTATGTTTGCTGAAAAAACAACACTGCACATCACCCTAAGAACACCATACCCACAGTGAAGCATGGTGGTGGCAGCATAATGCTTTAGAACTGTTTTTCTTTCGCTGGAATTTATGAACTGGGATTTATGAACAGTTCCAATTCCAGGCAATTTTGGTACAAAACATTCATGCATCCGTTAGAAAGCTGAAGATGAAGAGTAAGTTAACAATACAGCATGACAATGACCCAAGCACACATCCAAATCCATAAACGCATGGCTTCACAATAAGAAGAAATCCCTTCATGCCTATCAAACCTCAAAAGATACAAATAAGAATAAAGTACAACAAATGTGCATGTTCACAGGCAGGTGTCCAAAAACATTACAATTTCAATATTGAAAGTAGTTGCAAGCTGCAATAATGATATATCATAAAGGGGTTATTTAGGGGTATATTTAGGGAAGGAATTACAACAAACTATAAATATTGACTTGATAAGATGTCTCTGCTAGTTGGTAGGTTTGCCAGGTTACATGGTTGTGCTTAAAGTCCAATTAAAGTCCAATATTCCTCAGAAGTGTTGGGTGAATCAGTTTTACTATTTGTAGAAAATGTTACAACACTGTGTTGGAGAAAAAAAGTAAGGGGGAAGGGGTATGGAATTTTCTCCCACTGTTTCTGGTCAATGATGTAGGGTGTGCTAGTTCATAGGAGCTAGACATTACTGATGTTCCAACAATCTCTTTACAGCAGTGTTGGACTATAGGACAAAGCCAACACATGTTAGAGTAGTTACTGTTACGCCGAGCGCTCCGGGTCCCCGCTCCTCCCCGGAGCGCTCGCTACACTTCCCTCACTGCAGCGCCCCGGTCGGTTCCACGGACCCGGGGCGCTGCGTTACCACCTCCGGCCGGGATGCGATTCGCGATGCGGGTAGCGCCCGCTCGCGATGCGCACCCCGGCTCCCGTACCTGACTCGCTCCCCGTCAGTTCTGTCCCGGCGCGCGCGGCCCCGCTCCCTAGGGCGCGCGCGCGCCGGGTCTTTGCGATTTAAAGGGCCACTGCACCGCTGATTGGTGCAGTGGTTCCAATTAGTGTTTACACCTGTGCACTTCCCTATATCACCTCACTTCCCCTTCACTCCCTCGCCGGATCTTGTTGCCCTAGTGCCAGTGAAAGCGTTCCTTGTGTGTTCCTTGCCTGTGATTCCAGACCTTCTGCCGTTGCCCCTGACTACGATCCTTGCTGCCTGCCCCGACCTTCTGCTACGTCCGACCTTGCTTCTGTCTACTCCCTTGTACCGCGCCTATCTTCAGCAGCCAGAGAGGTTGAGCCGTTGCTAGGGGATACGACCTGGTCACTACCGCCGCAGCAAGACCATCCCGCTTTGCGGCGGGCTCTGGTGAAAACCAGTAGTGACTTAGAACCGATCCTCTAGCACGGTCCACGCCAATCCCTCTCTGGCACAGAGGATCCACCACCTGCCAGCCGGCATCGTGACAGTAGATCCGGCCATGGATCCCGCTGAAGTTCCTCTGCCAGTTGTCGCTGACCTCACCACGGTGGTCGCCCAGCAGTCACAACAGATTGCGCAACAAGGCCAACAGCTGTCTCAACTGACTGTTATGCTACAACAGTTACTACCACAGCTCCAGCAATCATCTCCTCCGCCAGCTCCTGTACCTCCTCCGCAGCGAGTGGCCGCTTCTGGAATACGACTATCCTTGCCGGATAAATTTGATGGGGACTCTAAGTTTTGCCGTGGCTTTCTTTCCCAATGTTCATTACACTTGGAGATGATGTCGGACCAGTTCCCCACTGAAAGGTCTAAGGTGGCTTTCGTAGTCAGCCTGCTGTCTGGAAAAGCCCTGGCTTGGGCCACACCGCTCTGGGACCGCAATGACCCCGTCACTGCCTCTGTACACTCCTTCTTCTCGGAAATTCGAAGTGTCTTTGAGGAACCTGCCCGAGCCTCTTCTGCTGAGACTGCCCTGTTGAACCTGGTCCAGGGTAATTCTTCCGTTGGCGAGTATGCCGTACAGTTCCGTACCCTTGCTTCAGAATTATCCTGGAATAATGAGGCACTCTGCGCGACCTTTAAAAAAGGCCTATCCAGCAACATTAAAGATGTTCTGGCCGCACGAGAAATCCCTGCTAACCTACATGAACTCATCCATCTTGCCACTCGCATTGACATGCGTTTTTCCGAACGGCGTCAGGAGCTCCGCCAGGATATGGACTCTGTTCGCACGAGGCGTTTCTTCTCCCCGGCTCCTCTCTCCTCTGGTCCCCTGCAACCTGTTCCTGTGCCTCCCGCCGTGGAGGCTATGCAGGTCGACCGGTCTCGCCTGACACCCCAAGAGAGGACACGACGCCGCATGGAGAATCTCTGCCTGTACTGTGCTAGTACCGAACACTTCCTGAAGGATTGTCCTATCCGTCCTCCCCGCCTGGAAAGACGTCCGCTGACTCCGCACAAAGGTGAGACAGTCCTTGATGTCTACTCTGCTTCTCCACGTCTTACTGTGCCGGTGCGGATGTCTGCCTCTGCCTTCTCCTTCTCTGCTGTGGCCTTCTTGGACTCTGGATCTGCAGGAAATTTTATCTTGGCCTCTCTCGTCAACAGGTTCAACATCCCGGTGACCAGTCTCGCCAGACCCCTCTACATCAATTGTGTAAACAATGAAAGATTGGACTGTACTATACATTTCCGCACGGAGCCCCTTCTAATGCGCATCGGATCTCATCACGAGAGGATTGAACTGTTGGTCCTCCCCAATTGCACTTCTGAAATCCTTCTTGGACTTCCCTGGCTTCAACTCCATTCCCCAATCCTGGATTGGTCCACTGGGGAGATCAAGAGTTGGGGGCCCTCTTGTTCCAAGGACTGCTTAAAACCGGTTCCCAGTAAACCTTGCCGTGTCCCTGTGCTTCCTCATGTAACCGGTCTCCCTAAGGCCTATATGGACTTTGCGGACGTTTTTTGCAAAAAACAAGCTGAGACTCTACCTCCTCACAGGCCTTATGATTGTCCCATTGACCTCCTCCCGGGCACTACTCCACCCCGGGGCAGAATCTATCCTCTGTCCGTCCCAGAGACTCTTGCCATGTCTGAATACGTCCAAGAAAATTTAAAAAAGGGCTTTATCCGTAAATCCTCCTCTCCTGCCGGAGCCGGATTTTTCTTTGTGTCCAAAAAAGATGGCTCTCTACGTCCTTGCATTGACTACCGCGGTCTTAATAAAATCACGGTTAAGAACCGCTACCCCCTACCCCTCATCTCTGAACTCTTTGATCGTCTCCAAGGTGCCCATATTTTTACCAAACTGGACTTAAGAGGTGCTTATAATCTCATCCGCATCAGAGAGGGGGATGAATGGAAAACGGCATTTAACACCAGAGATGGACACTTTGAGTATCTGGTCATGCCCTTTGGTCTATGCAACGCCCCTGCCGTCTTCCAAGACTTTGTTAATGAAATTTTTCGTGATCTCCTATACTCCTGTGTTGTTGTATATCTGGACGATATCCTGATTTTTTCTGCCAATCTTGAAGAACACCGCCAGCATGTCCGTATGGTTCTTCAGAGACTTCGTGATAATCAACTCTATGCCAAAATAGAGAAATGTCTGTTTGAATGCCAATCTCTTCCTTTTCTAGGATACTTGGTCTCTGGCCAGGGACTACAAATGGACCCAGATAAACTCTCTGCCGTCTTAGATTGGCCACGCCCCTCCGGACTCCGTGCCATCCAACGTTTTTTGGGGTTCGCCAATTATTACAGGCAATTTATTCCACATTTTTCTACCATTGTGGCTCCTATTGTGGCTTTAACAAAAAAAAATGCCGATCCCAAGTCTTGGCCTCCTCAGTGGGAGCTGGAGCTGTCCTTCTACAAAAAAACTCTTCCGGGCATGCTGTTACTTGTGGTTTTTTTTCCAGGACCTTCTCTCCGGCGGAGAGGAACTACTCCATCGGGGATCGAGAGCTTCTAGCCATTAAATTAGCACTTGAGGAATGGAGGCATCTGCTGGAGGGATCAAGATTTCCAGTTATTATTTACACCGATCACAAGAACCTCTCCTACCTCCAGTCTGCCCAACGGCTGAATCCTCGTCAGGCCAGGTGGTCTCTGTTCTTTGCCCGATTTAATTTTGAAATTCACTTTCGGCCTGCTGATAAGAACATTAGGGCCGATGCTCTCTCTCGTTCCTCAGATGCCTCTGAAATTGAACTCTCTCCTCAACACATCATTCCTCCTGACTGCCTGATTTCCACTTCTCCAGCATCCATCAGGCAAACTCCTCCAGGAAAGACCTTTGTTTCTCCACGCCAACGCCTTGGGATCCTCAAATGGGGTCACTCCTCCCATCTCGCAGGTCATGCGGGCATTAAGAAATCTGTGCAACTCATCTCTCGCTTCTATTGGTGGCCGACTCTAGAGACTGATGTGGTGGACTTTGTGCGAGCCTGCACTATCTGTGCCCGGGATAAGACTCCTCGCCAGAAGCCCGCTGGTTTTCTTCATCCTCTACCTGTCCCCGAACAACCTTGGTCTCTGATTGGTATGGATTTTATTACTGACTTACCCCCATCCCATGGCAACACTGTTATTTGGGTGGTCGTTGATCGATTCTCCAAAATGGCACATTTCATCCCTCTTCCTGGTCTTCCTTCAGCGCCTCAGTTGGCTAAACAATTTTTTGTACACATTTTTCGTCTTCACGGGTTGCCTACACAGATCGTCTCGGATAGAGGCGTCCAATTTGTGTCTAAATTCTGGAGGGCTCTCTGTAAACAACTCAAGATTAAATTAAATTTTTCTTCTGCATACCATCCTCAATCCAATGGACAAGTAGAGAGAATTAACCAGATCTTGGGTGACTATTTACGACATTTTGTTTCCTCCCGCCAGGATGACTGGGCAGATCTTCTACCTTGGGCCGAATTCTCGTATAATTTCAGAATCTCTGAATCTTCCTCCAAATCTCCGTTTTTCGTGGTGTACGGCCGTCACCCTCTTCCCCCCCTCCCTACCCCCTTGCCCTCTGGTCTGCCCGCTGTGGATGAAATTTCTCGTGATCTTTCCACCATATGGAAAGAGACCCAAAATTCTCTCTTACAGGCTTCTTCTCGCATGAAGAGATTCGCAGATAAGAAAAGAAGAGCTCCTCCCATTTTTTCCCCTGGAGACAAGGTATGGCTCTCCGCTAAATATGTCCGTTTCCGTGTCCCGAGCTATAAGTTGGGACCACGCTATCTTGGTCCTTTTAAAGTTTTGTGTCAAATTAATCCTGTCTCTTACAAACTTCTTCTTCCTCCTTCTCTTCGTATCCCTAATGCCTTTCACGTCTCTCTTCTTAAACCTCTCATCCTCAACCGTTTTTCTCCTAAATCTGTTCCTCCCACTCCTGTTTCCGGCTCCTCGGACATCTTCTCTGTCAAAGAGATCTTGGCCTCTAAAAAGGTCAGAGGAAAAACTTTTTTTTTAGTGGATTGGGAGGGTTGTGGTCCAGAAGAGAGGTCCTGGGAACCTGAGGACAATATCCTGGACAAAAGTCTGATCCTCAGGTTCTCAGGCCCCAAGAAGAGGGGGAGACCCAAGGGGGGGGGTACTGTTACGCCGAGCGCTCCGGGTCCCCGCTCCTCCCCGGAGCGCTCGCTACACTTCCCTCACTGCAGCGCCCCGGTCGGTTCCACGGACCCGGGGCGCTGCGTTACCACCTCCGGCCGGGATGCGATTCGCGATGCGGGTAGCGCCCGCTCGCGATGCGCACCCCGGCTCCCGTACCTGACTCGCTCCCCGTCAGTTCTGTCCCGGCGCGCGCGGCCCCGCTCCCTAGGGCGCGCGCGCGCCGGGTCTTTGCGATTTAAAGGGCCACTGCACCGCTGATTGGTGCAGTGGTTCCAATTAGTGTTTACACCTGTGCACTTCCCTATATCACCTCACTTCCCCTTCACTCCCTCGCCGGATCTTGTTGCCCTAGTGCCAGTGAAAGCGTTCCTTGTGTGTTCCTTGCCTGTGATTCCAGACCTTCTGCCGTTGCCCCTGACTACGATCCTTGCTGCCTGCCCCGACCTTCTGCTACGTCCGACCTTGCTTCTGTCTACTCCCTTGTACCGCGCCTATCTTCAGCAGCCAGAGAGGTTGAGCCGTTGCTAGGGGATACGACCTGGTCACTACCGCCGCAGCAAGACCATCCCGCTTTGCGGCGGGCTCTGGTGAAAACCAGTAGTGACTTAGAACCGATCCTCTAGCACGGTCCACGCCAATCCCTCTCTGGCACAGAGGATCCACCACCTGCCAGCCGGCATCGTGACAGTTACCTCTATTACAGTTACATTTTCAAAACAAATCTGGGTAGACAGGATCTATTTGGTGTAACTGTCTCTACTTTCAAGTTGATTGACAAGTTCTTGAGTTTTTTATACATATTTTTTATAATTTTATAACTGTTTAACCCCTTAAGGACCGGGGGGTTATCCGTTTGTGCATTTTCGTTTTTTGCTCCTTGCCTTTAAAAAATCATAACTCTTTCAATTTTGCACCTAAAAATCCATTTGAGGGCTTATTTTTTGCGCCACCAATTCTACTTTGTAATGACGTCAGTCATTTTGCCCAAACATCTACGGTTAAACGGAAAAAAAAATCATTGTGAGACAAAATTGAAAAAAAATGCCGTTTTGTAAATTTGGGGGCTTTTGTTTCTACGTAGTAAATTTGTCGGTAAAAATGACACCTTATGTTTATTCTGTAGGTTCATACGATTAAAATGATACCCTACTTATATAGTTTTGATTTTGTCGTACTTCTGGAAAAAATCATAACTTCATGCAGGAAAATTAATACGTTTAAAATTGTCATTTCTGACCCCTATAACTTTTTTATTTTTCTGCGTATGGGGCGGTATGAGGGCTAATTTTTTGTGCCGTGATCTGAAGTTTTTAACGGTACCATTTTTGCATTGATGGGACTTATTGATCACTTTTTATTCATTTTTTCATGATATAAAAAGTGACTAAAAATGCACTATTTTGGACTTTGGAATTTATTTGCGCGTACGCCATTGAGCGTGCGGTTTAATTAACAATATATTTTTATAATTCGGACATTTCCGCACGCAGCGATACCATATATGTTTATTTTTATTTACCCTGTGGGTTTTTTTTTATGGGAAAAGGGGGGTGATTCAAACTTTTAATAGGGGAGGGGTTAAATGATCTTTATTTTTATTTTTTTCACTTTTTTTTTGCAGTGTTATAGCTCCCATGGGGACCTATAACACTGCACACACTGATCTTTTACATTGATCACTGGTTTCTCATAAGAAACCAGTGATCAATGATTATGTCGCTTGACTGCTCATGCCTGGATCTCAGGCACTGAGCAGTCATTCGGCGATCGGACAGCGAGTAGGCAGGTAGGGACCCTCCTGCTGTCCTGTAAGCTGTTCAGGATGCCGCGATTTCGCCGCGGCTACCCCGAACAGCCCACTGTGCTAACCGGCATACTTTCACTTTCACTTTAGACGCGGCGTTCAACTTTGAACGCCGCTTCTAAAGTGTTAATAGCGCGCGGCACCACGATCAATGCCACGCGCTATTAGCCACACTATGGCCCCGCGTTATTGTGTATCATAGTATTGATAGGACTCTGTTATAGAGATAAGCGAACTTTTGAAAAATTCAATTCGGCCGATTCGCTGAATTTTCCAAAAATATTTGTTTTGGTCCGTATTTATTTGCGGCAAATAGCTGTCATGTATGTAATAGCCTGTGTTCACACACAGCTATTGGATCGCTTGTGTGTGAACAGTTTTATGTTCCCTGGTCAGGGAATAGTTAATAACCTTTTGCTTACTAGCCAATTGCTCCTAGGGTGAGTCTATTTAAAGTCAGTCCAGTCTAGCCTCTGGGCTGGTGATTGACTTCATTACATCCTGACTTGCTAACATGCTGGATATGCTGCTGGGAACTCTTGGTGAAACACTCTTTATTTGAGCTTTTAAGCTACTATCTCTGTCTTAGTATGCACTTTGGATTTTCTGGTTTTAGTCCTGTTAGGTGGCATGCTTATAGTGGATTTTAATCTGTGTTTGTTTAGTCGGTTTTTAGATTTGTATGTTCTTTTTGATATATGTTTCTGTTCACACTGTGTTTTCTCTTGTATCCGTTCAAATGAAGTTGTGTGTTTTATATTTCTGTTTTCCTATTGGATCAGCTTCTGATAACACTGTGGAGTGTGCCGCTGGCCAGTAGTCTATTTGGATTTATTATTAATGGCTACTTCGTTAAGGGAGTGGAGTGTCCAGTCTGGTGTTCAGTGTGAACAGTGTCCTATGTTAGATCCCTGTTACCACTCCATGGAGACTCAGAGGGTATTGTTATTCCTGCGTCTACTGGAGGTGTTCTGAAGGGATTGTGATTATTCCTGTCTTTTGTTCAGTGTGAACAGTGTTCTATAAATATTTCCTGTGTATCTAGGCATCCCTGTTGCCTGTCCATGGGGACTCCATGCCTACTGGAGGTTTTATGCGGGATAGTGATAATTCCTGTTTAGCAATAGATCCCATTTACCTGTACTTAATGTTATTCCTGTGTCTTCCGCAGGTTTTTCTAGGAGATTCAGTTTATTCCTGTTTTGTTTCTGGAGTATGTTCAGACTCATCAGTGTTCCTGTCTGGTGTTTTGAACTCTATATGTTTATTAGTTCTTTTTTAAGATCTTTGGAGTTCTGTTCATGACCGTTTATCTATAGTGTCCTCTGTTCACGACCACTGAGTCCTCTGTTCATGTCCGCTGATATAGTGTCCTCTGTACTAACTCTCTGATCTGTGCCCCCTGAACTTTTATACTATGGAGTTCTATGTTCCTGTATGTTTCTGGTTTGTGAAAGGGAGGGTCCGACGCCCAGTGTTCGATCCACCGGTTAGGGTGGATGGGCAATTAGGCAGGGAGAGCGGTATTAGGGTCAGTTAAGGGCTCACTCTCCCCATCCCCCTGGTCGGTCCCTGACAATCGCTATTAAAAATGGCTATTTCTGGCCTACAGAGAGCCTCAATGGGGGTGTAGAACACTTTGCCTTGCTGTAACATGCATAGGGTGTGTGCTGGGTTAGTGAAATAATACTGTTATTCAGTATGACATGCAGATCAAAGGTGTCGCTATTAGAATCATTGTCACGGAGTGGCACAATGACAGAGCCTGGAGGTGGCATCAGTATGAGGAGACCATATAGTGGCTGAATGACACAGTGTGGAGGTGGCGGCATCATGAGGAGACCATAGAGTGGCTGAATGACACAGCCTGGAGTTGGCGGCAGCATGAAGAGACCATATAGTGGCTGAATAACACAGCGTGGAGGTGGCGGCAGCATGAGGAGACTATATAGCAGCTGAATGACACAACGTGGAGGTGGTGGCAACATGAGGAGACCATATAGTGGCTGAATGACACAGCGTGGAGGTGGTGGTGGCAGCATGAGGAGACCATATAGTGGCTGAATGACACAGCCTGGAGTTGGCGGCAGCATGAGGAGACCATATAGTGGCTGAATGACACAGCATGGAGGCGGCGGCAGCATGAGGAAGCCATATAGTGGCTGAATGACACAACGTGGAGGTGGCGGCAGCATGAGGAGACCATACAGTGGCTGAATGACCAAGCGTGGAGGTGGCGGCAGCATGAGGAGACCATATAGTGGCTGAATGACACAGCGTGGAGGTGGTGGTGGCTGCATGAGGAGACCATATAGTGACTGAATGACACAGTGTGGAGGTTGCGGCAGCATGAGGAGACCATATAGTGGCTGAATGACAGTGTGGAGGTGGCAGCATCATGAGGAGACCATATAGTGCCTGAATAACATAGCGTGGAGTTGGCAGCAGCATATAGTGGCTCAATAACACAGCAGGGAGTTGGCGGCAGCATGAGGAGAACATATAGTGGTTAAATGAAACAGCCTGGAGGTGGCAAAAGTGTGAGGAGACCATATAGTGGCTGAATGACACAGCGTGGAGGTGGTGGTGGCAGCATGAGGAGACCATATAGTGGCTGAATGACACAGCCTGGAGTTGGCGGTAGCATGAGGAGACCATATAGTGGCTGAATGACACAGCATGGAGGCGGCGGCAGCATGAGGAAGCCATATAGTGGCTGAATGACACAACGTGGAGGTGGCGGCAGCATGAGGAGACCATACAGTGGCTGAATGACCAAGCGTGGAGGTGGCGGCAGCATGAGGAGACCATATAGTGGCTGAATGACACAGTGTGGAGGTTGCGGCAGCATGAGGAGACCATACAGCCGATGGATTGCTGGCGGAATGACTGACTCGAAGTAGGAGGAGATGGAGCATTTGGAGCGACAGAAGATGGGTATGACACACAGCTCCCTTGAGCTGAGGTGGTGGAGCCTTGGTTGGCTGAAACGGTTCTCGCAGGCCACTTTATGGTGATGGTGCATATGTTGACGCAGGGCCGTGGTGCCAACATTGGGACCCTGTCCACGCTTCACCTTCTGCCGACACATCTGGCGTGTGGCCAGCTTAACCTCCTCCGGATGCTTGATGAAAAACTGCCACACCACCGAGCGATTGACTGCTACTGCCTCCGACTCCAGGAACCCCTGTTCCACTACCCCCCGAGAAGGTAGGCCGCCGCGAAGCAGGTGGTATACCCCGGGCACATTTGGCTTTAGACTTTCCTCTTATGCCACCATGCTGACTGTCAACCTTGCCACCACCTTGCTGGCTCAGCTGCTGCCTCACAGGCAACCTGCAACCCTCTTCTCCTGATGATGATGATGATGAAGCCCCTTCTGCACCCGGCTCCCAAGTGCGATCGCTTCATCATCATCGAGTTGTGTCTGCGTCAGTGATGTCCTCCTCAGGTTCCTCAACAGTGTCTGCTTCAGGAGCCTGAATACTCGCAACACCACCTCCCACGCCACTCTCCGCCTAGCGGATGAAGCGGCAGATTTTTCCTCCATTTCTTGGCTGGGCAATAGTTCCTGACTGTCCTCTAGTATATCATCCTCACTAAATAGTGGAGATGAACCCACAGCATAAGATACTTCTGTGGGGAAGAAAACAGCATAGGACAGAGGCAATGGGAGGACAGGGATTGCTCCTGGGCCACACCAACTGAGGGTTGTGTCTGAGGAACCCACCTACTGTTGACTGGGGGTGTCAGATGTAACTTGTGATGAAGTGGATGACCGTGTTAACCAATCGATGACGGCAGATGGGTTGCTGGTCAAGACACGCCCGCTAGCTTATACCGAGAGCTCAGGCCTCTCACTGCGACTCCTGCTGCCACTCGCCCCTAGTCTGCTGCGACCTCTGCCTGATGAATTTAGGTCTCTGCCACTCCTCTGTGCACTTCCTGGCACTTCTCTGCGTGACATACTTAATGCGTATATAAGGGGAGTATAATATGCTCCACTACGCTTAAAACAGTATTTGTCTACAACACCAGCAGGTGTGTACTTTTGCCTTGCCTTTCACAGTATCTAGGCCCTTAAGACTTTAACAGGAACAAATTGGTACACCACTTAAATGTACATATTTGGTATGCACATATGAGGGGAGGACAAAGCGCTTCAGTACGTTTAAAACAGTATTTGTCTACAACACCAGCCGGTGTGTACTTTTGGCTGGCCTTTCACAGTATCTAGGCCCTTAAGACTTTAACAGGAACAAAATGGTACATGACTTAGATGTACGCACAGGTTACACTTAACAGAGGACAATATGCTTTTATTGCTCTGCTCCCCCTAACTGGCTGGCTACTATTAGCTTTTCAGTTGTTGTACACACCAGTGCTGCAGCACACAGTCGCTGTGTACTACACCCAAAATTGCACTTTCTGTCTAAATCACACTCCCTTCCCTATCAGTGATTCTAGGCTGGATTTAGGCTTGAGGTGAATCGCTGCTGTAAAAATGCTTTTCTGTGCAACACACTGCTCTCTCTCCCTCTCTGCAATAGAACGCTGATGTGACTGGGAGGTGAATCGCTGCTGTAAAAATGCTTTTCTGTGCAACACACTGCTCTCTGTCCCTCTCTCTCTGCAATAGAGCGCTGATGTGATTGGGAGGTGAATCTCTGCTGTAAAAATGATTTTCTGTGCAACCCACACTGCTGTCTGTCTCTCTCTCTCTCTCTGTAATAGAATGTTGATGTGACTGGCTGCAAGATGGCTGCCGATTATATGGGGCTGTGACATCACAGGGGTGGCTGGCTGCTTATAGGCTGCATGCTGCATGTGATTTAGGGTGATCCCGCCTACCCTTGTTACTGCCTTCCCAGATTCCTTGCCCCATGTCCTCACATGTGGATCCACAATTTTAGATGCCCTGGAGCCTGGACTGCACTAAATGGAGTTTAGTGAAGTTATTTGCGTGATCGAATCTCAGCCATATTTGCATTTCTTGGGAATCAAATTTTTCCAGAAATTTGTAATGAATTCGGATTCGTTAGATTCGATTCGCTCATCCCTACTCTGTTATACAAAGATCTATGTGAGATTTCATCAAAACAGGTAAGTTCTGTATAAAGATATATGTATGATCACAAGAGCGCTGGAAATGTGCACACTGCTTTACTGCTGAGCATTTTATGTGTCCCTGAACTTTTCTGCTGCTTTTTCAAATAATTCACTTATTTTAGACGGTTGTTCTTTTTGTAGAATTGTAGGATTTTTGTAATGTGAATGACTTCTGGATATTTAATTTCTTAAAGCGGCTTTTTATTCTTCTGGAAATATGTCAAATGACCAAGATCAAGTAAATTATTAAAAGGAAAGTCCAAGTGGAGACCACCCAAGAAATTAGAACAGAAATGTCTTGATACAAAATTGGTCATTGAATAAGAGTCTGGGCATAATAAGAATAATAAGAGCAGTAAAGACTCCCAGACTGGTATTTTTTTCTAAATAGGTCTTGCTAAAAAGATTCTTCTGAACCCATGTTTAATCCATGGCTTGTATTGTACTATCCAAATCAAAAGCCCTCTGTCTCATAAGCCTTTATGTCAGCCCATGTTATTGTTCAGTTTTAGGTCCGCAGTTAAGCTACATCAATTTCCAATTAGGCCTAAGAAATAACCATTTATGGGCAAATGAGTACTACATGGTAAGCTGAAAAGGAAAAATACAAAAAACTTATCAAAGATCTTGGAAGCCATCATTAAAAGATATATTTGCTATTATTGTTTTTATTTGCTTAGCTATATTAAATAAAGTAATTTTATAAAAGCCTATATAGCTTCTTTTATGGCTATTACTATATCAGAAAACTGTATTTAAATAAAACTATCACCCCAAGCTATAACTTACTAATCTAGTGTTATCACAAATTGTCTGTCTTTAACATGCTTTTGTGTAATTCACCCATAAGTTGTGTAGTCCTTTCATTTTCAATGTGGAATTGTCTCTCCAGCAGTCTGGCTTCTCCTCTTTTCCCAAGACAACACATCATCCTCTTTTGTCTCAGGAGGCTTGGTTGGATCTTGTCTCTGAGCTCTATCCATGATCACTAAATCATGTCACCATCTGTGACCAGCCCCTACATCCTACATGACTATCTCTCTGTTGAATGAGGTGTGTTTACAACATGCTGCCTTGTAATAAATGATATGATACCATAGGCAGAGGAGCAGACAGGGAAAAAATCTTCTGTGAAATTAGATGTTCTGCAACAGCTCTGGGTGGGGAAACAGGCAACAGTGGTGTGGGAGGGGAGTAGGCAGGGTAGGAGGGCTGTGATGAAGAGGGAAAGCAATGCATTCTAGGAATTGTTGAACTGAGAAGCTGTTCAACCAGGAAGTATATTTAGGAGGTACAGGACTAACACCAGCACCCAAAAATAACAAAAGAAATATATATTGGTGGTTTCAGAACTGGGGCAAAATTATTTCTACAGAATTTTATGGGGTATTTTTTACCTGATGTTGGAACATGCCTTTAAAGAAATTAACATTTCCCACTTATATTCCATATCATGCATGATTTTTTTTTTCTTACTGCTTTTATTATTAAATATCCAATCCTCCACACCTAGGGCAGCTGCATATGACAATACCAGGAAAGAATTCCATGGCAATCTCTTTTCCTCAATGGATGCATTATATGGGAACAAACAGACATTACAGGCATTACTAGCTAGGTGCTGCTATAACCCTCTCCACTATTGCTCTTCCCAGTAAAGAAACATAAACTCCTGGAACACCCTGGGGCCCCCGCAATCTCCCATATGAGGCCCCGTCTCAGCCCCGGCTCTGTGCTGCTAGAGCACATTTTGTATCCAGCATGTCAGTCGGTCGAAACTCGCCCCCTCTATTAATCTCTATGGGAGATGCGGAGACACAGAAACGATGTGTCTCCGTCTCTCCCATAAAGATAAATGGAGGGGGCGTGTTTGTACCAGCTGATATGCTGTGTGCAAAACGTCACACACAGCAGCTCAGTCAGGGCCGAGTCAGGGCCCCGTATGGAAGATCGATCGCAGGGGGGTCCCCGCGGCCAACCCCCCCCCCCCACCATCAGACATTTATCCCCAATCCTGCGGATAGGGGGTACATTTCTTAGCAGTGGAAATCTTCTTTAAGGTTGGAATAGGAGTGATTGGGAATCTTACAATACTTCAGTGATCAAGCCCAGTTGTGGTAATCTTAATACCTGATGGTACGGTAAGGTTCTGTCATGAAGAATGAATTCTGTGTCTAAATTCAATGCTCACACAATGTATCTTCGCTCACCCATACAACAGCATATTTTCGAATGAAAGAATGCACAAAAATCACCTATTTATTTACTACTGAGGTCGTAAAACATCATTAATGTATGGCCATAACAGCACTGTCACCCCACTGAAGTCACCCTACATGTTATATTTATACACACATATATGTATTATTGTACGTAATGATCACTTATTCCCCACCTGCATACATTATATACTACTGTATGCATTATTTCACTTTCATACATCACTTGTCTGTACACTAGTACATACACATTTAGTTACATATTTACACTCTTTACACCAATTCATTCACACCCCTCAATTATTTTATTCCTTACTCATTATATGTTAATATATATTTATATTCTTTCTTCACTGCTCAATTACTCTCCTTATTTTTCAGCCTGACCCTTCAGCATGCAGCACTTTCTTTCGATTTTGGTGGTGGTGGGAAGTGCCACTTTCACTCTTTTCACTGTGTGTCACTGTATTCACGGTTTTGCATGTTTTTTTATTGAATTCTGCACATATGTGTTTTTTCACATCTACGCTGGTGTATCAGGGGTTAAATCCCCAGCTCTCTGCCTGTTGACAAAACTCAGTGTTCAGGCTTTACTCCGCCCCTCGGGGTTGCTCCAAGTGACGTGCACATGATGTAACGCACATCTCCCGAACCTCGGCGCCTCGTGAGATCTGGCGAGGTATGACGGCCGTGAACTTCCTCCTATGACCTCATACGAGTGCGCATAGGTGGATTCTCTGACACTCACCAGCACTGATTAGCATCATTACCACATGTGCCTAGAACTTGGGGGTAAGAACCTGTGTGATTGGATGAAAGGGACATCTACTATGAATGTGAAGTATGTGATTAGACATTGCTGTACATATATACCCTACCTATTTACCCCTCAATACACGCCCCCTGACGTGCGTTTGGGGCTGAGGTGAGAGATCTCCATACAGGATACACAATCTGACTGGTTATTTCCTTATATCTTATCTACTTTTCATTGGGACTGTTTGTACTTACATATTTATTGTTGTCCGCTTTATGCAGCCTTCTTGTATTATATGCATCACTCTCCTATTGATATTGTGTGTCTCCTATACTGATGTCAGTTTACTTTCTTGAGTATCCTCCTCACCTTTTCTCTGTCTGATATCTGTATTGCCTGTCTCAGATTTTAATATTGTATGTCCGATTTTAATGGTATATTTAATAAAGATAATGTTTGTTTTGCATTTATGGTGGCCACTGGTTACACTCAATACAGCCTTCCTTTTGGTGATTATGTATCTTTTTCTTCCAATTAGGACATGAAAAACGGACAATTTTTAAATTTTTATTTCCAGTCATTTAAAAAATGTAGTACCAGCTAGAAACATTGTGTGAACATGGCCTTACATGGGCAAATTATCAAGCAAATAAGAACATTCATTCCTGATAATCGCAATCAGCGATGAACCAACAAAAGCCCTATATAAAAATGGGATGTGTGGTCAACAATGATGACTTTAAAGGGTCACACAAGACCTAGAGATCATTCGTACAACCAAGTTGCATGATGAATCCGACCATTAAAAGGCTCAGTTGATGAGCACCAGTGCTTGTATTTGTTAGTAAGCTGGCAAGGAAAAAGTTCTCCAACTGTTAGTAACAAGGTATTTTTGTTGCTATTATGTGTTCTTGCAACCTTCTCAATAGACATGCCTCTGTACACCTATACAAAAATAATGTTTAAAAACTTCCACACTCCAATAGAGTAAAATAGAGTGGGAAAAAAAATTTCTATCACATTTTTTTTATATCATCTGGTGCCAAAAAGTTAAGCAGATTTTTAAATGACTTCTATTAAAAAATCTTAATCCTTCCAGTACTTTAGCTGCTGAATACTACAGAGGAAATTATTTTCTTTTTGGAACACAGAGCTCGCTGCTGACATCACAAGCACAGTGCTCTCTGCTGACATCTCTGTCCATTTTAGGAATTGTCCAGAGCAGCATATGTTTGCTATGGGGATTTTCTCCAACTCTGGACAGTTCTTAAAATGGACAGATATGTCAGCAGAGAGCACTGTGCTCGTGATTCAGCAGAGAGCTCTGTGTTCCAAAAAGAAAATAATTTCCTCCGTAGTATTCAGCAGCTAATAAGTACTTGAAGGATTCATATTTAATAGAAGTAATTTACTAATCTGTTTAACTTTCTGGCACCAGTTGATTTAAAAAAAAATGTAAAAGTTTTCCATCGGAGTACCCCTCCACCTTTCTGTAGGCAAGTCTATAGAATTTTTTATTTTTTTGTCTCATACAACACACAACAGTGAAATCCTAATGGTAAATTCAATAGATAACAGAATTCTGTACTGGCAAAACAAACTATCAGCATGCTAGAAAATTTCTGCTGTTTATGACTCTGAGTCAACTGAAATTGTGCATATAAGTAGCCATAATGTTTTGTTTTTTTTTCCTTTTTTCTTTTTACTACACAGATGTTTGCAAATAAATACATAGTAAAAGTGTAGATAAAATCAGAAATGTGTCTGGAAAACCACATGAGGAAGATTTAAACAAGGCCAAGGGAAATCATTTGGAAAACAGCAAAATATCTAGTCTCATGATCTTTGCTGACTTTTTTCCAATGTAAATATTGTGAATGGGAAGGTGTTTTACAAGCTGTCATGAAATTTCAGAATTTTTAATAAAACAATGATATTATAATTATATTAAATAAAAATTCTCAAGTTATTGCTTTGTACTGTAAAGCAGAAACATAGTAAATAATAATAGTAATAATAATTGTCATGTACCGGCAGGATTGGTAGTGGATCCTCTGAACCAGAGAGGCGATGACGCGGGTTGTACCAGAGGACCGATTCTAAGTGGTTACTGGTTTTCACCAGAGCCCGCCGCAAGGCGGGATGGACTTGCTGCGGCGGTAACCACCAGGTCGTATCCTCCAGTAGCAACTTGACCTCTCTGGTGGCTGATCTGGCGTGGTACACAGGGAGCAGGAAAGAGCGTAGTCGGACATAGCAGAGGTCAGGGCAGGCAGCGAGGGTTCACAGGCGAGTATACGGTAGCAATGGGTACGGCAACTGGCAAGGAAATAATCACTGTAGGGAACGCTTTCTCAGAGGCACAAGGCACAAAGATCCGGCAGGGGCAGGAAGGGGCAGGTGCCTTTTATTGGGAAATCACAATGGGAACCGGCGCGTGAGCGGGGACCAGCCGCCACGCTAGCCGCGTCCCTGCCACAGTGAGACCCGCGCTCCCGGTCAGTGTGTATGACCGGGAGATGCCGAGACCCCAGCACGGAGGAAACAGGCAGCGGGCGCTCCAGTCCGGAGGTGGAGACCGGAGCGCTCGCTGTGACAATAATAATCACTATTTTTCAGAGTAGTGTAGCCCATTATTTGTGTGTAGTGTTCTGTTATACAATAATGTAGGTAGCTGGTAAAAGATACCATGTCCAACACAAAGCAGCAATAAATAAGTATATTGAAAAACTTTTTCCACAATCTTTTGCATGTTTACTTTTTAATGAGTAAACTTTAGCCCCTGTGGATAGGGGATAAGTTTCTTTCATCTGCATATCTTCTTTAAAGAGGTACTCCACTGGCCAGTGCTGGGAACATTTAGTTCCGAACGCTGTGTGTGCGTGCTGCTGGGTCGACCACGCCCCCTCGTGATGTCACGTCACCTCAATGCAAGTCTATGGGAGGGGGTGTGGTGGCTGTCACGCCCACTCCCATAGATTTGCATTGAGGGGGCATGGTGTGACATCATGAGGAGGCGTTGCCAACCCCCGCAGTGGACACACAACATTCGGAACTAAATTTTCTGAATGCTGGCCAGTGCAGTACCTCTTTAAGGACACAGCCCATTTTGGCCTTAAGGATACAGACAATTAAATTTTTTTCATTTTTGCTTTTCCCCACATTTTAAGAGACATAACTCTTATTTTTTCTACCACAAGGTCATATGGGGGCTTGTTTTTTGAGAGACCAATTGTACTTCGCAATTACACCTTTTATTTTACCATAATTATATGATGAAGCAAAGAAAAAGTCGAGTCAAATTTTTTGGACAAAATAGGTATGCTTGAAATTGTCTTAGTCTATTACTTTTTCATTTTTTCTGTACATGAGGCTATATTAGTGCTCATTTTTGCACCGGGATTTAAAGTTTTCTTGTTTTGAGGAGACTTTCTGGCAAATTCTGGCAATTCTGGCACAAAAAGATTGGCCATCCTGCATGCCAGAGTAGAGTAAGCTATTGGCAATAGAACTGACTTCCAACTATTTTTTCTTGTTTTGTATTTTTTCACCTAGGATATAAAGTTATAGATGATAAACATGTTCCCTTTTTATCCACTCTCCAGTTACTACCATATAACAGAAAAGGTAACTCTCCAATCAAAAGTTATATAATACCAATGCAAAGCTCCCCAACCAGCGTCTCTGAAACTTTTTGTGGCATATTTATCTCCAGCAGTTCCCATCTCTACAAACTGTCAAGCACTCTTGGCACCAGGAATGACATTAGAAATGCCACAATACACAGTAGTTACGGGCCCTGATTGGCCAGTGTCTTTGTTCCACTGTATTATAGTGCCTTATTCTGGTGTTCTTGTGACAATGTTGTACTTTGCTCATGGAATATCTACTAAAAACTATTGTTTACGAGCTCAACAATAAATATGTGTTAACTAGAACAGATCATCTCTATATTTTGTAAATGGGGCTTACATATCTGCACAGTGGAAGAATAAAGTACACCATTAGTACTATAGTAGTACAGTGATTCCTCAACATACAATGGCCTCAACATCCAAAAGTTTCAACATACAATGGTCTTTTTTCTAGACCATTGTAACTTCAAACCAGGCTTAACATACAATGCTATGTACAGTCCAGATCTGTGAAACGTATCAATGGCTGAGGCCTATGCACTAAATTCCTGTCTGGTAGTTCCCTTCTACAGTACAGGGAGGGAACCAAGAAAGAGAAAACTGAGTCACTTCTTAGACAAGAACTGTGTCATATAGACACCAAATTTACATTATAGGGAGATATTACATTTTCTGTACTATTCTTTACCTGTGCAACAGTTAGCTGCTCCTTTGGACACAGGTAAGGGCGGCTCCATTTTACTTTATTAGGACTGTTACGCCGAGCGCTCCGGGTCCCTGTTCCTCCCCGGAGCGCTCGCGGCGTTCTCATGCATGCAGCGCCCCGGTCAGACCCGCTGACCGGGAGCGCTGCTCTAGTATCACCGGCGGGGATGCGATCCGCGTGGCGGGACAACCCCGTCCGCGGGTTGCATCCCATTCTCCTCACCTGCCCCGTCCTCCTCCTGTTCCGTCCCGGCGTGCACGGCCCCGCTCTCTAGGGCGCGCACCGGCTCTCTGAAATTTAAAGGGCCAGTGCACCATTAATTGGTGCCTGGCCCAATTAAGTGTAATCACTCCCTACACATAAAAACCCACTACCCCTTCCTGTCCTTGCTCGTTGCCCTAGTGCCCTGAGAAAGCGTTTTGTGTGTTCCCTAGCCTGTGTATCCAGACCCTTTGCCGTTGCCCCTGACAACAAACCTTTGCCGCCTGCCTTGACCTCTTGCTACGTCTGACCTTGCCTTCACCTTGTCCTTGTGTACCACGCCTATCTCAGCTGTCAGTGAGGTTGAGTTGCTATCAGGGGATACGACCTGGGAGTTACCACCACAGCAAGTCCATCCCGCCTTGCGGCAGGCTCTGGTGAAAACCAGTAACTTCTTAGAACCGGTCCCCTGGTATGGCCCACACCATCGCCTCACTGACACGGAGGATCCACTACCCGTATCCTAACCGCATACCGGTCCAGTTCCTGACAGTAGATCCGGCCATGGATCCCGCTGAGGTGCTGTTGCCAAGTCTCGCTGACCTCACCACCATGGTTACCCAGCAGTCTCAACAGATCGCCCAACAAGGACAACAGCTGTTGCAGTTGACCGCCATGTTCCAGCAGCTTCTGCCTCCACAGCGTCAATCATCTCCTCCGCCAGCTCCAGCTTCTCCTCCACCGCGAGCTGCCGCTTCTACCTCTCGAGTCCGCCTGTCTCTTCCTGAGAAATTTGATGGGGACTCTAAGATGTGCCTTGGGTTCCTGTCTCAATGTTCCCTGCACCTCGAGATGATGTCGGACCAGTTCCCCACAGAACGGTCTAAGGTGGCTTTCGTGGTCAGTTTGTTGTCTGGAAAGGCCTTGTCCTGGGCCACACCGCTTTGGGACCGCAATGATCCTGCAACTGCTTCCATCCAGTCCTTCTTCTCCGAAGTACGCAGTGTCTTTGAGGAGCCAGCCCGGGCTTCCTCAGCCGAGACGGCTCTTCTGAATCTCGTCCAAGGGAATTCTTCAGTGGACAAATATGCTATACAGTTCTGTACCCTCGCCTCTGAACTCGCCTGGAACAATGAGGCCCTCTGCGCGACCTTCAAGAAAGGTTTATCCAGCCACATCAAAGATGTTTTGGCCGCAAGAAAACCTTAAAAAGGGTTTTATCCGAAAATCTTCATCTCCTGCAGGAGTTGGCTTCTTTTTCGTTGCCAAAAAAAAAAAAGGATCCCTGCGGCCTTGCATTGATTACCGCGGTCTTAACAAAATCACTGTAAAAAAACACCTGCGGGGAGCAAAAGTTTTTACCAAGCTCGATCTCAGGGGTGCCTATAATCTCATCCGTATTCGAGAAGGTGATGAATGGAAAACCGCTTTCAAAACTAGAGATGGACACTTTGAGTACCTTGTCATGCCCTTTGGGCTTTGCAACGCCCCTGCAGTCTTTCAGGATTTTGTCAATGAGATTTTTTGGGACCTGCTGTATTCCTGTGTGGTAGTCTATCTTGATGACATCCTCATTTTTTCACCAAACCTAGACGAACACCGCCTTCATGTCCGTCAAGTGTTTCAGCGCCTGCGCAAAAAACAACTTTATGCCAAAATTGAAAAATGTCTCTTTGAGCGCAGCAGTCTACCCTTCCTGGGATACATAGTGTCCGGTCAAGGTCTTCAAATGGACCCTGACAAGCTATCGGCGGTAATAGGTTGGCCACGCCCCACTGGTCTCCGAGCTATCCAACGATTTCTCGGATTTGCTAATTATTACCGACAATTCATTCTCCCCTTCTCCACCATCGTTGCTCCTATTGTAGCATTGACCAAGAAAAATGCTAATCCGAAATCCTGGCCACCGCAGGCGGAGGAAGTCTTTAACCACCTCAAAGCCGCCTTCCCCTCTGCACCAGTCTTGTCCAGGCCAGATCCTCTCAAGTCTTTCTTCCTCGAGGTTGACGCCTCCTCAGTCGGAGCCGGAGCTGTCCTTCTTCAAAAAAACGCTAAGGGAAAAAAGGTCACTTGCGGATTTTTCTCCAAAACTTTTTCTCCTTCTGAGAGAAACTATTCTATAGGTGACCGTGAATTATTGGCCATCAAGTTGGCACTTGAAGAGTGGAGACATCTTCTGGAAGGGTCCTTTCATCCCATCACCATCTACACGGACCATAAAAATGTGTCTTATCTTCAGTCCGCCCAGCGTTTAAATCCTCGCCAGGCTAGATGGTCGTTGTTTTTTGCCTGTTTCAATTTTCAGATTCATTTTCGCCCTGCAGACAAGAACGTCAGGGCAGATGCTCTATGACGTTCCACCAATGCTTCAGAATCCAAAGCTCTTCCTCAGCACATCATACCTCCAGAGTGTCTAATCCCCTCTGCTCCTGCTTCTCTGGTGTCAATTCCTCCGGGAAAAACTTATGTTCCTCCACGTCTTCGCCTCCAAACTCTCAAATGGGGTCATTCCTCCCACCTGGCTGGTCATGCTGGAATCAAAAAGTCCATACAGTTAATTGCCAGACATTATTTGTGGCCCTCCCTGGAGAAAGATGTGACGGATTTCATACGAGCCTGTACAGTTTGTGCACGTGACAAGACTCCACGCCAGAAGCCTGCTGGTCTTCAGCTTCCTCTGCCTGTGCCTGAACAACCATGGTCCCATATAGCTATGGATTTCATCACGGACCTTCCCTCATCTCATGGCAACATTGTAATTTGGGCGGTCGTTGATCGTTTTTCCAAAATGGCTCATTTTGTTCCGCTTCCAGGCCTTCCTTCTGCGCCTCAATTGCCAAAACAATTTTTTCTCCAAATTTTTCGTCTCCATGGGCTTCCCACGCATATTGTCTCTGATAGAGGCGTTCAATTTGTCTCCAAATTTTGGAGGGCACTTTGCAGTCAATTAAAAATCAAATAAAATTTTTCTTCTGCTTATCATCCGCAATCCAATGGACAAGTGGAAAGAGTAAACCAAATTCTTGGTGACTACCTGAGACATTTTGTTTCCTCCCACCAAGATGATTGGGTTGACCTCCTGCCCTGGGCTGAATTCTCGTACAACTTAAAAAATTCTGAATCTTCCTCCAAATCTCCATTTTTTGTGGTTTACGGCCGTCACCCGCTTCCCCCCATTCCCATTTCCTCTGGAGTTCCTTCCGTAGATGAATTGACACAATACTTCTCCTCTATCTGGAAGGAAACTCAAAAGTCGCTACTTCTGGCCTCTTCTCGCATGAAGAGGCATGCTGATAAAAAGAGAAGAATTCCTCCTGTCTTTGCCCCCGGTGGCAAAGTGTGGCTCTCTGCCAAATACATCCGTTTCCGTGTTCCTAGCTACAAGCTTGGTCCTCGGTACCTCGGGCCATTTAAAATCAAAAATCAAATCAATCCTGTCTCCTACAAGCTCCATCTTCCTTCTTCTCTTCGTATTCCCAACTCTTTCCATGTTTCTCGTCTCAAAGCTCTCATACTTAACCGTTATTCTCCCAAGATCACTGTTCCTGCTCCTGTTTCCGGCTCCTCTAATGTATTCTGTGTCAAAGAGATCCTCGCCTCCAAGGTCGTCCGAGGTAAAAGATTTTTTTTTATTGATTGGGAGAATTGTGGCCCAGAAGAGAGGTCCTGGGATCCTGAGGCCAACATCCTTGACAAAGAGCTCAACCACAGATTCTTGGGCTCTAAAAGAAGGGGGAGACCCAAGGGGGGGTACTCTTACGCCGAGCGCTCCGGGTCCCTGCTCCTCCCCGGAGCGCTCGCGGCGTTCTCATGCATGCAGCGCCCCGGTCAGACTCGCTGACCGGGAGCGCTGCTCCAGTATCACCGGCGGGGATGCGACCCGTGTGGCAGGACACGCCAACCTGTGGGTTGCATCCCAATCTCCTCACCTGCCCCGTCCTCCTCCTGTCCCATCCTCGCTAGGGCGTGCGCGCGCCGTGTGTGTTCCCTAGCCTGTGTATCCAGACCCTTTGCCGTTGCCCCTGACTACGAACCTTTGCCGCCTGCCTTGACCTCTTGCTACGTCCGACCTTGCATTCGCCTTGTCCTTGTGTACCATGCCTATATCAGCTGTCAGTGAGGTCGAGTCGCTATCAGGGGATACAACCTGGGAGTTACCGCCGCAGCAAGTCCATCCCGCCTTGCGGCGGGCTCTGGTGAAAGCCAGTAACTTCTTAGAACCGGTCCCCTGGTACGGCCCACACCATCGCCTCACTGACACGAAGGATCCACTACCCGTATCCTACCCGCATACTGGTCCGGTTCCTGACAAGGACATTGTGTGTACTGTACAGGACCCTGAAGAAGCTCCTGTCCTCTACATAGACAGTGATTTACAGCTTTCAGCTGCTCTTTCTTGCTTTTACATGTAAGGACTTGCTTTATCTGTATTAGTTATCTACATATTTTTTTTTAATCCTCACTTTTTCCTATTTTTGGATGACATTTTGGGCTTCAAAACCAATTACCAGGTTTCCATAGAGTTATAATCTCAACATACAATGGTTTTAACATACAATGGTTGCCCTGGAACCAATTAATATTGTAACTTAAGGGACCACTGTACAAGCAGTATATTCTGTCAAGCAACAAATATTTATAAAGAATCTGCAATACATACTGTAGTAATAAAAATTGGACACATTTATTTTAAACACAAGATTGGAAAGCATTTATGTATCTCAAAGATGGCCAATGCTCAAATCTAGCCATGGCATTGCCTATTTATGCTCCTGGTGTAACACGAACAGATTGTATTTCCACACTTTGTTACCAAGAGAAATGCTGAATCCTACAACTCCTGCATGACATACACAAGTAAATGAGAAACCCAGTTTCCCATTATCTCTCTCCAGCATTATAACACACTCTGTGACACCATCCTCAATGTACAAGTTAATAGTTTTTGTCTGTAGGGTTGTTGATCCCTAAAGAGTTCATTCACATAGGCAATATTGTACCATTTTGCTGCCATTGTGTTAAATGAGCTGTTCACTGAACTGATTGATGAGCTCTAGTACAATAGAGAACTCTACATCAAAGACCATGCAATGTAGACTTTACATGTATATGTTTACAAGGACCCACTATTCAAAGTATTTAAAAACAAGTTAAGGTAAAGCCTTTGACAGTTTTCATGCTAACCCTGCACTCCAGTTTACATTGGGCTTATGAGGGCAGAAGCACAATATATCTATTGACACACATAAAGTGTATTTATGCAACATACAAACAGTATATATAACAAAAAAGAGGGGGGGAAATGGAGAAGGGCACCAACATACAAAGGGTAACTAAATATGGTTCAATATAGTGTTAAAACAGCTGAGGCAAAACAGCAGGTATGTAACGACAATTCGGGTGCTCAGGCTTCTTGCATGTAGAATGAAGCCATAAATCCAAAATAAAGCCAAGAAATATAGAAGGGCACAGACTGGAATAGATGTCTTCCAATTTCTTCTACTGTGGTTTAGAACCACGGGATGACTTGAATGGATATATTACATATATTTTAATTTTGTATCTGTTTTTTTTTTTTTTTGTATCAGGCTATATTGGCTTAATACACTTCAATGGAACTAAGCTACAAAACCACACACAACCTCTCAGGAGAGAGGTGGTACTGTTTTTGGACAAAATTTGCTATTTTTTTATCCCTGTATAGCCTTTTTAAATAATACTTCTAGCAGAAATAGACAAAAACTTATAGAAAATGTATAATTCATACAAGAGTTTTTTTTTTTTTTTTTTAAATCTGTATTGTGTCAAAGATGTATGTCAAAATGATTGGCATCCCTAACAGAATTGTTTTCTGGTGCCAGAAACAATGGACGCCGGATACCATGTAACTGATGACAAGTGATACACGTTGTCATCAGTTGTGGTATCAGTTGTGGCATCTATTGGGTCGAGATTTAGGCTGAGTTTACCTACTGTATTACCAGTTGCTGAACATATGTGAACCCAGCCCAACACAGTTTACTAAGCTCAGACACCAGCTCCATGTCCCAAAAAATTTGGGCAAAAAAATATGACATTAATCAATCTGTCTGGTTCATCAATTTCTATTTCATGCTCCATGTTTCTTCAGGGAACAAATCTTTAGTACAACTATCTAATAACTGAAAATATTAAATATTTTAACATATAACACTTGAAAATAATATGACATAGAAAATGTGGATTTAAAATTAATGCAGGGACGATGGGCTTTTCAATGTAAATCAAAGGGAACTTCTGCTTATACTGAAAACCAAAAGCATAATTCTATCACAAGGTAAAAAATCAGTTGCGTGAAATGTCTTAACAAATTTTGGAAATTCTATTTGATCCTTTCTAATAGGTGACATGAATTTGTTACATCTGCATGTAACATTTAGAATAATGGGTTAAAATCATATATTTTATGTATTGTTGTGGATGTTCCATAATAACATAATATATTGTATGTGTCAAGCTCCTTGGGCATCCTTGAGCATTATCTTTCTTCCTG
Source organism: Hyla sarda (assembly GCF_029499605.1). Taxonomy (NCBI): domain Eukaryota; kingdom Metazoa; phylum Chordata; class Amphibia; order Anura; family Hylidae; genus Hyla; species Hyla sarda. The sequence continues at coordinate 426,822,502 of NC_079189.1, forward strand.
TTACATTTATGTAAATAGGAGAGAACAGATTATATACTTTCCATGTCCTAAATCCCTTGTTCATCTCTGATATTCCATTATTGGTACTAAGGTAAATCATTACCCTGGAAGCTTTTAATTCCACTAACCAGGTTTCAGAGGTCATTATTTACCCTGTAACATTTTATTACTGTAACCAGGTTGATGAGAGCTTTATTACTACATGGCATATTGTCAAAATATCTTGGCTCTTCATTCATATTCATCCAGCTATATTACACCTATAAAATTTGTATTAACTGTTTAGTTAACAGCAAAACATATCTAAGGTAACATTCAGGTTCATTTTTTTTTCTTTTTTTTTTTACTTTAAACACTAAGAAATTGTTTTAAAAAATAATATTTTTATAGGCCATATGTTATATGTTATTTATGGCATTATAAGAGAACTGCCAGTTAGTTTATATGATACATGTAAATGACATATGCACTTAGATAAGTGATAAAATAAACATGAATCAACAACAGTATGTATTAAAAAAGAATTGTTGGTAGGTAAATTTGTCAGCTGTGTAAAAAAAATGCAGCATTAGTCGTAATATCATAAACGTGTTTTATTACAATATTTTTCCATATGAAATTCCAGGTATATTGCAACATAAAAACTATTTATAATGCCAATCCCGTTTAGTCTGATATGTTGCTCGAGAGAAAGAATAAGACCATGGCCAGACTGGCCATTGGGCAGGCCAGGTGTTTGCCTGGTGGGTTGGGCCATCCGTAGGCCAGCCAGCAGTCACCGCTTTAAAGATTCAGATTTTTCCAGGTCTCAGATTTTTCCAGGTTGCAATGTGACTGGGACCTTACTCACTAGTCAGGTGATGACAGGGAGCCTGTCTGCTTCAATGGGTGGAGCAATCGCTTGGTGGGAGAGAGATCAATCTGCAACTAATGCACAAGCTGTAGGCACCCTGATTGAAAACCACAGGTCTTTTGAATTGATGCAGCTCATTTATGTTTTAATGGTTGGGGTGGCTGATGTGTTGGAGGGAGGAAAATGGAATTATGGGATTTGTAGGCAAAAAAAGGAAAACTGAAACAGGAAATACCAGTTCACAAAAAGCTAGCAACAGTGTTATGGTAATCTCACAACATAGCCATTTAGCCCCAATACAAGCGCAGATCCTTCCTAAGTATGTCCATTACAAGTCTGTCAGGTATGTACTAAAATCACCTTATGGCAGATAACCCCTTTAATCCTTCCAGTACTTATCAGCTGCTGTATACTACAGAGAAAATTGTGAAGTTCTTTCCAGTATGACCACAGTGCCCTCTGCTCACCTTTGTCCGTGTCAGGAACTGTCCAGATTAGAAGTATATCCCCATAGAAAGCCTCTCCTGCTCTGGACAGTTCCTGACACAAAGAGAGGCGTTAGCAGAGAGCGCTGTGGTCAGTCTGGAAAGAACTTCACAAATTTCTCTTTAGTATATCTGTAGTATACAGCAGCCACTGGAAGGGTTAAGATTTTTAAATAGAAGTAATTTTCAAATCTGTTTAACTTTCTGCCACCAGTTGATTTGAAAACATTGTTTTTCCACCGGAGTTCCCCTTTAAGAGCCATAGCCAGTTTAAGAGCTGTGGCCGGTGGTCAACTCTTTAAGAGCTGTGGCTGCCAGTAGTCACTTTAAGAGCCGTGACGCGCAGGCACAATTCCTTAAAAACATCTCTCACATTAGCCATAGATTGGACAATTCCACATGCAGTGACACTGAAAATTGTTTTATAGTTAATTTACATTTCTTTTTTACTTTTTCTTATACTTTCTTAGTCTTCCAAGGGGACTTGCATGAGAAATCTTTTGATTTCTTATACAAATCAGTATTATTGCATTGCATTGATATTTTTAATTCGCTCTCTGCTAGTACAGTCTGTCTTGTCAGTGATGGAAACCACACCTGAGACTACTGATCACATCATAAGGGGCTGATCTGACCCCCTGAACCACCAATAACACAAACTGTAATTTCATACACCAATTTAGATTGATTATTAGTCTAACAGGGTGGACTTTGTTAGATATCTCTATGTATAAAGGCATTCTATATCAAACTATTGTACAAAAGCTTCTAATAAAATCAGCAATTTTCATTATGGGTCAAAAAGTGGCAGAAAAAACTTTGTGAACCTTTTATTGTCAGGTTCAAGAAGAAACAAAGCAGCTGAGCCTCCGCCAGTTAGGACAGTGTTCCCCAACCAGGGTGCTTCCAGCTGTTTCAAAGGCTGTCTGTATATGTTTGGAGTTGTACTTTGGCGACAGCTGGAGGAACCCTGGTTGGGAAACACTGAATTAGGAAGGGATTACATAGCCTTGTGATATGACATAACTTCCTATAGGTTGAGAACCTCTAATAATTTGGTCTATGGCCAGTTTATGTCACCAGAAAAGGCCTGTTTTAAGTGATTTGCATTATAGTGTACGGTTTACCCACCTAATATGTAAATATATGAAAATTGGAGATTTCTAAAATAAAATTAAACTGTACAAAAAACAAAGTGAAAAAAGTAAAGTAAGACTATGTCTCACATAATTTTATATCCTGATAATGTATTTTACACTGAGCTCTTTCATATAACAACTGAGACCTTTTAGTATAATAAAAACAAACCAGTTAAAGGGGAACTCTGTTGAAAAACAGATGTTTCAAATCAACTGGTGCCAGAAAGCTAAACAGATTTGTAAATTACTTCTATTCAAACATCTTAATTTTGCAAATACCAATTAGCTGCTGTATGCTCCACAGGAAGTTGTATAGTTTTTTTCAGTCTGACCACAGTGCTCTCTGCTGCCACCTCTGTCCATGTCAGGAACTGTCCTGAGCAGGAGAGGTTTGCTATAAGGATTTGCTCGTACTCTGGACAGTTCCTGACATGGACAGAGGTGGCAGCAGAGAGCACTGTGGTCAGACAGAAAATAACTATTCAACTTCCTCTGGAGTATACAGCAGCTGGTAAGCACTGAAAGGATTAGGGTTTTCAAATAGAAGTAATTTACAAATCTGTGTAGACAAGAAGAGATAGTCCAGCGCAGGTAGGTCAGAAACGAAATGCTTTATTGCAGAATCAAAACAGGTTCATGGTAGACATGGACAAGGGTGATGCGTTTCGGCCCTGCAAAGGGGCCTTAGTCATACAAACAACAGAGGTGCTTTACAAATCTGTTTAACTTTCTGGCACCAGTTAATTTGAAAAAAATAAAATAAAATGTTTACCACCGGAGTATTCCTTTAATGTTATTTGTTTTGTTGTTTGCTTGTTTAACATCTTCTATGAGATTTTTAATTTTAAATAGAAATGAACAAAAATCCATTAGAATACATACAGGAAGAAACATGTAGTTGTTCATATTGTTATATTGCTTATTTGTTTTACATGAAGGAATCTGAATGGAGCAATTTCCACAAAAATAATGGGAAGACGACAGAATAGATCATTCACTATTCATTTTTATAAATACTGTCAGCATTAGTGTTTCCCCTTAATGCAAATCATTTTTAGTCCCTGTCTGAAAATCAGGAGGATCAATATACCAATGTTTTTGATCAATGAACTCTCTTCTCTAGAACAGCTTGTGCATATTGCATATCATTGATTTTTATGCTTTTTTCAGTGCACTTAAAAAAATCTATTAGTTCGAGAAACATTTTAACAAAATACCTGTTACGCAGAGTTCACCCATTTTTTTAATCCAATCTTTAAATTACAGAGCAAATATGAAAATCCCTGTATATTGTATGTTATATGTACACAGCTAAGGATAGCCTCAGCATTATGTGACAAACCTCCAATAGTTCCTGGGCAATAACAGTAAACTCTTATAAACATTTGTGATCTTTAAAGGGGTACTCCGCCCCTAGACATCTAATCCCCTACCCAAAGGATAGGGGATAAGATGTCAGATTGCCGGGGTCCCGCTGCTGGGGACCCCCGGGATAGCCGCTGCAGCACCGCGCTATCATTACTGCACAGAGCGAGTTCGCTCTGTGCGTAATGACGGGCAATACAGGGGCTGGAGCATCGTGCCGTCATGGCTCCACCCCCCGTGATGTCACAGCCCGCCCCCTCAATACAAGTCTATGGGATCGGGCGTGGCGGTCGTCGCACCCCTGCCATAGACATGCATTAAGGGGGCAGGCTGTAATGTCACTAGGGGCGGAGCCATGACATCACGCTGCTCCGTCCCCTGTATCACCCATCATTACGCACAGAGCGAACTCGCTCTGTGCAGTAATAATAGCGTGGTGCCGCAGCAGCGATCCCGGGGGTCCCCAGCAGCGGGACCCCGGCGATCTGACATCTTATCCCCTATCCTTTGGATAGGGGATAAGATGTCTAGGGGTAGAGTACCCCTTTAACACTTCTGATCTTTAACAGGTTAACCATTTCTCTTCAAATAAATCCTTTTTGGATCTGACCATCTAAGATGACCAAATAAGGCATTCCCTGTATTTATCAGAAGGTCCTCAATAAAGATAAGGCAACAATTTTATAACTTTCACAGACGTTACCGCAATAAATACAAAAATTTTATAATGTTAATAAATGTGGAATCCTAGTAAATTTATACTAGCGGTCTTATGCTGAATGATAACCTTTAGATTAAAAAGAAAGCCTAAGGCTACCCCTGCGACTTTACCAGAGGCTTCCATAAGGTCAGAGGGACTAGGATGCCAGGGACCCAGATTGCTTCTTCAGAGCACTGAGATAAAATAATGGTGATATCACAGGGACCCTGGGAGGGTACAGCATGGTTGTCTACCAGGGTCAGTGCCAGTCTAGCTCATATGGACAATAATCAGTAAAAACAGTTACTGTCCAGAGATAAAAAGACAAGAGATTTCATATATGCAAAATCCAAATGTCAAGCCAGGAGGTCAAGTAATAGAAGATTTAACAGAAAATTAGGTTAACCAGATACATAGCCCAAAAAGTTTACAAGCCAGAAGATCCTCAGTCACCAGTTAAACACAACAAAAAATACAGTCAAGAGATAACAAAATCATAGGCATAAAAAAGTAGAAGCCTGTTTTAAATAGCCTGTACTAGACCAGTATTGGATGCCAAGACCGAGCTTTGAGTAGCTCAATGAGACTGGCGTCCATTAAAGAACAGGGATGATGGTCCTCAGGACAGCAGTGTCGGTCAAAGAAGAGGGTGAAGAAGTAGACACATGCCATAGAAGACCAGACAGGTAAGTATATTACAGTATGTATATATGTCTATTGAACAATGATTTTGAATTTGTACATAAAAGTATACAGACCAATCTTTAAGCAGTCAGCTGCGTACAAGTTTTAGTTATAACAAGTTTTAGTTATAACAAGTAAGGTTTTAGTTATAACACAGAAAAGAGCACACTAATAAAGAATGGTTCAAATTACAATAGCATCAGTATTTGGGTTAAAATGGTTTTAAGAAAACAGAATATATATATATATATATATACACATATATATATATATATATATATATATATATATATATATATATATATATAGTTGAAGCTTAAGAAATTAAGTATAGTTGCAAGCTATCCTAAAAGAAAGTGCAGTAGAATCTATTATGCTTTGAAAACAATGCTTGAGGGATGGATCGTTGGTTAATGCCTCCAAAGCCAACCAATCATGAGATAGCTCTTGGCCAAATGAACTAACTCTGCCTATTCCCCATACAAATGCATGCATGTTCTGATGGGTTAATATTATGTCAAAATATAAACCATTACCAGACAGCACTGGCAGTGGCTTATCTCAAGAGGGAACAAAGGATTATGGTAAACTCCAAGGTACTCAAGTGTTCACCCTAAAGGCAGTTGTTGGGGGACCATTGCCTCATTGGCTGATCCTTCCAGAATCACCCAATAATTTTCTAATGTGTATGGTCAGATTATTGACAAATATTTATATTTCCAATGCCTTGAAAATGTGAAAATACAAAATCCTAATGGAATATTATAATAGCATGGAGAAATAACAATAATTCATGGTTTGTGAAGCTATATTTGTGATTTACTGCTAATGATGCCTCAAACCCCCAATGGAAAGAGAGAAACCAAATGTCTAAATTAGCTAATGCTCTTTAAAGTTATTTAGCAGCAGAAGATGGTAATTTTCTTAAGTATACTTTGAATAATATGTTTACCTGTCAATATTGTCAGAGGGATAGCTCTGTCACAGCATGTGTTAGGAACATTTCAGGATTACCAATAAATATGCAGTCACAGAGTGTGTTCGCGGAGCACTGTTGGGAGATGCGCAGGCTTCTCCTGGCACACCTCCAGTTATAGCATATAAATATGACAAGTAAGTGCATCAACAGGGAATTTTTTAATATCTCCCAGTTCTTAAATAATTAATTACAGTATTCTTAGACACAATTACATGCAACTTGCATTAGTTTAAATATGTGAGTTTTGAATATATTCTGTTAAAAGTAAAAATATTGAATTTATTTTCATATGTTTAAACAATAAATTATAATCCTCAGTATTACTATACAGCCACAATAATAATTATCCCTCTAGCACTGGTTTAAAGTACAAAAGCTTTTCTCTTCTGTGGACATCTATGAAGGATGGAAATCTGGAGTGGCTAAATTATGTGTAATGATATGGTGATACAAATATAGCCATTATGCTCTTTTAGTTACTGTTTACCCCCAGAAGCTTTACTATATTACCCAGCATGCCTTTGGGTGATCTATAGCTGGAGATGTGTTGGATAGTTCACCACTAGTTTAAACAATTGTAATAAAATAATGAAAAAGAAAAGTAGCAAAAATATTTCCAAGATAAAATAAAAATTTGGATTTGAAAGGACAGAATATAGGCTTGACGTCTGGTTGAGCATAGTAAGACCATCATCACCCGCTCTATATAAACCTATAAAAAAATTATATGGAAATTATTTATTGCAAATGACCAATGTTTAGGTAATAAAATCATTTACTTTTAAATGCCTTCCCCTAAAGAAGATATATAACTACAGCTTACACTTGGTTGAGACACCGCACCATCCTAGGTGTATGCAAGCCCACCTCCACCACAGACTACCCCCTATAACAAAGTTGAAGAAGTAAGCAGATAAGAAAAGTCTAAAATGGTACACATAATACCAAGTTAAGAATATAGGTATCTAAACTCAAAAAGGACTTAAAAAAAAGGACAAGTCCAGCTCTCTCCTGATCCAACAGATGATTAGTGTTGAGCGGCATAGGCCATATTCGAATTCGCGAATATTCGCGAATATATGGACGAATATTCGTCATATATTCGCGAATATTCGCATATTCGCGTTTTATTTCCGCATATGCGTAAATTCGCGTATGCGAAAATTAACATATGTGAAAATTAGCACATACAAAATTAACATACGCGAAAATTCGCATATGCGAAAATTGTATATGCTAATTTTCGCATATGCGAATGTTTTGCACGCCAGTCTCACACAGTAGTATTACAGCCTTCTTTACACCACACAAGCTGGAAGCAGAGAGGGGTGATCACTGTGATTTGTACTGTGAAGAAAAAAAAACAAAAAAAAACGAATATTCGTAATTACGAATATATAGCGCTATATTCGCGAAATTCGCGAATTCGCGAATATGCGATATTCGCGAATAATATTCGAATTGCGAATATTCGCGAGCAACACTACAGATGATATAGGGGACTATTAACATTCGTTCCATTGTTTAGCAAGTCTGTACTTTATTGGGGGTGCAAAGACTAAAGTCCCCTCTTTCCTGTCTCTTACCTGTCAGTCAAGGTGAAACAGGAATGGAGGGAGAAAGGATAGGTGTGCTAATCCCTGGATTTACAAGCCTTGGCACTCATAATTTGGCTGTTCAACCTTAACACCTTAAGGACCAAGGGCATACTGATACGCCCTTGGTCTTTGGTGCTTAAGGACCAAGGATGTACCTGTTGCCAAGGATGTACCTTAAAGGAGTACTCTGGTGAAGAGTATTCCTGCTCCGTCCTGCCCGGGCTGCAAAAAAAAGGAAAATGTACCATCTCTCACCTTCCTGGGTTCCCGCAGAGCGCCACTACAGCTGATTGGTCCTCCGGTCCATCCTCTTCATACTTCCGTGTGTAATGAAGCGTCACATGGCGCTCAGTCTATTATGGGCCAAGGCAGAACATTGCAGCGGCCGGCGATAGGCTGAGCGCCATGTGACGCTTCGTTACACACGGAAGTATGAAGAGGATGGACTGGAGGACCGATCAGCTGTAGTGGCGCTCCACAGGAACCCAGGAAGGTGAGTGATGGTTCATTTTCATTTTTTTTGCAGCTCGGGCAGGATGGAGCAGGAATACTCTGCACCAGAGTACTCCTTTAAAACCTAATGAGTCCCGACTGTTATCAGCAGCCAGGACCCATGGCTAATGCCGGGCATGCCAGTCCGGCCAATGTCTGGCATTAACCTTTTAGACACCTTTAACTGTCCAAACTATTAAAATATAAGGTTAGTTAAACTGCACGGTTGATGGCTTACACGTAAAAAAATAGTCCAAGTCCAAAATTGTGAAATTTTGGTCACTTCATATACCATAAAAAAATTATAAAAAAACATCAAAAAGCCCCATTAAAATAAAAATGGTACCAAAAAAATTACAAATCACAGCACAAAAAAATTAGCCCTGTATGCGGAAAAATAAAAAAGTTATAGGGATCAGAAAATTTCAATTGTAAACATACTATTTTTGGTGCATGTAGTTATAATTATTTTAAAGAAGTAAAATAAAATAAAACCTACATAAATGGGTATCCTTGTAATCGTATGGATCTACAGAATAAAGATGAGGTGTAATTTTTACCAAAAAGTGCACTGCATAGAAACGGTAGCCCTATTTTTATTTTTTTATTTCACTGCACCAATAATGTTTTTTTTTTTTTCTGTGGATTTTTGTATAAAATAATTACAAATTACAATTGGTGATGCCAAAAACAAGCCCTTATATGGGTCTGTAGGTGCAAAATTTTAAGCGTACCCGTCACTCAGTACCTAATCCTGACCATGTAGATCTAATTTTTATGTGTCTAGCACCTTTATTTTTTTTTTATTACACTTTTAGTTAAGCTCACTAGTCTGAATTTCTCTCAAAGGGAGGGGGTGTGGCCTCACTGTGCAGGTCTCCGCCCCCTCCCTCAGTATGCTGTCTGCTTACATCGCCCGTAGCATTAGCTTGTCCTCACTGACAGTAGCGGGACACAAGCTGACAGTGGGAGGATTTTTCTTCCTGGTGTGAGCCCTGGGCTCACAGTTGTCAATCAAGGAAATGTGTCCATGATGTAGGTAATGATGCATGGAAACAGCAGGACTAGTATGTGTCCAAGCAGACAGGGGGGCAGTATTTTGACTGTTCTTTTCAGTACATAATACTGAAAATGTTCTAATGAAAGCAATTGCAAAACCTATTGGTTTTGCATGCTTTACAACATATCAAAAGTTTTTGTATCTGACAGTGCCCATCTAAAGTGTTAGGATTTTTAGAAGGGGAGGAGGAAAAAACAAAAGTGCAAAAATGAAAAAATTGCCCTGGTCCTTAAAGAGGTACTCTGCCCCTAGACATCTTATCCCTTATCAAAAGGGAAACCCTGCGATCTCTCCTGCAGCGCTCCGTGCCTGATGACAGGCGATACATGGGCCAGGCGCTAGGTGCCCTGCGCCCTTAGTACTAGTCTATGGGAGTGGGTATGATGGCCGCCACACCCCCTCCCATAGACTTCAATTGAAGGGGTGGGGTGTGACATCACGAGGGGGCGGGTCCGTGACATCACGAGTCCGGCCTTTGTATCGCTTGTCAACAGACATGGAGTGAAGTTCGCTCTATGCAGCAGATGACACAGAGTGCTGCAGGAGAGATCGGGGGGTTTCCAGCGGCAGGACCCCTGCAATCAGACATCTTATCCCCTATCCTTTGGAAAGGGGATAAGATTCTAGGGGCGGAGTATCCCTTTAAGGCCAAAACAGACTTGGTCCTTAAGGGATTAAATGGGCACTGTCAGATCCAAAACCTTTTTATGTGTTGTACATCTTGGCAAAACATTAACCTTTCTAACATACTTCATAGGAAAATTTGATTTCCTTTTTATAGAAATCATGGCTTAATAACTCATGGATTTGTCCAAGCTGAAGCACAGGCATGGCCAAAGTCCAGTAAGTCAGGGGGGCCTAGCACTCCTCTGTGCTCTCTCCTGTCTGATAGTACTCCTCTGTGCTCTCTCCTGTCTGATAGGACTCCTCTGTGCTCTCTCCTGTCTGATAGTACTCCTCTGTGCTCTCTCCTGTCTGATAGCACTCCTCTGTGCTCTCTCCTGTCTGATAGTACTCCTCTGTGCGCTCTCCTGTCTGATAGTACTCCTCTGTGCTCTCTCCTATCTGATAGTACTCCTCTGTGCTCTCTCCTCATAGGACTCCTCTGTGCTCTCTCCTGTCTGATAGTACTCCTCTGTGCTCTCTCCTGTCTGGTAGTACTCCACTGTGCTCTCTCCTGTCTGATAGTACTCCTCTGTGCTCTCTCCTGTCTGATATTATTCCTCTGTGCTCTCTCCTGTCTGATAGCACTCCTCTGTGCTCTCTCCTGTCTGATAGTACTCCTCTGTGCACTCTCCTGTCTGATAGTACTCCTCTGTGCTCTCTCCTGTCTGCTAGTACTCCTCTGTGCTCTCTCCTGTCTGATAGGACTCCTCTGTGCTCTCTCCTGTCTGATAGTACTTCTCTGTGCTCTCTCCTCATAGGACTCCTCTGTGCTCTCTCCTCGTAGGACTCCTCTGTGCTCTCTCCTGTCTGATAGTACTCCTCTGTGCTCTCTTCTGTCTGATAGTACTCCTCTGTGCTCTCTCCTGTCTGATACTACTCCTCCGTGCTCTCCCCTCTCTAAAAGTCTCCTGTGCCTTCAGACAGAGAGCACAGAGGAATACTAATAGCCACTCGACGAAATCAGAAATGTTTTTAGTTGACTGGCAGAGATATTAAATATGGTAAGAAATAGTGGAACAGTTTAATAGAAAGTTTCAACACATTTCTGTATATAATGAAATATATTTATTTGTTTCATATTTCTATAATGTGAATTATGTAAAATAATAAAAATGTTTACAACTTTTTTATAAGCCCCGTGTATTTAAAATTTGACTTTAAATCTGGAAAACTTTTTTTAAACATTTGATGTCAAAGTCAAACTTAGATCATCCCTATTGTTTGGCATATGAAGTTTAAGTAATAGATGCAGTTGCACTGCTGCTTATGTCTACTCTGAGCAAGATGGAATCGTTATAGACCTTACTATTGTGAACATACCTGTGTCAATATGTCAGTGTGGTGGAAAGTAAGGTGGTCCCTTGGCAGCTTTAAGTGGGCTCCACCTGTGGGCCTCATCATCATTTGTGAATGTTAGATAGGGGTCTGTAGGTGTCTCTCAATTATTGAATACATAGTTAATCTTGCTAACCAGAGAATTTGAACATTTCTCGCAGTGTTGAGTAACTTTTTCCACATGTTGTCCAGCTACCTCTGTCATGGCCGTGAAGAAGAACAACAGCTGCTGTGAGAATTGTATCATCAGGAAAGATGACTGGAAATGTAAGGAAGGGATCATTCTAAACACTGCTAGATCACTTTTTTTAATCAATGTATTAATCCATCTAAGACAAAACAACTTATGACCTTCCATTTAAGTGTCTTTAGAATTATCCTCATGATAATATGAGCACAGAAAAAATAATGCTTAACCAAGAACAAGACATGAAAACCCAACTAGTTGTTTTCTAATACAATAAAGTTCAACTCTCTAAGTACAAGAGAAGAACAGTTTAGCTGTGTTGTATATTGCAAGAATTGCTTTTTATTCACATAGACTTGATTCACTATCACATTTTGTTACCAAGTGCAGGGTAATAGAGATAAAGGGTGAGACAAAATTATGAAAAACATACAGATCTATCTATGTATTTAGTATTGTATGACTATTTTTTTATATGTAGCCAGGTAACACAGCATTTACAGTCATTGCACATATATGTACCAAAATCCACCCACATACTTGTAACTACAGAACTGTAACTATAGAAATATTTTACCAGTGGATAGCAACATTTATATTGAACTAACATTGTACTGTAATGTATCAGGATATCCTTGCAGTAGGGCCACTTGAAGGTAATTGCCAAATGGGCTTTTGTGTTCAACACCAGCTGTGATGGGTTATGCTAGGAATTTTGTAATAGAAACCATTAGAGATGAGCACATTTTTTGAAAAATTAGATTTGGCCGATTCGCGGAATAAAAAAAAAAAAATTGATTCAATCCGAATAAATTATCGGCAATTTTTTTATTAGTAATGTATTTTAATAATGTCTTTAATAAAGTGTGTGTGTGTGTGTGTGTGTTTCACTACTCTTTCTCTATTTATTTATTTTTTTATGTATTACTACTACAGCCAGAATGGAATGGACTGTTCCATGGTGGGAGTAGTAGTACCTGTGCTAATAGACAGAAACCCACTGCTATCGTCCTGTATAATGTATAGATGCAAGCGCTTTCTCGCATCTAGATAGGATGATCGCATTGGGTGTCAGGATTGATACCTGCTGTGATCTGTCCTTAACTGTAGGTACTACTGCTCCCAACATGGAGCACACTCTGCTCCATGATGGGAGCTGTAGTACCTGTATTAATAGAGAGATTGCAGCGAGTGTCACTTCTGACACCCGATGCGATCATTCTAAATAATGTATAGATGCGGGCAGCCGGCCACTCTTCTCTGGTCCCACTGTACTATGAGTATATGCCGTATATATACCTATTATTCATATTTCCCGCAGAGAGCTGTGAATGGCTGGAACCAGCTAGCCAATCAAAGCTCTCTGCGGGAAATACGAATAAGTGATGTGAATTCTATTCATATCACTGGCCGGCCGGAATATAGTGCAGAGATGCGAGCGCAGGAGAAAGCCGCTCCATCTCTGCAATAGATAGGACGATCGCATTGGGTGTCAGGAGTGACACCTGGGGCGATCTGTCTATTAGTACAGGTACTACAGCTCCCATCATGGAACAGTTTGTTCCATGCTGGGAATAATAGTACTACCTAAAAAAATTTAAAAAATGGAGGAAAAAAAGTGAAACACACGTACACACTTTATTAAACACAATATTAAAATACATTACTAATAAAAAAAATTAAAAATTAATTATAAAAAAATATATTATTTTTACATTTAAATGGCCGCTTTCTACATTTTTATTATTGTCAGCTACATTTTTAGATCCCTACCCGCCCACATAAATTGATCCCTGTTTAAAAATTAACACTACATTTTTTTTTTTTTTTTTTTTGTCTTTCAATTTTTTGGAGTGGGCAGGGACCAGAAAATTCAGCGCTCAATATTGAAAAAAAAAAAAAGAAGCTAAAAAAGTGAAGTGAAAATAAAAAAAATTATGATCTAGAATGAAAACTAGAAAAAAAATTATGAAATGCACTCCTCATTCATTTTTAATATTGAGCTCTGAAATTTCTGTTCCCTGCCCGCTCCCGAGAATTGAAAGACATAAAAAAAAAAAATGTTAATGTAAATTTTTAAACAGGGATCACCTTATGTGGGCGGGCAGGGACCTAAAAATGTAGCCGACAATAATAAAAATGTAGTGTGTGTGTGTTTTTCACTTTTTTTTTTCTTTTAAAAAAAATATTTTTTAGGTAGTGCTACTACTCCCAGCTTGGAACACACCCGATGCAATCGTCCATAATATAGCATAGATGCGGAGTGGCTCTATACAGTGCTCGCATCTCTGCACTATACACTATGCACTATAATAGAAATTCACATCACTCATTCATATTTCTGCCCAGAGTGGGGATTGGCCGGATTCCCCGCTCTAAGCTCTGTTCCATGATGGGGGTAGTGGTACAAACACTAATGTAGCCTCCCCAGCCACCGGCAAACTCCCGCAGCCAGGGAACTACTACTCTCAACATGGAAAGAAGTCTGTTCCATGATGGGAGTAGTAGTAGTCCCAGCTGCGGGAGTCTGCTGATGGCTGATACCAACGGATGCTCCCTTTGCATCAGTTTCCATCCATTATTAGAATGGTTCATTTAGGAGAAAATAACGGAGAGAATATGAACTTCCAAAAAAGTGATGGAGACACCTTTTTTAATAACATTTTGTAAGGTACTATTAAAAAAAAATATTAAAAAAGATACAGTAATAATGTACTAAATTGTATTAAACTAAATTTATCTTTAATATAACAACATTTTAATTAATTTTTAAACAGGGATCAATTCATGTGGGCAGGCTGGGCACAAAAAATGTAGCCGACAATAATAAAAATGTAGTGTGTATGTGTTTTTCACTTTTTTTTTCTTCAAATTTTTGAGGTAGTACTACTACTCCCAGCATGGAACACACTGTTCCATGACACCCGTTGCAATCCTCCTGTATAAAGTATAGATGCGGCCGGCCGTTCTTCTATGGTCCCCTGCACTGCCCTATATATACACCTATTCATATTTCTGGCAGAGAGCTGTGATTGGCCAGATGGTTCCAGCCACTCACAGCTCTCTGCGGGGAATATGAATAATAGGTATAAATACGGCATATCCTCATACTCATACATTATACAGGATGATTGCATCGGGTGTCAGAAGTGACACTCGCTGCAATCTGTCTATTAATGCAGGTACTACAGCTCCCAGCATGGAGCAGAGTGTGCTCCATGTTGGGAGCAGTAGTACCTGCAGTTAAGGACAGATCACAGCAAGTGTCACTCCTGACACCCACTGCGATCGTCCTATCTATTGCAGAGATGTGAGTGCAGGAGAAAGCTGCTCGCATCTATACATCATACAGGACAATCGCAGAGGTGTCGCTAATGAAGAAATGTGTATTTTAGAATCGAGTTAAAGTTCAGATTCGGTCCAAATCGAATTTTTCATGAAATTCAGAACAAATTTGACTTTGTCAGAAGTATGACAGGCTAAAATAAAGGATAAACCATATGGTAAAACCCAACGGAGATATGCATATTGGTAAGGTTATAAAAGAAGCACTCACCTATAAGAGATGTGCAAGCACAGGGACAACTCTAGTGTGAAGTCAAGGTTCCAGCACTCACCAAGATATGCTAGAAATGTTTATTGAAGTTTCACATATAAGGGTATACAGGACACATTTTGGCAAACACCTTATCCTCCTCACCTTACTCACCTAACTTAAGTGGCACAGGAGCCATAGGGAAAGCAACCAAGTAGTCCAGGAATTCTAATGCAGCAGATCTAAGTCTGGGTTCACACTTAAAGGGGTACTCCGCTGGAAAACATTTTATTTAATATTTTTTGTATAAAGTTAAACAGATTTGTAAATTACTCATATTAAAAAATCTTAATCCTTCCAATACTTCCTTATCATCTGGTGTATACTACAGAGGAAGTTCTTTTCTTTTTAAATTTCCTTTCTGTCTGACCACACTGCTCTCTGCTGATACCTCTGTCCATGTCAGGAACGGGCAAGAGAAGGATAGGTTTGCTATGGGGATTTGCTCCTACTCTGGACAGTTCCTAAAATGGACAGAGGTGTCAGCAGAGAGTACTGTGGTCAGACAGAAAGGAAATTCAAAAAGAAAATAACTTCCTTTGGAGCATACAGCAGCTGATAAGTACTGGAAGGATTAATATTTTTAAATAGAAGTCATTTACACATGTGTTTAACTTTCTGGCACCAGTTGATTTAAAAAAAAATGTTTTCCAGCATAGTATTATTTTAAGATTCTCTGTCCATAAATATTCCATAAATATTCTGTTCATAGAACCTGAATCAGTCGCCTGTATAATAAGAATGATCGGAGTTGTCAGAGACAGCTCAGACCATCCTAAAAGATAGGAGCGAGGTGGCAGTGTTGCCAGCCCCTCCTATCCCCTGCCCTTGGTCCGTCAGGCAGGAGGGGGGGTAGAGTTAATTCCCCCGCTCTGCCCATCGATCAAAGTCGGGGCAAAGTGTGGGGAACACGGGCAGCGACGGGGGAGCATGGCCCGGCTTACCCGGACCGGCAGAGGCATCCTGGAACAGCGGCAGTGGCGGCGCCGACATCGACACAGGAGGAGCGGTCGGAAAGTGTGGCGGAGAAGGCTGCAGTGAAGATCGCAGTAAGTGATCTTCTCTGTGGCCTTCAAAAAGCTGCAAAACTACAACTTCCAGCATGCCCACACAGCCAAAGGCTGTCTGGGCATGCTGGGAGTTGTAGTTTTGCAACATCTGGAGGGTCACAGTTTGGAGACCACTGTGTAGTGGTCTCTAAACTGTGGTCCTCCAGATGTTGCAAAACTACAACTTTCAGCATGCACTGACTGTCTGAGCATGCTGGGAGTTGTAGTTTTGCAACATCTGAAGTGGCACAGTTTGGAGACCCCTATACGGTGGTCTCCAAACTGTAGCCCTCCAGATGTTGCAAAACTACAATTCCCAGCATGGCCAGACAGTCAGGGATGCTGGGCGTGTAGTTCTGCAATGTCTGGCCCTTCATATGTTGCAGAACTACAACTCCCAGCATGCCTGGACAGTCTGGGCATGCTTGGAGTTTTAGTTTTGCAACATCTGGAGGGCTACAGTTTGAAGACCACTACTTAGCGGTCTCCAAACTGTTCTTCCCCAGTTGTTGCATAACTACAACTCCTAGCATGCCCAGACTGTCCAGGCATGCTGGGAGTTGTAGTTCTGCAACATCTGAAGAGCCAGATATAGCAGAACTACATGCCCAGCATCCCTGACTGTCTGGCCATGCTGGGAATTGTAGTTTTGCAACAGCTGTAGGCACACTGGTTGGGAAACACTGAGCTATAGTCTGTTTCCTAACTCAGTGATTCCAACCAGAGTGCCTCCAGCTGTTGCAAAACTACAACTCCCAGAATGCACTAACAGACCGTACATGCTGGGAGTTGAAGTTTTGCAACAGCTGGAGGCACATTGGTTGGAATCACTGAGCTAGAGTCTGTTTTCTAACTCAGTGGTTCCCCACCAGAGTGCCTCCAGCTGTTGTAAAACTACAACTCCCAGCATGTACGGTCAGTGCATTCTGGGAGTTGTCATTTTGCCACAGCTGAAGGTTTGGGGCGCCCCCCCCCCCCCCAATGTGAATGTACAGGGTACATTTACACGGGTGGGTTTACAGTAGGTTTCCTTATACAAGTTTGAGCTGCGGCTAATTTCCGCCACAGCTCAAACTCCCAGAGGAAAACTTACTGTGAACCCCCGCCTGTGTGAATGTACCCTAAAAACACTACACTACACTACAATAACAAATAATAAAAATTAAAACACTACATATACACCCCCTTACACCCCCCCCCCCCTCCCCAATAAAAATGAAAAACATCTCATACGTCAGTGTTTCCTAAACGGAGCCTCCAGCTGTTCCAAAGCCACAACTCCCAGTATTGCGGGACAGCCATAGACTGTCCTGGCAGGCTGGGAGTCTTGCAACAGCTGGAGGCAAACTGTTTGGGAAACACTGCTCTAGGATTTTACTGTAGGTAACCGGGTCCACCCCTATTGCAAATTCCTTATTTTGGCCTCAAATGCACATGGCGCTCTCTCACTTCAGAGCCCTGTCGTATTTCAAGGCAACAGTTTAGGGCCACATATGGGGTATTTCCGTACTCGGGAGAAATTGCACTGCAAATTTTGGGGCGAATTTTCTCCTTTTACCCCTAATGAAAAGGTAAAGTTGGGTGCTACACCAGCATGTTAGTGCAAAAAAAATTAAAAATTTTGATACTAACATGCTGATGTTGCCCCATACTTTTCATTTTCACAAGAGGTAAAAGGAGAAAATGACCTCCAAAATTTGTAACACAATTTCTTCTGAGTACGGAACTACCCCGTATGTGTACTTAAAATGCTCTGCGGACGAACTACATGGCTCAGAAGTGAGAGAGCGCCATGTACATTTGAGGCCTAAATTGGTGATTTGCACACCCACAAGTGACCCCATTTTGGAAACTACACCCCTCATGGAACGTAAAACGGGGTATAGTGAACCTTAACACCCTTCAGGTCTTTGTCAAATTTTCGTTAAAGTTGGACATGAAAATAAATAAAAAAAAATGTTTTCCCTAAAATGCTGGTGTTACCCCAAATTTTTCATTTTCACAACGGGTAATAGGAAAATAGCCCCCCAAAAGTTGTAACCCCATTTCTTCTGAGTATATAAATACCCCATACGTGGAAGTAAAGTGCTCTGCGGGCGAACTACAATGCTCAGAAGAGAAGGAGCGCCATTGGGCTGTTTGAGAGAGTATTAGGCTGGAATTGAAGGCTGTGTGTGTTTACAAAGCCCCCATGGTGCCAGAACAGTGGACCCCCCTCCACATGTGACCCCATTTTGGAAACTACACCCCTCACAGAATCTAACAAGGGGTACAGTGAGCATTTACGCCCCACAGGTGTCTGACAGATTTTTTGAACAGTCGTCCATAAAAATGAAAAATGTAATTTTTCATTTGCACAGCCCACTGTTCCAAAGATCTGTCAAATGCCAGTGGGGTATAAATGCTCACTGCACCCCTTACTAAGTTCTGTGAGGGGTGTAGTTTCCAAAATTGTATGTCATGTGTTTTTTTGTTTTTTTTTTACTGTTCTGGCACCATAGGGGCTTCCTAAATGCGACATGCCCCCAAAAACCATTTCAGCAAAATTTGCTCTCCAAAATACCAATGTTGCTCCTTCCCTTCTGAGCCCTCTAGCGCACCCACAGAGCACTTTACATTCACATATAAGGTATTTCCTTACTCGAGAGAAATGGGGTTACAAATTTTGTGGGGCATTTTCTCCTATTACTCCTTGTGAAAATGAAAAGTTTGGGGTAACACCAGCATTTCAGTGTTGAAAATAAAATTGTTTCATTTTCACGACCCACTTTAACGAAAGTTCGTCAATCACCTGTGGAGTGTTAAGGTTCACTGGACACCTTGATACGCGCCTTGAGGGGTGTAGTTTCCAAAATAGTATGTCATGTGGGTATTTTGTGCTGTTCTGGCACCATAGGGGCTTCCTAAATGCGACATGCCCCCCAAAAACCATTTCAGCAAAATTTGCTTTCCTAAAGCTAAATGTGACTCTTTCTCTTCTGAGCATTGTAGTTCGCCCGCAGAGCATTTTACGCCCTAACATGGGGTATTTCCATACTCAGAAGAGATGGGGTTACAAATTTTGGGGGGCATTTTCTCCCATTACCCTTTGTAAAAATTGTAAATTTTGGAAAAAAACATTTTTTTTTCATTTACACATCCGACTTTAACGAAAGTCGTCAAACACCTGTGGGGTGTTAAGGCTCACTGGACCCCTTTTTATGTGCCTTGAGGGGTATAATTTCAAAAATAGTATGCCATGTGTGTTTTTTTGTTGTTGTTATGGCACCATAGGGGCTTCCTAAATGTGACATGCCCCTCAATAACCATTTCAGAAAAATTCACTCTCCAAAATCCCATTGTTGCTCCTTCCCTTCTGAGCCTTCTACTGCGCCCGCCAAACACTTGACATACACATATGAGGTATTTCCTTTACTTTGCTGCTATTTCTGTGAAACACCTAAAGGGTTAACAAACTTTCTGAATGTCATTTTGAATACTTTGAGGGGAGCAGTTTTTATAATGGGGTCATTTATGGGGTATTTCTAATATGAAGGCCCTTCAAATCCACTTCAAAACTGAACTGGTGCCTGAAAAATGCAGATTTTGAAAATTTTGTGAAAAATTGGAAAATTGCTGCCGAACTTTGAAGCCCTCTGATGTCTTCCAAAAGTAAAAACATGTCAACTTTAGGATGCAAACATAAAGTAGACATATTGCATTTGTGAATCAATATATCATTTATTTGGAATGTCTGTTTTCCTTACAAGCAGAGAGCATCAAAGTTAGAAAAATGCAAAATTTTCTATTTTTCATCAAATTTAGGCATTTTTCACCAAGAAATGATGCAAGTATCGACAAAAATTTACCACTAACATGAAGTAGAATATATCACGAAAAAACTATTTTGGAATCAGAATGAAAAGTAAAAGCATCCCAGAGTTATTAATGCTTAAAGTGACAGTGGTCAGAATTGCAAAAAATGCTCCCATCCCTAGGGTTCTAATGGGCTCCGTCCCCAAGGAGTTAAGGACCCAGGGTTTTTCCGTTTTTGCATTTTCATTTTTTCCTCCTTACCTTTAAAAAATCATAACTCTTTCAATTTTGCACCTAAAAATCCATATGATGGCTTATTTTTTGCGCCACCCATTCTACTTTGTAATGGCATCAGTCATTTTACCCAAAAATGTATGGCAAAACGGAAAGAAAAATAATTGTGAGACAAAATAGAAAAAAACACAATTTTTTAACTTTTGGGGGCTTCCATTTCTACGCAGTACATTTTTCAGTAAGCATGACACCTTCTCTTTATTCTGTAGGTCCATACGATTAAAATGATACCCTACTTATGTAGATTTGATTTTGTCGTACTTCTGGAAAAAATCATAACTACATGCAATGCAATTAATACGTTTAAAATTGTCATCTTCTGACCCTATAACCTATTTTTTATTCTTCCGCGTATGGCGTGGTATGAGGGCTCCTTTTTTGTGTCATGATCTGAAGTTTTTAGCGGTACGATTTTTGCATTGATAGGATTTATCGATTGCTTTTTATTCATTTTTTCATGGTATAAAAAGTGACCAAAAAATGTATTATTTTTGGACTTTTTTTTGCGCATACGCCATTGACCGTGCAGTAATTATATATTATTATAATTCTGACATTTCCGCATGCGGCGATACCACATTTGTTTATTTTTATTTACACTGTTTTTTTTTTTTTTTTAATGGGAAAAGGGGGGTGATTCAAATTTTTATTAGGGAAGGTGTTAAATGATCTTTATTCACTTTTTTTTTTTTCACTTTTGTTTGCAGTGTTATAGCTCTCATAGGTGACTATAACACTGCACACACTGATCTTTTACATTGATCAGTGGTTTCTCATAGGAAACCACTGATCGATAATTCTGCCGCTTGACTGCTCATGCCTGGATCTCAGGCACTGAGCAGTCATTCGGCGATCGGACAGCATGGAGGCTGTCATGTAAGCTGTTCGGGATGCCCCGATTTCGCCACGGCAATCCCGAACAGCTCCCTGAGCTAACCGGCATTGTTTTACTTTCACTTTAGACACGGCATTCAACTTTGAATGTTGTGTTTAAAGGGTTAATAGCATGCGGCACCGCGATCAGTGCCGCGTGCTATTAGCCACGGGTCCTAGCCGTGGCCCCACGTTATAGAACGGGAGCGGACTCATGACGTACCGGTACGTCATGGGTCCTTAAGGGGTTAATACCTAGCTTCTCTGTATACTGGCAGGGAGCACATGGAAAGGTGAGCTTAGTGCTCGGTTGACACTGGTGTGGGACTGTGAAGACACTATTATTGCTATGGCACCATGTCTGTGGGGTGGCATGGCCCAAAGCCAGGGGGTTCGGTCTGGCTTCAGGGAGGTTTCCTGACCGATCCCTAATTGACACTGGTATTCTAGTAATGGTTGTGCTGCCCAGTGCCACATCATTAAGTTAGGGACCCACTTGATGTGGCTGCGAAGGGAGTCATGTTAAAAGTTGATCAGTTGGGGTATCAGTGTTGAGACCTCCATTAATTCTTAGACACAGCCGAGTGCTTCTGTCCCATGCTCAATAATATCTCTGTCTCACTGCAGGAGACAGTGCCATAGAGAAGCCTGTTTCTTGTAGCAAGACAGAAAAGGCAGTGAACCTGTGAGTGCTTCTCCTGTATCTCAATCGATATCAGCACTGAAACCCCAACTGGTCAAAACTTTTGATGTGGAAAATGTTTGTGACAATGGCCATTATATATTCCATTGATGGCTGTTGGTAATAGTCTATGAGTGTTATTTATAATGTATCATATGCTCATGATAACATTTTTCATTTATACTTTGTTTTAAGAAGATTGAGTTTCCATTGACACTGCAGCATACATCTAATTGCTGATATATGGCATTGGATCAAACAATGTTGTGACTCAATTACATTATTTTAGATTAGACTCCGGTAGTTCATATTACATAAAATTTTATGTGCTTTATGCTAAGAACATTTTTCCTGTTAAAAAAAAATCAATACTTATCTTAGAAAATCTGTACTGTTATTGGAAGATATAGATTGATCAATATAATGTTAAGTTTTAACTTTCTCTACACTTTATTAGCATAATTTGAGTGTAATTTAGAAGAAATATTAATTTGACAATTTAGACATTTCTTATAGATGCTGTTTTTTATTACGGCAATAAGAAAATTCAATGCTACGGCAATTACTATTTAATTCACATTTTAAAGCAGAAAAAAAATCAAAGATACATGATGGTTGAGGTCATTCATTTTATGCACTGTAACTGTTTTCTCAATGTTATGAGTGTTATGGCTGCATCTAATTTAAAACAAATAAGTATTATATGAAGGACTATAGCAGCACTGAAGGCCTATGGCCTACATGAACAAATGCAAAGTCCTTGCCAAGGACTACAGTATATATAGCTGTATAGATATTTAAACGGCTGAATACTATATAATGTATCCTGGTCTTAGTGGTCTCTAACTTGCAGGTTTTTAAAAAAAAATTATTATTTTTTTTTTTTGGAGGGGGGGGGCGACGACTGGGGGCCTGGGCAAAAGTAGGGGAGGCAATTATAAAACACTACAATTGTATGATAAATAAATATATAAATATACATAAACACACAGGAGTGTGATTCAAATTTTTACCACCAGATTCTCCCTACTTGGCATGATGGACATCTGCAGTGAAGAAAATTATTTTGAGTACATTAATTAAATAGAACTTGTGCCAAGTAATAAGAAAGTGCTAAAGAAGATTTTTACCACGTGAAACTACAGCTCCCAGCAGTGCTAAAGGTATGGGATTTAAAAAGTACTTAACCCCTTAAGGACAATGGACGTACTCCTACGCCCCCGTTTCCGAGTCCTTAAGGACCGAGGACGTAGGAGTACATCCTGTCCTTTCCCGGCCCCCCGCCGCTAGCCGGAGGGGAGCCGGTGCCCGATGCCTGCTGAAATCGTTCAGCAGGCATCGCGGCATATCGCCCAGGGGGGTCATTATGTCCCCCCATGTCGGCGATGGCCGCAGATCGCTGGACAATTCAGTCCAGCGATCTGCGGCGATTCTGGGTCAATCGGGTCTCCAGTGATCCGGTGACCCGGAATTACTGGCTGATCGGGGCCGTCAGAGACGGCCCCGAACAGCCAGAGCCTGCAGGGGTGAGGTGGCACTGGTGCCACCTCACGATCGCCCTGATTCGTTGGCCGGATTACCGGCCGACCAATCAGGGCGCCTGCTGCGGGTGTCACTCCCGCAACCCGCTCCGCCCCTCTTCCGGAGGACGTGAGCGGGTGCGGGACGTGCACCCCAGGTGCTGGGGACCCCGATCCCCGGCGTTAATGTTGGGATCGGGGCCCCAGGAGCGACGACGGCGGCGGCGGCGGGACTGACCTGTGCGGCGATCAAGCAGCAGGAGGTGAGTGACAGCCTCCTGCTGTTGCTTAGCAACAGCTCCCAGCATGCAAAAAGGGCATGCTGGGAGCTGTAGTTATGCAACAGCAGGAGGCAGACCACCACAACTCCCAGCATGCACTTATGGGCATGCTGGGACTTATGGTTTTGCAACAGCTGGAGGCACATTCTTTCTATGGAAAAGTGTACCTTCAGCTGTTGTGCAACTACAACTCCCAGCTTGCACAAACAGCTTAAGTGCATGCTGGGAGTTGTAGTGGTGCATCTGCTGGTTGCATAACTACAACTTCCAGCATGCCCGTTGGCTGTCGGTGACTGCTGAGAGTTGTAGTTTTGCAACAGCTGAAGGCACACTGAGTTAAGTAGCAAACCAGGGTGTCTCCAGCTGTTGCATAACTACAATCCCCAGCATCCCCAGCCAAAGTAGTATGCCTCCCGCTGTTGCATAACTACAACACCCAGCATGCCCTTCCGCTGTCCGTACATGCTGGGGGTTGTAGCTTTTGCAACAGCTGAAGGCACACTGGTTGCAAAACACTGAGTTTGTTGCCAAACTCGGTGTTTCACAACCTGTGTGTCTCCAGCTGTTGCAAAACTACAACTCCCAGCATGCACTGATAGACCGTACATGCTGGGAGTTGTAGTTTTGCAACAGCTGGATGTTCCCCCCCCCCCAATGTGAATGTACAGGGTACACTCACATGGGCGGAGGATTACAGTAAGTATCCGGCTGCAAGTTTGAGCTGCAGCAAATTTTCTGCTGCAGCTCAAGCTGCCATCGAGAAACTACTGTGAACCCCCGCCCATGCGACTCTACCCTAAAAACACTACACTAACACAAAATAAAATAAAAAGTAAAAAAACACTACATATACACATACCCCCTACAATAAAAATGAAAAACGTCTGGTACGCCACCGTTTCCAAAACGGAGCCTCCAGCTGTTGCAAAACTACAACTCCCAGCATGCACTTATAGACCCTACATGCTGGGAGTTGTAGTTTTGCAACAGCTGGATGTCCCCCCCCCCCCCCCCCCCAATGTGAACGTACAGGGTACACTCACATGGGCGGAGGATTACAGTAAGTATCCGGCTGCAAGTTTGAGCTGAGGCAAATTTTCTGCCGCTGCTCAAACTGCCAGCGAGAAACTACTGTGAACCCCCCGCCCGTGTGACTGTACCCTAAAAACACTACACTACACTAACACAAAATAAAATAAAAAGTAAAAAACACTACGTATACACATACCCCTACACAGCCCCCCTCCCCTCCCCAATAAAAATGAAAAACGTCTGGTACGCCACTGTTTCCAAAACGGAGCCTCCAGCTGTTGCAAAACAACTACTCCCAGTATTACCAGACAGCCACAGACTGTCCAGGCATGCTGGGACTTTTACAACAGCTGGAGGCACCCTGTTTGGGAATCACTGGCGTAGAATACCCTTATGTCCACCCCTATGCAAGTCCCTAATTCAGGCCTCAAATGCGCATGGCGCTCTCACTTTGGAGCCCTGTCGTATTTCAAGGCAACAGTTTAGGGTCACATATGGGGTATCGCCGTACTCGGGAGAAATTGTGTTACAAATTATGGGGGGGGGGTATTTTCTGCTATTACCCTTTTTAAAAATCTAAAATTTTTGAGAAACCAACATTTTAGGTAAAAATTTTTTTTTTTTTTTACATATGCAAAAGTTGTGAATCACCTGTGGGGTATTAAGGTTCACATTACCCCTTGTTACGTTCCCCGAGGGGTCTAGTTTCCAAAATGGTATGCCATGTGTTTTTTTTTTGCTGTCCTGGCACCATAGGGGCTTCCTAAATGCGGCATGCCCCCAGAGCAAAATTTGCTTTCAAAAAGCCAAATGTGACTCCTCCTCTTCTGAGACCTGCAGTGCGCCAGCAGAGCACTTCTCACCCCCATATGGGGTGTTTTCTGAATCGGGAGAAATTGAGCTTCAAATTTTGGGGGGTATTTTCTGCTATTACCCTTTTAAAAAATGTAAAAATTTTGGGAAACCAAGCATTTTAGGTAAAAAAAATGTTTTTTTTTTACATATCCAAAAGTCGTGAAACACCTGTGGGGTATTAAGGTTCACATTACCCCTTGTTACGTTCCCCGAGGGGTCTAGTTTCCAAAATGGTATGCCATGTGTTTTTTTTTTTGCTGTTCTGGCACCATAGGGGCTTCCTAAATGCGGCATGCCCCCAGAGCAAAATTTGCTTTCAAAAAGCCAAATGTGACTCCTTCTCTTCTGAGACCTGTAGTGCGCCAGCAGAGCACTTCTCACCCCCATATGGGGTGTTTTCTGAATCGGGAGAAATTGGGCTTCAAATTTTGGGGGGTATTTTCTGCTATTATCCTTTTTAAAAATGTAACATTTTTGGGAAACCAAGCATTTTAGGTAAAACATTTTTTTTTTTTTTTTACATATGCAAAAGTCGTGAATCACCTGTGGGGTATTAAGGTTCACTTTACCCCTTGTTACATTCCCTGAGGGGTCTAGTTTCCAAAATGGTATGCCATGTGTTTTTTTTTGCTGTCCTGGCACCATAGGGGCTTCCTAAAGGTGACATGCCCCCCAAAAACCATTTGACGCTCCTTCCCTTCTGAGCCCTCTACTGCGCCCGCCGAACAATTAACATAGACATATGAGGTATGTGCTTACTCGAGAGAAATTGGGTTTCAAATACAAGTACAATTTTTCTCCTTTTTACCCCTTGCAAAAATTCAAAAATTGGGTCTACAAGAACATGCGAGTGTAAAAAATGAAGATTGTGAATTTTCTCCTTCACTTTTCTGCTATTCCTGTGAAACACCTAAAGGGTTAATACACTTATTGAATGTCATTTTGAATACTTTGGGGGGTGTAGTTTTTATAATGGGGTCATTTATGGGGTATTTCTAATATGAAGACCCTTCAAATCCACTTCAAACCTGAACTGGTCCATGAAAAATAGCGAGTTTGAAAATTTTGTGAAAAATTTCCAAATTGCTGCTGAACTTTGAAGCCCTCTGGTGTCTTCCAAAAGTAAAAACTCATAAATTTTATGATGCAAACATAAAGTAGACATATTGTATATGTGAACCCAAAAATGTTTTATTTTGAATATCCATTTTCCTTACAAGCAGAGAGCTTCAAAGTTAGAAAAATGCAAAATTTTCATTTTTTTCATCAAATTTTGGGATTTTTCACCAAGAAAGGATGCAAGTTACCATAAAATTTTACCACTAAGTTAAAGTAGAACATGTCACGAAAAAACAATCTCGGAATCAGAATGATAACTAAAAGCATTCCAGAGTTATTAATGTTTAAAGTGACAGTGGTCAGAATTGCAAAAAACGCTCTGGTCCTTAAGGTGCAAAATGGCCTGGTCCTTAAGGGGTTAAAATATTATTATTTTTTAAACATATATGTCAGCTCACCTCTGGTAGTGCAGGATCAAGTGCAGTGCAATAATCCCATTTATTGTGCGTTAAAAATCATCAACATAGACACAGGTAGTGTGTCAAGTATGACTAGGGGTGGCAACACCCAAAACGTGTGACTTGTTCACATTACCTGTGTCTATGTTGATGACTTTTAATGCACAATAAATGGCTGCATTGAAGTTGCCTTCTTCTCATATATAAAAATGACCTTTTCCTATTTTTTCTAATTAAAGGGGTACTCCGCTACCCCTTTAAAATAGAAAAAACACATATTTGGTATTGCCACATGAAGAAGCATCCGAAGTATTAAAATATAATGTTGATGATCCTGTACAGTGAATGGCATTAGGATAAAAATATAGTAAATGTCAGAATTGCTGATGATTGGTCACATCATTAATCAGAAAAAAATTATATGAAGTGATCAAAAAGTCACATCTGAACAAAAATCATATGGATAAAAACCACATATCATGACCCCAAAAAATAAGGCCTTAAACTACCTTACATATGGAAAAATAAAAAAGATATAGAGGACAGAATAGGACAATCTTAAGCATAATTATATTGTGCAAAAATATTGACATTTAAAAAAAAAAGTAGTACAGTACAATAATAGGAAAGCTATTGTATTGACCCAAAAAATTAAGATGTCCTTTTTACATCAAATTCCACTTTTTAAAGATGAACACCCTTTTCCAAAAATTTTTTTTTCTTTTGCCATACATTTTGTGGTAACGTTACAAAGTACAATGAGACACAAAAGATCTCATATGGTTCTGTCAAAGTGATGTATCTTAAAAGGCGAGGAGGAAAAAGCGAAAACTGTTCTTAACCCATTAAAGGGTTTTTCCCACATAAAAAAAAAAATATATATATATCTCCTTGGGGATACATGTCAGACTGCTTGGATCCCCACAATCTCCTGCATGAAGCAGGGGTCGGTACGTGCACCTCCATTCATCTATATGGGAGAGCCAAAGCACTGTAGTCCAGTATCACCAGCTTTTCTATAGAGATGCATGTAGATCACCAATTATACTGGTCAGTGCTATGCCTATGCATAGCACTGAACAATGTTAGCAATTTAATCATTGCTACAAATAGTCACCTATGAGGACATAAAATATGAAAAATATATGGCAAAATAAAAGTTTAATTTTTTTTTTCCAATTTTACCCAAAAAGTTTAAAAAAAAGAATTACTAAACATATTTGGTATTCCAGTTAAAATCAAAGGGGTAAAAGGGGTTGTTTGTTTATTTTTAACACTACAGCCAGTGATTGGCTACAGCAGTCACATGTTCTATCTTGAGAGGGACCCAGAAATAAAAAAAAAACAGCTGGGGACCTAGTTGAGAATAGCATAGGTTAGTATGACTGGATAATCCCTTTCACTTTTTCTGGTAAAATAAAATAAATACATATTGTATAGTATTACAAATACATTGTACTTTTTGTTTACTCAGGTTCATTTCTCTATGGCTACATTTTGACGAAAGATCAAGAATCATTCAAAGTGATAAATATGTAATAATACAGGTCATCTGTAAAGGGGCAGATACTTTTCACAGCACTATATAGGTGTAGGCGCACACACAACTTAATTTGATTTAGGCTTTGGAATTTGGAATTCTAGGCATGTTGGGGCTTAGTACATTAGATCTGTAGTATAACCATTCTAGAATCCTGCTTGATTTATGAAAATACAAAAAATACTTTCTTTTAAAGGAAGAGTAGATTTTGGTCTGTTCCATACATCTGGATTGAATTTCTCTTTAGGTACTATGAAAACATAAATGGATAAAAATGACCATAATTGAATCAGAGAAGAAAAATCTTGTTAAGCACTATTTGAAATTTACAGTCAGCAAGTTCTTCAAAGAGTATTACATTTATGATAGCATTACTGCTAGACTAGTGTGTCTAAAAACATCTTTCACCCTATTGTTTCATTGTAGGGACATACAGTAGGCTGTTCTACCCTCTGACAACAGACAACAGATCTCACCTCACTTCTGCCTAGCACCCTAGATGAGCTGTCCATCCTCTTCCAGTCAGATGTTCAAAAGAGTAATTTGGCTTCTGACTCCAGCCAATGGCCAATAGGAATTAACATTAATGTAAAATACATGGAAAAGCAAATTAGCTCTATGATACACTGCTAATATGTACAGAAAGTGCTTTTTCATTATATTAAGGTTTAGAAAACTATTATAGTACTGCTAAAACACAGGATGTAATACATAATAATTTGAATACTGATGTTCTATATATTTAATAGAGATGGTCAATTCTTGTCTCTATGGTAACCTTCAATGAACAGCTTATCACTTACCAGTTTACCGATACTCTGGTACTCAAGTATTTAAAGGAAAACGATCATCCTGATCACCCACACAAAACCCAGTATACTGGGTTATAATGCAGGTGAACAGGAGACCGATGCAGGCTCTCTGACTAATATACAGTCATGGCCGTAAATGTTGGTACCCCTGAAATTTTTCTAGAAAGTGAAGTGTTTATCACAGAAAAGGATTGCAGTAACACATATTTTGATATACATATGTTTATTCCCTTTGTGTGTATTGGAACTAAACCAAAAAAGGGCGAGAAAAAAGCAAATTGGACATAATGTCACACCAAAAAATTACTGAAATCAGTCGCTTCCTATAACAATCAATAAGCTTCTTACAACTCTCAGCCGGAATGTTGGACCACTCTTCCATTGCAAACTGCTCAAGGTCTCTCTTATTGGAAGGGCGCCTTTTCCCAACAGCAATTTTAAGATCTCTCCACAGGTGTTCAATAGGATTTAGATCTGGACTCTTTGCTGGTCACTTCAGAACTCTACAGTGCTTTGTTGCCATCCATTTCTGGCTGCTATTTTACGTATGTTTGGGGTCATGGAAGACCCAAGATCTCAGATGCAAACTTTCTGACACTGGGCTACACAGTGCGACCCAAAATCCATTGGTAATTCTCAGATTTCATGATGCCTTGCACACATTCAAGGCACCCAGTGCCAGAGGCAGCAAAACAACCCCAAAACATCATTGAACCTCCACCATATTTCACTGTAGGTACTGTGTTCTTTACTTGGTAGGCCTCATTCAGTTTCCGGTAAACAGTAGAATGATGTGCTTTACCAAAAAGCTCTATTTTGGTCTCATCTGTCCACAAGACGTTTTCCCAGAAGGATTTTGGCTTACTTAAGTTTATTTTGAAAAATGTAGTCTTGTATTATGTCTCTGTGTCAGCAGTGCAGTCCTCCTGGGTCTCCTGCCATAGAGTTTCATTTAATTTTAATATTGATGGATAGTTCGCGGTGACACTGATGCTCCCTTAGCCTGCAGGACAGATTGAATTTCTTTGGAACTTGTTTGAGGCTGCTTATCCACAAGCATGATTTATGACAACTTTCATACATTTTTCCCTTCCCTCCATGCCCAGGGAGATTATCTACAGTGCCATGGGTTGCAAACTTCTTGATAATGTTGCGCACTGTGGACAAAGGCAAATCTAGATCTCTGGAGATGGACTTGTAACCTTGAGATTGTTGATATTTTTCCACAATTTTGGTTCTCAAGTCCTCAGACAGTTATCTTCTCCTCTTTCTGTTGTCCGTGCTTAGTCTGGCACACACAGACACACAATGCAAAGATTAAGTGAACTTCTCTCCTTTTTTCTGCTTTCAGGTGTGATTTTGTCCAGCCCATTTTTGGAGTTTGGTTTGACATTATGTCCAATTTGCCTTTTTTCCTCCCTTTTTTGGCTTAGTTCCAATACACACAAAGGGAATAAACATGTGTATAGCAAAACATGTGTTACGGCAATCCTTTTCTGTGAGAAATACTTCATTTTCAAGAAAAATGTCAGGGGTGCCAACATTTACAGCCATGACTGAACATACCAGCAGTCTGGTGTATGTTCCCTCTGAAGATTGGCTTCTATCTGTGCTGAATTGCGCGCTGGAGGTGGGCGCGATGGCTGGATTTAAATATTCATGGTTGCTTGTGTCTACTGAGTGCTCAATTGATCAGCGACCATAAATATACAAATCCAGACGGCAGGCCCGCCTCAAGCACACAATTTAGCTCAGATAGGAGCCCATTTGTAGAGGGACCGGGCACCGCACTGAAGGTATTTATATAAGTCAGAGAACCCACATCGGTCTCCTGTTCATCCGCACTGTTACCCCATGTATTGGATTTAGTGTGGGTGCATGGGATGACCATTTTCCTTTAACATCATAACTACAATAACCTACAATAACCAAGTCCTAAGGGTAGTATCCCCTATCCATAAGATAGTGCTTCCCAATATTCAAAAGCCCCCTAGAAAATGAATAGAGCATTCCATTGTTTTGGGGGGACAATTTTCCTCTGTTCTCCAGATTGATGGGGAGCCCAGCAATCAGACTTTCAAGTCAAGAATACACTTTTAAATGATAAATTGCCATCAAACCTTAAGCATTTTTCAGAATATCTAGGCACTTATCGAATACCTTATTTTACACAATTGCAGTTACATTAGTAAGAGTACTACTAATAATAATAATCAGAATGAATTACTAAAAACAAGCATTATTGAACAGGCCCATCAGAGTACAAATAACCTTTAGATCTGACAGTATGAAGGATCACTACTACAACAAAGCCTTATAGATCCTGCAGAAGGTGATCCCTTTCGAAGCCAATCTCTTGCCAAAAGTGCCTTTTTCTTAGTTGATATATAACATATTAGACCTTATTGATAATAGTGCAATGATCATACCAAAGATTACAATGAAACTGGACACGCATATATTCTATATAGAGGGTGGCCCTAAGAATAATTCCCAATGGTGGGTCCATGGTGCCTCAGTCCAGCACTGCTAGCAAGATAGCATATCCATCCAGTGAGCAGTCAGATTACCAGTGTTAGGTCAGGAAATAATCTTTTACTATGTCTAATTAAGTAAGTGTAAGTGTATACTAATAACAACTGCTCGCTCTGATACAGGCTGCAGCACACACAACACTAGTGAAAGAGAGCATCCTCCAGTGTATTATATATTCTAATTTACAGCTAAAATGCAATAGAAAATACAATACACAAGTGGAGGCTCTCCACTGTCATTACTGCTGTGTGCATGGTAGAGTGAGAAATGAGTAAGTGAGCGGTCATGAGCAGCCATTGCCGTTCCCACCACAGATATTGGTGGCAGCATAGAGCCTTGTGTCGGCTCTTACTGTTGTCACACAACCTGTAAAAAATATAACATGAACACCCATTTAATTATGTCCTTCAAGAGGGATAGTTTCCTTTATTTTAATCAATATGTTTAGTTTTAAAATAAATTTATAGGTTATGTATAAATAAATTAATAGGCCCAGGTGGTCAGCAATAAATTTAAGCAGATAACCAATTTTTTTACCTTATGTTTAATATGACCATTTATTTTACATAGTTTCAAATAAATATGGTTGAAAAAAGACACATGTCCATCAAGTTCAACCAAGGAGGTGAAGGGAAGGGGTATGGATGGATGAAGGGGAGGGGATGTTGTTGGGATTTATGCAAATGCTTTAATGTTATGTTTCTTAAAATGGGCACTGTCAGAAAAACTTTTTATATCTTGTACATCTTGGCAAAACATTACCCTTTCTAATATACTTCATAAGAAAATGTTATTTCCCTTTTATAGAAATCATGGCTTATAAAATCATGGCTTTGTCCAAGCTGTAATGTGGATCCTCTAACCTGTGTGGCAGATGGCTCGGACCATATCGGGGAATGGAGTCTAAGGTGCCGTTGGTCTTCACCAGAGCCTGCCACAAGGCAGGACGGGCCTGTTGCGGCAGGCAACACCCAGGTCGCTACCCCCGACACGGCCCGACCACACAGGTAGCTGGGCAAGATGAGGCACCATAGGATAAGGCAGTAGCATAGTCAAACGTAGCAGAAGGTCAAGGCAGGCGGAGTCTAATAACGTAGCGGAAGGTCTGAATACACGGGTAAGGCTAACAGGCTATAAGGGACGCTTAATCTCAGGCTAGGGGCACTGAAGATCCAGCAGGGAAGTGTGGGACGTGCAGGGACTTTATAAAGTAGTGTCAGGTGCAAACAGTAATTATGGACATACTGCCCCTTTAAATTTCAGAGCCCTAGGTGACGGGGACAGGCGTCAGCAGAGCATGGTAAGTGACGGGCCAGGATTCGCATGAGGGCGCGTCCCCCCGATGCGAATCCTGGCCCTGCCGGCAGACGGGGATACAGGGACTCTGCGCTCACGGCCCGTGCTTGCGGCCGGAGCACATAGTGTAACAAGCTGAAGCACAAAATCCAGTAAGTGAGGATGGGCTAGCACTCCCCTGTGGTCTTCTCTGTCCTATCAGACACACAGAGGAGTCCTATCAGACATGAGAGAGCACAGAGGAGTACAATCAGACAGGAGAGAGCACAGAGGAGTACTATCAGGCAGGAGAGAGCACAGAGAAGTACTATCAGACAGGAGAGAGCACAAAGGAGTACTATCAGACACTAGAGACCACAGAGGAGTACTATCAGACAGGAGAGAGCACAGAGGAGTACTATCAGACAGGAGAGAGCCCAGAGGAGTCCTATCAAACAGGAGGGAGCACAGAAGAGTCCTAACAGACAGGATAGAGCACAGAGGAGTCCTATCAGACAGGAGAGAGCACAGAGGAGTACTATCAGACAGGAGAGAGCACAGAGGAAACCTATCAAACAGGAGAGAGCACAGAGGAGATCTAACAGATAGGATAGAACACAGAGGAGTCCTATCAGACAGGAGAGAGCACAGCGGAGTACTATCAGACAGGAGAGAGCACAGAGGAGTACTATCAGACAGGAGAGGGCACAGAGGAGTGCTATCAGACAGGAGAGAGTACAGAGGAGTGCTATCAGACAGGAGAGAGCACAGAGGAGTACTATCAGACAGGAGAGAGCACAGAGGAGTACTATCAGACAGAAGAGAGCACAAAGGAGTGCTATCATACAGGAGAGACCACAGAGGAGTACTATCAGACAGGAGAGAGTACAGAGGAGTGCTATCAGACAGGAGAGAGCACAGAGGAGTACTACTGGACAGGAGAGAGCACAGAGGAGTACTATCAGACAGGAGAGAGCACAGAGGAGTACTATCAGGCAGGAGAGAGCACAAAGGAGTGCTATCAGACAGGAGAGACCACAGAGGAGCACTATCAGACAGGAGAGAGCACAGAGGAGAGCTATCAGACAAGAGAGAGCACAGAGGAGTACAATCAGACAGGAGAGAGTACAGAGTAGTGCTATCAGACAGGAGAGAGCACACAAGAGTGCTATCAGACAGGGGAGAGCACACAAGAGTGCTAGCCCATTATCACTTACTGGACTGGATTTCTGTAAAAGGGAAATACATTTTTTAATGAAGTATATTAGAAAGGATAATGTTTTGCCAAGATGTATGACATACAAAAAGTTTTGGAATCCGATAGTGCCCATTTAAGAATGTATCTAACCCTGTTTGAGGCTCTCTGAGTTTGTGAAGCAAACCCAATTTGATTTAAAAAAAAGTCCTTTTTCTCTGTATTTTGCTAAAGGGCAATAGGGAAGATTTATCAAAACTTGTGCACAGGAAAATTTGACCCGATGCCTATAGCAACTAGTTACTTTAATTTTGTTTTCAAAAATGCCTCGGGAAAATAAAAGAAGCAATCTGATTGGTTGCTATAGGCAACTGATCAACGTTTCCTCTGCACAGGTTTTGATAAATCTCCCTGTATATGTTCTGCTAACTGATCTAAAGCTAACATCTTCCAAAATCGGAACCTATCACTCTTGTCTCAAGATTTTTCTTGTGCTGCAGTTTTCTGGAATGTGATATTTCAGACAATCCGACTAATTTCCCAAATCCAGAGTTTTATTTTTACTATGCCCCTTTATTCAGCAGTGTACTCCTACCCTCCACATGATTTATTCCCATACTTACACAGAGGCAGGCTGGTGCTTGGCTCATCCACTGCTATGTGCACTAAACTATTTATAAAGGAAGACTGGACCATTGTCCAAATCAAATACTTTCGTCCTTGTGTTTCAACCCTATTTCCTAATAGATCGTAAGCTTTTGTGAGCAGGGCTTTTGCTATTCCCCTTTGAATTTCATAATTAGTTTGTTACTATATTATTTCTAATTTTATCAATGGAATAGTTGGGAGAAGTACGTAATATGTTGGCACTTGGCACTATATGAATAAAGATTATTATTATTATTATTATTATTATTATTATTATTATTATTTTAAAATAGGCCTAAATTCCTAAGATCAAGTTTATTCCTCACTACATCTGCAAGTTGATATCAAATTACTTTATTTTACAGTCCCTGCTCCTTTAGATCCTCTTTCCTTTTTATGCCTTGATAGCTTCAGCACAGTGTAGTTAATATGCTTTCGGAGCACTCTCCACACTAATAAATGAAAAAAGGAGTAGCAATAAATTTATGAACTGCGGATTTGAACAAGACTCACTCCTTTACCGGTTATGCACTAGCGGGCTTTACAGCTCATTAATTACCATCTCTAATAAAGTTTGACAAAATTATAACCTTACAGTGCAAAATGCTTTAATATATGCATTTCTGTAACTTTGGAGTCATTCTACATGTCTGCTCTATAAACCTATAGAATGGTTCAGTATCTTGTTGTCAACTTTCTTAGTCAAGTAAGAAAACCTTAGATCTATTTTATTAAACCAATGAAAGAGAAAACGGATCACCTAACAGCTTGCTTAAGCCTAGTGTTTATTTAATTGTGACATATCAGCTTATGTTAGCCAGTAATTCCTGTAGATATTTTTATTTTACTTTTATGATAAACAGGATAGAATGGCGTGAACATAACTGAAAATCTATATTATCACTTCGAATGGGAGGTTTTGCATTTATGGCATCTGATAGGACTTGTAAAATTCTGCAATAAATATTTCTAAATAGACACAACACTGTCAGTGTCTTTCCTCAGACAGCTCCTTGCTTGTGCGTGAGTTGTATTTGGTATTGCAGCTCAGCTCTATTATAGGGGTTTACCAGATAAATACTGCTGATATCTACAGGATAGGCAATCAATAAATGATCAGCACGGTGCAAAGTGTCAATCCTCTGCACCACTAATGATCAGCTGTTTGGTACACACAGACTACATGGAGAACAGGGTCAAAAACAGTTGGGTCAGTTCTCCGTATAGTTGTGGTGCAGCGTTACAGCACCCTCAGCTCCTACTGAAGTAAATAGGAGTTTAAAGAGGTAATCCAGATAGCCAAAAATTATTCATATTTTGTCCCCGTATGGCCAGACCAACTGTATTGTTATACACATATTACCTGTACTGGGCCGTTTTCACTGTTGGCAGACAGGAAGTGAAGAAAAACCTGCTATCCACTGTCCACTTTGTCTACTCTCTCCTCTCTTCCCCCAACAGAGACAGAGGTCCTGTCACACTTTGTCCTGGCTTTTGGGGTCCTTGGCTTGTAAGCCATGCCCTTTTTGAGGCATTCTGACAAGCCATGTCCCCTTTCTAACACCATCCTACCAAACCAACCCCTTTCTATCATGGCTTATGAAGCTATGCCCTTTTTTTTACATCATGGCAAGCCACACCCCTTTTATATCAGTCTCAGCAGTGAGGACTGCTGGAAAGAAACAGAACAAAAATGGAGGGAAGAGGAGGACAGTACATCAGGGAGCAGTAAATGGTGCCAGAAATAAGCCAGGGAGGACTAGGTAAATACATTCCACACAATTTTTTTTTCTTTTTAAGGTCCCCAGATAGCCCCTTTAAATTCAATCAGAACCTCACTGATCAACTATTGATGTAGGTTGGCTGTCCAATTAAGCCAACAGCCATCAATAGTGGATTTAACACTCTTTTTGAATACATTTCTGGCTTTGACCCGGCATTAACCCCCTAGACACGGCGATCAAGTGAAAATAAACCGTTCCCAGCAGCTGCTCAGTCGGGCTTTTCGGGATCGCCGCGATGAAATCATGGTCTGCCGAACAACTGAGAGGATGGGGGAAGGTCCCTACCTGCCTCCTCTCCGTCTGATTGATGATCTGCTGCTCCTTGCCTGGAGCAACGAAATGCTGATAACACTGATCAATACTACGCTATGGCATAGCATTGAACAGTGTGTGCAATCAGAAGATTGCATGTAATAGTTAAAATAAGTTAATCAATGTGATTTAACCCCTTCCCTAATAAAAGTTTGAATTGCCCCCTCCCATTTTCCCATAAAAAAATTATATTTAAAAAAAATAAACATAACCATATGTGGTATTGCCGCGTGCATAAATGTCCAAACTATAAAAATATGATGTTAATTAAACCGTATACGTAATATAATGCATTTTTTTGGTGTTTGATTTACCCTAAAAATAATTCTAAAAAGTGATCAAAAAGTCCTATCAAAACAAAAATGGTACTAATAAAAACTACAGACCACTGCGCTAAAAATGAGCCCTCATACATCCCTGTATGCGGAAAAATAAAAAAGTTATAGGGTCACAAGATGACAATTTTAAACATACTAATTTTGGTGCATGTAGTTATCATTTTTTTAAGTAGTAAAATAGAACCTATATAAATTGGGTATCCTTGTAACCATATGGACCTAAAGAATAAATAAAAAGTGTCAATTTTACCAAAAAGGGCACTGCGTAGAAACGGAAGCTGCAAAAAATTACAAAATGTCTTTTTTTTTTTTTTCAATATTGTCCCACAAATATTTTTTTTTTTGTTTCGCAATCGATTTTTTGGTGAAATGACTGATGTCAATACAAAGTAAAATTGGTAGCGCACGAAACAAGTCCTCATATAGATTTGTAGGTGTAAAACTGAAGCGTTACGTTATGAGGAAAAAACGGTGCAAAAACTGAAAAATGCTGAGTCCTGAAAGGGTTAATATGGATGGGGTAACATTTCAGAGAACAAGCTATGGGTTTTAATATAAAAGCATTTACCTACATAACATAAGAATATCACTGAACAGTGACCTCTTCTTAGCATGGATCAGCTAAAAAGTAAAACTAGACATGATGTATTTACTGCTTCCACGAAGGCATTGTATGGTAACTTTTACTTGGACATCAACATGGGTGTTAAACGATACTATTATTGCTCACACTGTTTTCTCGGGCTCAGCTTTTAATCTAAAATGAGTCTTTGGAATTACTGGTGTCTCATACTTTCTGTAGTCCTAATCTGCTAATACCTTTCCATAAATAGATGAGATGGAGTACGGAAAAGAACTTCCACCAAGTAACTTGCAGTAAAAGATCTCCCTGCTTCTAATGCCAGAAGTGTCACCTTCATACGAGAGAATACAGTGAGGGCGTCAACAAGGGTCATCTAGGATATTTACATTTAAAAATGTGTCAACTTGAAAAAAATATATAAATAAGATGTATAAAATCTATAAATTCCTTACATAGATCAGCATAAGAGCTTGTTAAATGTACAAGATCTCTCAGCATATGATTCTGAGACCTAAAAATACACATGACAAAAAAAACTGAACAATAAAAAATGTAATGTATAAAATAAAATGTTATATAATATGAAACACTATACGAATATAATCTTGAGGTATCGCCTGCCCTATGCTCGATGAGTTATCAGCCAGAGAATAG
This sequence comes from Hyla sarda, assembly GCF_029499605.1. Taxonomy (NCBI): domain Eukaryota; kingdom Metazoa; phylum Chordata; class Amphibia; order Anura; family Hylidae; genus Hyla; species Hyla sarda. The sequence continues at coordinate 426,861,214 of NC_079189.1, forward strand.
ACCCAGTTCTTAGAATATAGGAAATTAAAATAGATTGAATGACCTGATCTTATCAAGGGGAACACTGTAAAATGTTATAGAAATGATCCAGTCATAGTGCTCTTGTGTATGGGGCAACCTGCACTATTTACACACAGCCTGGCACACCCATACTGTTTGTATTTTTCAATTACATGTCCTCAAGCTCTCTAATGATGTCTTCAGTCAACAGATCCATCACTTTTTCAATTTTGCACACCCTGATTGATAGAGGCCTTGTAATTTACTGATATATTAAAGTTTTTCAAGCCCCAAGCTCCGGTCTGTGGAACAGTCATATGCTCGGAAACATAAATGAATGTCAGACATTTGCGGAATAATTAAATGTCACATACAAAATGAATGTCAGACACTTCAGTGGAATTTCCGTGTAATAGTTAACATCAAGTGATATTTAGATTTCACATTTAACTCTGGTTGTGTTTGACTTAACTGGTTACATGATTATCTTAGCAATTAAAACCCTTCCTGGTTTAACTCTTTAGTGTAGGTCAGAGCAACATTAAACTGCATATTTTTGGCTTTTGGTCACAGATGAGGTTACCTGTAAATTGAGTACTTTAACATGTTTGTTTGTACTAACCCAGGAACCCAGGATTTATTTGACATGTAACAGAAAGATATATCTTTACAAAGAAATACATCATTAACCCATTAAGGACTCAGCCCATTTTCACCTTAAAGGGGTACTCTGGCCCTGAGACATCTTATCCCCTATCCAAAGGATAGGGGATAAGATGTCTCACCGTGGGGGTCCCGACGCTGGGGACCCCCGCAATCTTGTATTCGCCACCCACCTGTTTGAGCTGCACGCCGCGGTGCCAGCTCACAAACAGCCAGGTGACGTCACATGGGGCGGAGTCGTGACGTCACTACACTCCAGCCCCGTGGTCGCCACCTGGCTGTTTGTGAGCTGGCACCGCGGTGTGCAGCTCAAACAGGTGGGTTGCGAATACAAGAGTGCGGTGGTCCCCAGCAGCGGGACCCCCGTGGTGAGACATCTTATCCCCTATACTTTGGATAGGGGATAAGATGTCTAAGGGCTGGAGTACCCCTTTAAGGACTCAAAACAATCTTAATTTTTGAACTTTAGTTTTTTCCTCCTCCTCATTGTACTTTGTAATGACATCACTTATTTTATAACATAATCTGCTGCGAAACCCAAAAAATTATTTGTGGGGTGAAATTTTAAAAAATTCCATTTTCAACTTTTTAGGGCTCCTGTTTCTATGCAGTGCACTTTTTGGTAAAAATGACACATTATCTTTATTCTGTAGCTCCATACCCAATTTATGTAGGTTTTATTTATTTTGCTACTTTAAAAAAAATTATAACTACTGTACATGCACCAAAATTAGTATGTTTAAAATTGTCATCTTCTGACCCCTTTAACTTTTTTATTTTTCTGCATACGGGGCTATATTTTGTGCCGTGGTTTGTTTCAATGTGACTTTTTGATTGCTTTTTATTAATATTTTTATGGTATATGAGGTGACCAAAAATTCACAATTATGAACTTTGGTATTTTTTTACATGTACGCCATCGACCGTGCGGTTTAGCTAACCTTATATTTTAAGAGTTCAGACATTTACACATGCAGCGGTACCACATATGATTATTTTATTTTATTATATTATTTTATTAAAAAAATAGGAAAAGGGGGTGATTCAAACTTTTATTAGGGGGGGCTTATTCACATATAGTCTCCTATTTTTTTACCACTTTTTACTTTTTTTTGCCCTCTTACGGGGCTATACCATGCAATCTTTTGATTGCATACACTGATCAATGCTATGCCATAGCATAGCACTGATTAGTGTTATCGGTGCTCTGCTACTCCAGGCATGAAGCAGTAGATTGCCGATCGGACGATGAGGAGGCAGGTAAGGACCCTTCCGTCGTCCAGTAAGCTGATCGGGACATTGCGGTTCTGTTGCGATAGTCCCGATCAGCTCCGCTGAGCAGCCGGGATAGTTTTACTTTCACTTATATTATATTCGATTATATAATATATATTTACTAAGGATTTTCCTACAGTTTTGGTGCAAATTGGAGCAGCTATTTTGCACATAGCTGGCTAACGTTAATGTGACCAGTTTGAAAAACCTACTACTATAACCAAGAAGTAGACATAGTAAATCTGAAGGAATTTAAAAAGAAAAACTCTATCACATAAGAATTTAGAAAACCCAACATTCTTAGTAAACTGGGCCAATGTATATTGTGTGAAAATAAATGTAACTTATTCTATTGATTCATGTGAGATGCCTAAAGTGTTGGCCATGTGTTCTGCACAGTTCAGTGTGGAGAGACACAGGTCACCCTGGGTGGTCAGGTTGTCGGCAAACATACGATGGCCAGCAAGTTCCATGCACGAGTTATTTAACTGCACAACGTTTTTTTTTTCCTACACAAGTTAAAAAGAGCGGTGGTGGGGAGGTTGTGCAAAAAAAATGTCTTGGAGTGTTTTTTTAAAGGAACACTGCACCTACAAATAAATAGGCAAAGAATAACTATTTGTATTTGAGTGCTTACAATCCCCTAAAATAAACAGTCTGGTCAAAGGAGAACAGAGACTCTTTATCTGCTACTTATCTCAATAACTGGCTATAGTGTCAGAAGGTCCCCATACATTTTAGACAAAAGTCGACTGAACCTGCCAACTTCAGTTGGTTTGGCCGACTGTTTGTGAAGTGTGTGATAGCCTTCTGACTTTACCCAACAAATGAGTGTGAAAGAGAAGGATCCCGCATGTTGGAGCCCAACCTTGTTATTCTGGGAGAGATAACTCGTTGCCAGAGTTGTCTGGCTGTGGCATACCTCTCCTCCCTCCATAGAGGACACATGTGTGCAAGGGAGGTTGGGAGAAATAGTTGTTAGCTAAAAAAAAAAAAAAAGGTGTTGGCTGACAGTTATTGAAAGTGTATGGGCACCATTAGATAAAGGGTTTATCCAGGTCCGGCCCAAGACATTGTGCTGCCTGGGTCAAAGAGTGAAATGCTGTCTCCCCCACAACCCCCCCAAACCCCCCCCCCCCCCCAAAAAAAAAAAGTTCCCAATATTGTAAATGTGACATGCTATCTTTATTCTATGGGTCACTATGATTCCAATCATACAAAACTTGGATCATTGTTGTTTTGATTCAGGGTAAAAAAAAAATACAAATAGAAAACTTGAAGAAGAAAAAAAAAAAGGTTTGTTCAATGCCATGTTCCAACCCCTATAACTTTTTATGTTTCCACCTACAGAGCTATGTGTGCCAAGAGCTGAAGCCTTAAGCAACAGCCGATCCCTGGAGCACCGAGACGGTTGGGTAAGTCCCTGTTCTAAACTTAGACACCAGGGATTACCGGAATGTAATGTTTAAATGCCATAATTAATAGCGATTTAACCATTTACATGACAGACTTCGGAGCCAGCAGTGGGTTATGATGCAGACCCAACCCACGGGTCTGTGCTATATTCCCTTTACCTGACCCATGACGTACCAGAACATCATGGGTCGGGAATAGGTTTGCCGCCCCCATGAAGGTTCTGCCTGGGACTGCTGGCCCTGGGGTTATCCCACAATCATCAAAAGTTATGGCATTTCCAAAGAATAGGAGATAACTAGTTGATCATTGGAGGTCCAACTGCTGAGCCCCTACCAATGACAAGAACAGAAGGGAAATGGCACTGGAATGAACAGAGTGCACTGCACATTCATGGCAAGTGCTCTGTTCATTCTCTATGGGGTTTCTGAATTTTGCCAAGCTTTGAATGGCGCACTGGGCATGCACATAGGTTGGCAGGAGGAAGAGAAAAAAATGTGTATCTACTGGGAAATATAGGAAATATATAAATAAGAATAAGAGTTATTAAGGGGAAGATTTATCCAAACCTGTCCAGAGGAAAAGTTGCTTAGTTGCCCATAGCAACCAAAGTGTTTTTCATTTCTGAAAAATGAAAGATGTAATCTGATTGGTTGCTATGGGCATTTCAACAACTTTTCCTCTGCGCAGGTTTTGATGAGTTTTTTTTCTCCTTTAAGTAATTATTTCAAACAGGACTGGGTCAGGTGGTTTATTATACTATAAGGGCTGCTGTTTTATTTTAATGCTTTTATTTTGTTCCAGTAAAACCCATTGCATGGTCCTCTTAGATTGTTTCAAAGCAATGAATCACAAAGGAAAATATTTCTAGCACTTTTAATACAGTATATTATTACTTTGATATAGATATATAACTTCTGCATTCATGCCTTAAAAAACTGTGTCCTTAAGTGACTTTAAAAAATCAACCTATTAGCATGAAAGTAGAGCCTTTATGAAACTTTTATTCATTAGAACTGTTTTCCTTATTTATCCTTTTTGGTAAAACATTCCATACCGGAGTGTCAGAACTTGACGTAGAACACTTCTCCCCGTCTCATGTAAACCTTTAAAGTTGGCTTAAAGTATATAGAAGCAGAAGTCACCTCTAACTATAGTCAACTGACCTGACTAAATGAAATGAATTTGATTCTAAAGTGTTCATTTGCATGGATATAGGTTATATTAGCATGGCTTTAGTTTAACAGTGGTAATTTGTGATGTATGAGAATATCCCCCTAGGACACTGACCTCACCACTCAAAAGTAAAAGGCTTCAATTTAGAAAAAATCAAATTAGACTTCTGTTTCAAAGAAAAGTAGTGCTTTTGTAATGCAAGCTTTCGCGAGCATGTCATGATTTACATATTTAGCAGCTCTAGAAATCTGCTGAGCACTAAAACAAAAATCAATAGTGTTTGATGTTAGCCAGATAAGGCATAGAGGAGTCACAGTCCAATCAGGTACATAGCAGGATTTGTTTTGTTACCGTATAGAAACCCCCAATACCGACATGCACATAGTAGCCTCATAACCCTGAGGCATATCATGTGCCTTGGCATTGCATGAAATGAGAACTTAAAGCACATTATTAACAGAAATAAATAGCATCCCTGATTAATGTCAAAGTAATGGAATGGCTTCAGTCTGTCCTTATACTTCACAATGGGAGAAATGTCATTTTGGTGCTGGGAATATAAGTCAAGCAAGAATCCATGCAAAAAAGGGGAATTCTATGAAGCCACAGAGATATTCTTATAGACATTTATTACAAATCCTGCAAGAACAGGGTGAAATGTGGAAATATGGAAATGTAAAATATGCAATGTATGCATCTCACTAAATGTTTATACACAGTAATTTATATTTACTTTATCATAGTTAAAATCAACTGCCAAAAACAACGATTCCACAAAGGTGTATGGTAGAATAAAGGGAAGACTGCTTGCCGTAATCCAGTAATCTACAAATATTGACAATATGAGTTTTCTATGATTATTTTATAATGCAAACAATAAGGTCCAACAATGCTGGATTAAAGGGTATTTATTGACATAAATGAAGGGATAGGTAGAGATCTGTACCGTTAGATATGTATGTGTTCCTAAATTTTGAACCTTAGACAGACTGATAGAAGTTAGGTTTAAAATGGCGAGATACGAGATAGATAGACAGATAAAAATATATAGATATATCTTAAACTGGATAGTGGGAATCCTGTTAAAGTCTTAAATGGGTTTCCATAGCAACTGTATTTTTCTCATCATTTTTCCTCACCATTTATCGCCATCTTACTTGCTATAGGTAACAAAATCTGATCTGGATTTGAAGCTTTAGTCTTTTTGGTTAGTCTATTTTTAAAGCAAGCATATGTCACTGTTGCTAATGTTTTCAATACGGCTAAAAGTCATTTTAGACAGAAACACAGTGATACAAAAATAAAATAATGTATATAATTCTAGTCAGTACCGGACTGGTATTGAAATTTAGCCCTGGCATTTGAAAGCACATAGGCCCAGTTCCCATGTATTTCTATGTACTTGTGGGTGGTATATGACATTAATAAAATACAGTATAAACCACTATAAAATGTTTGTCATTTGTAGACAAAACTAAACACCATGCTGAATACGAATTTCTCTTCAGAACATTTTGATTGTTATTGACATGAGGCTAGACCATATTCATAATAGAGATGGAAGTCATTCTTATACATATGGCCCTGATGACGAGAAGACCTGAAGAATACTATATCATGGTTCAAACATTGTCGATTCAGTGTTAAGGCATGAGCATGTATGGCTGGAACTGGATCACTGGGGTTTATTGATGATGTGACTGGGAATGGATATAGCAGGATGAAGTCTGAACTGTATGGAGATATCCTTTCTACTCGGATTTAGTCATATGCTGCAAAAATGAAAGGATGATGTTTTACAGATGAATGAAGTCCCAAAACATACCACAAAAGTGACCCAAGAGCTTCTGAAAGCAAAGAAATTGAACATTCATCAATATCCTAGTCAGTCGTCTGACCTCAACCTGACTGAGCATGCTTTTCACTTGCTGACGACAAAACTAAAAGAAAAAAAAAGACAAACAAGCAATTGCTTAAAGTGCTACAGTAGAGGCCTGACAAAGCTGAAAATGCACACCGCCATCATATGCATTGTTTGCAAAGTTTTCACAACCAAGTATTAAGACTAATCTTTGGGGATATATATGTAAACCTGTGTAGAAGAAAAGTGAAGCAGTTGCACAAAACAACCAATCATATCACATTTTCAAAGATGGGCAATTGCACTACTCCTTCTCTACACAGGTTAGGATGAATTTCCCCTAATGTTGATAAGTAGGTTAGTTTTTCCAATTACTTTTGAGCTGTGAAAATGGAGAGACTAAAAATGTCTGTCATGTCAGTCTGTCATTGAAAGTCTATACTTCCATCTTATATTCATGGCTTTGACACATACACAACTTTGACCCATACCTAAATATAGTTACAGATACTATAGTTACTGTTCATGTTAAAAGCTTTCCCTAATAGCAGTGCCCTATTTCAGCAGGATAATGCACTCTTCCACACTGTCAAACATTTTAGGGATGGTTTAAGAAATGAGGTTTAAGATTCAAGCACATGAATACGAGATGTGCTGGAAAAACAAGTCCAATCCAAAAAGGCTCCATATCATAAGTTTTTGGACCTAATGGGACAACTGCTAATATTTGGTGCCAGACATCACATGACAGCTTTATAGGTCTTGTGGAGTTTATGTGGAATGTACTTATCTTGTCACAGTCGAGCAGCGGTCCTCACTAACAACGAATCTGGTAAGCTTATCCAGGAGTAGGGATGGTGGTCCAATAAAGCTCTGCAGCAGCATTCCACACTGTCTGACAGTGCCAGATACTCTAAATAGTGCTCCACAATGCCTTGACATAATGGAGTTGCTGGTGACCTATGTGTATACAATAATATACTGGTGGTTTTAATATTTTTGGTTTTTACCATACATGAAGAGAGAGAGAGAGAGAGAGAGAGAGAGAGAGAGAGAGAGAATTAGTTTCAGTCCCTAAAAATGTGTTTTATTATCATTTTTTAAACTTAAATAAATGTACGCTCTTGTTTAATCTATACCAAGGTTTAGTATTGCTTACAAGATAATGTTTTCTAAATACATTCTATGATAATATATATGATGTAACTTTAAGTTCTTATTTCAGCTGCTGTATATTTATAAACCGGAAAACACGCACATGAATTTTCATATTCTCATGGAATGTAGACTTGTGTGTCCACATATCCTCAGGCTTAACAGAATGTCAGTGTGTGAGCTTGTACCACACTTGTACGCTATCTGGTATCACACAAAGGCACAGCCATAAACACTTTTTGAGTTTTGATGAATCTTTGGCCACATGTGTATTTTAAGTGAAACTACATGTGCATACTGAGCTGGAGAAAATCTGTAAATTTCCGAATCTCCCTGTTACTTTGTGTCATGCCCTCTTCTCAGCATTCAGAGGTCATTGGTTTCACACTGGATAACTATATCCATGTGGTTGGTCATAGTGCAACTAACAAAAAACAGGAGCTTAAAGGGGTACTCTGGCCCTAAGACATCTTATCCCCTATCCAAAGAATAGGGGATAAGATGCCTGATCACGGGGGTCCCGCTGCTGAGGACCCCCACAATCTTTCATTCAGCACCCTGCTATCATCAGCCTCCGGAGCGAACATCGCTCTGGGTCTGATGAATCTCAATCATGGGGCCGGAGTATCGGCTCCGCCCCCGTGTGATGTCACGCTCAATGCAAGCCTATGTGAGGGGGCGTGGCGTGTTGATAGCAGGGTGCTGCATGAAAGCTGGGGACCCCCGCGATCAGGCATCTTAGTGCGGAGTACCCCTTTAAAATCTATGTGTACGGTTTAGGGCACAAAATAGATTTCTGATACAATAAAGCTACAAATATACAAATACAATAAGGAAAAATAACTAAAGGTGTAAGCATAACTTGGCCGAATATCTTCTGCCTGTTGCAAGTCATTTTGTTCTGTACAGCATGCCTCCAACTATAACCAGGCAGGAAAGTAACATGTATTTTATCATATTTCACTACAAGCATACAGAATACATTCTAAACGTGTTTTGAATAAATGACCTGGCAACCTTGTCTGCAACTTATAATAAAACCCACCACAGTTTGCTAAGAACAAAATGCTCCACGTCTGAGTTTACCATTTTATTTTAAAGATATCTGGGATAAATTACATATATTAGGGTTGTGAACCTGTGATATGGGGGCTGGATGTGATAGTCTGTAATGTGTCCGGTGCTGACATTGGCTTATCCCTAACAGAAAAATAAAGGGGTGGGTGAAAAAGCCTATTTGCCCAACATCTCTCTTTGGCAAAGAGCTGGGAGGCCGACAGACAGTTGGCAAAGGCCTCAGAAAGTGTCAGGTTTTGGCTGACTTTAGTATAAGCTGTGTGAGCAACTTTAGTATGTTGTAGACATCTACATGGTGTATAAGCCTATAACGTATTCAATGTCCCCATGGTCAACCACTATCCTTGGGGCTTTTTCTCCAGTTACTTGATGAGGGTAGGGAGTCCTATTATTAGGATTATCAGTTATTGCTAGGGAAAAAGAGATAGGCCACATTCACACGGCAGTGTTTTGGTCAATATTTAAGAATTATTCAAACTGGGAGTAGACCTAAAACATGGAGGAGATACAAATATTTTCATTATAGTTTCTCTCCTCAAGGTTTTGTCTTATAAATACTGATGAAAAATATTGATCAAAACACTACTGTGTAAAAGTGGCCATATAAAGTGTACATTTTACTGGGAGCTTTGAAATTGACATCATTTCCATTGACCCAAATGGAATAGAAATAGTGTTTGGCACTGCTGGTTCACCTTTAGGACGTGTTCACATTAATTCCAGGAGTGGAACACTGAGCTAGCCCTGTGTGCTCAGCCTCCGGGACAGTCCCAATTCACCATACAAAAGAAAGGCAAAAAATTATGGGCGGCACTCACCGGGTATGTGGCATCAGATCTTCTTTATTAATTCAGCATGGTGCAGTGTCAATCAGTAAAATCAAGGAGACACGGACGCTGGATTCCCCAGAAAGGTCCCACCCATTTCGTACATCCGTACTTTAACAGACCATACCTCCCACTGCTGACCTCCCCGGTAAAATACCTTTGTGATGTCAGCAGTGGGCAGATGTTTCCATAACAAAGTGCAAAAATTGGTGCAAAATTAAAAAAAAACTGTTAAAAAACAAACAAACTGGGCCTAATACCAAGCAAGCAAACTGGGCACAATACTTATATAAAAATACTGAGATCTAATTTTTCCTTCAATGTGAGTTTGCCCTGAGCACCAGTGCACATGATCCAACAGGCTTCAAAGCTTTGCGTATGTCAGTACTATTCCTTAATTGCATTTTTTCGATCCCAAACAATTTCAGTGTAAGAGGGTTACCATTGTGGGCATCTAACATGTGTTCAATCACTCGGGGGGGGGGGGGGGGGGCCTTTCTATTTTTTAAAGAATAAATATGCTCTGGTGTATCCTAGTGTGTGTCACGATGCCGGCTGGCAGGAGGTGGATCCTCTGTGCCAGAGAGGGATTGGCGAGGACCGTGCTAGTGGACCGGTTCTAAGTCACTACTGGTTTTCACCAGAGCCCGCCACAAAGCGGGATGGTCTTGCTGCGGCGGTAGTGACCAGGTCGTATCCACTAGCAACGGCTCAACCTCTCTGACTGCTGAAGATAGGCGCGGTACAAGGGAGTAGACAGAAGCAAGGTCGGACGTAGCAGAAGGTCGGGGGCAGGCGGCAAGGTTCGTAGTCAGGGTGGATAGCAGAAGTTCAGGTACACAGGCTTTGGACACACTAAACGCTTTCACTGGCACAAGGCAACAAGATCCGGCAAGGGAGTGCAAGGGAGGAGATCAGATATAGCCAGGGAGCAGGTGGAAGCCAATTAAGCTAATTGGGCCAGGCACCAATCATTGGTGCACTGGCCCTTTAAGTCTCAGGGAGCTGGCGCGCGCGCGCCCTAGAGAGCGGAGCCGCGCGCGCCAGCACATGACAGCAGGGGACGGGAACGGGTAAGTGACCTGGGATGCGATTCGCGAGCGGGCGCGTCCCGCTGTGCGAATCGCATCCCCGACGGCCATGACAGTGCAGCGCTCCCGGTCAGCGGGACCGACCGGGGCGCTGCGGAGAGAGAGGCGCCGTACGCGCTCCGGGGAGGAGCGGGGACCCGGAGCGCTAGGCGTAACAGTGTGCATTGGTCTGATGGTGATTCTGGTGAAAAATCGGCCACATGCACACATCAGCCCATATACCACAAAACTGGTTCTGCAGCAGCAAAAATCCTTACATTTAATGTTAATGCTCCTTAATTTTACTATTTTATCACACATCAAATGAGGGCACCATTTACAAGAGCTGCATTTAAAACTGCCTCTGGGATTATCTCTATTTAACCAATTATTATCTTCCTTTGTGGATATGAATTTACTACTAGTTGCTTACTATATTCTAAATGCATTTAAAGGGGTACTCTTCCATAGACTTGCATTGAGGGGGCAGGGCATGACGTCATGAGGGGGTGGGGCTATGATGTCACGAGCTCCCGACACTGGCTCCAGCATTCGGAACAGTTTGTTCCAAACGCTGAGCAGCGGAGTACCCCTTTAAATGTAATCATAGGATAGTGTACACTAAATTCAGATAACACAGCATCATTTTGAATTGCAACTGTATTCATGTGCATTGCACCACTTTTATTGCATACACTGAGTTTATAAAACTGCATTTACTGTTCACAGAAGAATTCTGCTTTGGTTACATGATACACTTAGTAAAACCTCCCTACCCCAGTAGAAGAAGTAGGCCAACCATTTGAGCCATATGTCTCTCACCTAGTATAACCTCCCTTTCCCAGTAGAAGAAGTAGGCCAATCTATTGCCAGAGCCATATGCCTCTCAACTCAGCTCCTGCTGTGAAAACAAGAAAAGCTAAAGTCTAGACCTAGTCTAGTTCGCACCTTGGACCCGAACTGTGAACATCCTCTTCACTAGTTTCAGAAATATTGGACTAAGATCTTGAGACCCATAAAAAAAAATTACATCTGCATTAGTTATTACATGAACAAGAACAAAAAAAAAAAAAAACATCAAGATTGCTAAATTTATTAAAGGTGCTATAAAAGAAACATTTAAAAGGACAGTGACCAAATCTCCATTTTCTGACTGAAAATATGTAACAAGCAACTGTGTTATATTCCATGTGCACCAAATGAGCAAAGTTATACAAGTTGTTTCAAAGGTCCCAGTGTCCATAGGTCACATTTAGGCACTGGAACAGCATCCTTGACAAGAAGAAAGTTGTTGGGTCACATAGGAACATTGGGTTAGTTACCACCCTCCCATGTGACAAACATCACATTACCTTCCCAGGTAGTTTTTCCTAAACATCAGTTTCTCACTCCAGCTACAGAGTTTTATAAATTGATTGGGCTTTAATTCCAAGTCAGAGATCTCTCTAGAAGGAAAGAGCACCCATCTGCAGACAGCGCTGTTTTGGGGGTTTTGCCCCTTGTCAGTACAGAGCAGGATGTTTTGGCTTAGCTTGTGATAGCCCAGTTGACTAGGTAAACACACCTCGACAGAATCCTATAGGATTTTTTAAAAGAAGCCCTTCACTGGTTCATGTTAGTTTGGGAATGACAGGTTGGTAGGTAGTTTTCCTTGGAAGAATGGGCAAACATTTTCCTGTGCACTCATAAATGCCATATGGCTTGCTGGTCCAGGAATATCAAGATCATTTCCAGGTGGTGTCAATATTCTCTTCACCTACATAAAATTTACTCACTTGTTTTTGAGGATTCTGGGTTCTATACACCATGTATGATGGGAATGCTCCTTGTATGTAATATGTGATGGTCACCCGTTTACCCACACTAAACCCAATAAACCAGGTTAGGGTGCGAGTGAACAGGAAACCAATGTGGGCTCTTTCACTAAGTAGGCACAAGCACTCACGTGACCAACGACCATGAATATTCAAATCCAGCCAACGGGCCCGCCTCCAATGCGCAATTCAGCACAGAAAGAAGACGATCTTCAGTCATATTAGTCAGAGAGCCCGCATCGATCTCCTGTTCACCTGCACTATAATCCGGTGTATTGGGTTTAGTGTGGGTGAACCGGTGACCGTTTTCCTATAACATTTCCTCTCAGATCACAGGAAGCATATTCACAAACACCCAACAAGTTGCTTTATTAGTCATGAATCCTAGACCCCTTCAATTGACGAAAAAAGGGTTATTGAGACATTTTCTCTGGCCCCATGGATAAGCATCCCAACTGACTGGCAAACCGATGTTAACTCTTCTACAGGCATGAATTATATAGGTTGATTTTCTATGTCCAAAGAAAAAAGTATTGGAAGATGATAAAGATGATAAATACTATCGAACCTGGCAAGTTTGACTTCCCTTCAAAGACTCGACTTCAACAATATGATAACTGCATAGCTCTAACCTTGTGACTTTGAGTTAAAGGGGTATTCCAGCCAAAGACATCTTATCCCGTATCCAAACGATAGGGGATAAGTAGTCTGATCACGGGAGGGAGCGGGGTCACCACAGGGACCCCCTGCGATCTCCATGTATTCTATGTGGGGCTGGGTCTCCAGTCTTGGAAAAGCTCTTTGTTTCCGCCACTGGAAATGCCACACCTCCTCCATTCATGTCTATGGGAGAGGGGGTTGCTTGGTGTTATGTCACGAGGGGCATGGTGTTACATCACGTCTCCAGTCCTGGAAATAAAAAACCTTTTGGACACTGGAGATGCAGCCCCGCAAAGAATGCAGGTGATGCACGGAGATCGCGGGGTCCCAGCGGCGGGCCAATCACGATCAGACATCTAATCCCCTATTCTTGGATAAAGGATAAGATGTATTTTGCTTGATAACCCCTTTTCTGGTGGTTTACTTCCCTCACCCCCAATTTTCATTTTGTTCACTCTCCATCAATCCTTCCCCTATGTTCCTTTGCACTACCTCCCATTCCAATATTAAACTTTACCATGTGGACATGCATCAAATAACTCATATGATTAGTTGATGTCCTGCTGGATGACATCTTTACTATACACTATATGCTGCATGTCAGCTGCCATATTTTTTTTAATGACCTCCTTTCTTCTTCACTTGGTATCTCATGTTTCAGATGTTGACTTACTGAGATTATTCAAATATTTAAAAGGTGATCATAGTACATAAGGGCAAAAAAGTGGAGGGATTAATTCATTCGGAAAATGTTATATTAGCTCTCCATGCCATTAAAGTAATGTGTTAAATTAGCACCAAACAGATAAATTAATATGCAGTTAAAGCAAAAATGAAATATGGAGTGTGCCACACAATTAACAGGCTCACATTGTGCCAAAATATTAATTAGAATGCAATTACAGCAATAATAAAATATATAATGTACAGCACTGCTAATATTATGATGGAAGAATATGCTTAATTTAGCTACTTATTATGGAACAATGAGGCATGCGTGCAAAAAGGGAAAAAAATCTGTGTTACATGTGAACATGTTTAATACATGGGTAACACAAAAATAAAACCAATAAAAACTGAATAACTGTAAAAAAAAAAAAAAAGAATAGAAAAAAAAGGAAAAAAATAAGAAAAATTATTAAAGAAAAAAGAGAAAAAAAAGAAAAGGATACAGAAAAAGGAAAAATGGGGAAAAAGAAAAAAATTTTAAGGAAAAGAAAACAAAAATTTATTTTTTCTTTTCTTTTTTTTTCTTTCCCCTTTTTCTAATCTTTTTTTCTTTTTTTTCAATTTTTTTTCCATTTTCCTCTTTTCTTTAGTTTATCCTCTACTTTTTGTTCCTTTTTTTGCCTTCTCAATTTTTACTGCATATTTGTTGAAACTTTATATACGAATATTGTGTAAAATCTTCACAGGCACCAACACTTTAATTTATATATTATTAAACCTGGGGAACTTTAACATGAATTAAAGAAGATCTGTGAAAAACCTTCACTGCAGCCTATATACAGTTTTGGATACTGCTCATTCATCCCATTGTTCTGTATTATGCCTAGTCTCTCATTCCATCTATGTATGTATAGGCTGTGAGTTCATGTATTAGAAAGTGGAAGCCGGCTCGTAGAGATCCTCTATAAACCCACAGGGTGCCTGTGCGGCTAGTGCAAGCACATTGTGGGACTAGAGGATAATCAGGGTATGGGGTGGCACAACATATGTTGGCAGTTTGAAAGAAAAAAAAATTAAAAAGTAATAATTTTTATTTTCCATTTATTACCCACACAGAAAATGTGATAAAACCTGTCATACCTATATCATCAAACTTAAAGGGGTACTCCAGTGGAAAACTTTATTTTTTTTTTTCAAATCAACTGGTGCCAGTAAGTTATAAAGATTTGTAAATTACTTCTATTAATAAATTTTAACCCTTCCAGTACTTATCAGTTGCTGTATAATCTACAGGAAGTTGTATAGTTCTTTCCAGTCTGACCACGGTGCTCTCTGCTGACACCCCTGTCCACGTCAGGAACTGTCCAGAGCAGGAGAGGTTTGCTATGGGGATTTTCATGTACTCTGGACAGTTCCTGATGGACAGAGGTGTCAGCAGAGAGCACTGTGGCCAAAGAACAACACAACTTCCCACGAGCATACACCATTTGATAAGTACTGGAAGGATTAAGATTTTTTAATTGAATTAATTTACAAATCTTTTTAACTTTCTGGCACTACTTGATTTGGAAAAAAAAAATGTGTTTTCCACCAGAGAAACCCTTTAACATAAAGCCACCATCTATTGTTGGGATACAAACAGAATAAGAAATAAATAAAACATAAGGGGTTGTTCTGAACAGATTTTTGACTGGATAAGCACAGTCATACATAAGGGGACAATGCCTCAATAGAGTCATGGGGAGTATCAGTTATTTTTTTTTATGTATAATGCACTCCTAGTCGCCAGACAAACCTCTTTAAAATACTGTGGTACTAAGTATCATGAAACCATCTATATGATGTGATCTGCACTGACTTCATGAAGTTCAGGAGTCCACAACCCATCGTGTGCCTCTACACAGGAAACCTGTGTGGCCCTCTCCACCTACTGTGGTTACACACAGTACCACCTACATGAACATCTGTATGGTCAGAATTCTGAAATTGATGCCCAGCCACCTAGCTGTGCCAACCTACTACTTGCTTTATCATCCAGTTCTAGTTCTGAGCTTGTAGCAAGAAAAAACTAGGAGAGAAGATGCAGTACGTCCATCTTCTCTCCAATTTTTTTTCTCTTGCTACAAGCTCAGAACTAGAACTGGATGATAAAGCAAGTAGTAGGTTGGCACAGCTAGGTGGTTGGGCATCAATTTTTTGGAGAAGGGATAAGTCCAGGATGACACTCGCCAATTGAGCAATTTGCACTTTTATTGGCATAACTAGATCATGGATACAGCAACTGTTATTTATGTCTGGAATTTCAGGAGATAGAGCACCACTCTGGACTGAGCAGGGTGATTAACTAGAAGGGATCCCCATGGGGCGTACTCCATCAACCTACAGGTGAAGCAATGCAGACTTCACTTTTTTCTTTCTGATGTGTAAGTCCAGGATGAACTGTGCAAAGAAGGCAAGCCAGCAGAGGCTTGGGTCTTGGCATCCAATCAATAGAGAGCAACTTGCAATTTATATGACTTGGTACGCCCTGGGTGCTTGAAACTTGGCTTCTTATTTTATAGAAAATACTTGGTATTGCCACATGCGAAAACGTAAGCTCTATTAAAATATTATGTTGATAATCCTGTACGGCGTAAATGTAGAATACTAAAAGTCTAAAATTGCTGATTTTTTGTTACATCACCCCCCCCCCCCCCCCCAAAAACAAAAGTAAAAAAAAATAGAAAAGTAATCAAAAAGTCACATACTGTATACGCAAGCATAGTACCATAAAAACTACAGATTGTGGCACAAAAAATTAGCCCTCATACAGCCCCATGTATAGAAGATGAAATTATAGGGGTCAGAATAGGGCAATTTTAACCCCTTTACGGACTCAGCCCATTTTGGCCTTAAGGACTCAGACAATTTAATTTTTATGTTTTCATTTTTTCCTCCTCGCCTTCTAAAAATCATAACTCTTTTATATTTTCATCCACAGACTAGTATGAGGGCTTATTTTTTGCGTGACCAGTTGTCCTTTGTAATGACATCAGCTCATTATATCATAAAATGTATGGCGCAACCAAAAAACACTATTTTTGTGGGGAAATTAAAACGAAAAACGCAATTTTGCTAATTTTGGAAGGTTTTGTTTTCACGCCGTACAATTTATGGTAAAAATGACGTGTGTTATTTATTCTTAGGGTCAATACGATTAAAATGATACCCATTATTATATATTTTATATTATTGTTGCGCTTAAAAAAAATCACAAACTTTTTAACCAAATTAGTACGTTTATAATCCCTTTATTTTGATGACCTCTAACTTTTTTATTTTTCCGTATAAGTGGCGGTATGAGGGCTCATTTTTTGCGCCATGATCTGTACTTTATTTTGATACCACATTTGCATATAAAAAACTTTTAATACACTTTTTATAATTTTTTTTAAATAAAATGTATTAAAAAAGTAGGAATTTGGGACTTTTTTTATTTTTTTCGTTCACGCCGTTCACCGTACGGGATCATTAACATTTTATTTTAATAGTTCGGACATTTACGCACGCGGCGATACCAAATATGTCTATAAAAAATGTTTTTTACGCTTTTGGGGGGTAAAATAGGAAAAAACGGACGTTTTACTTTTTTATTGGGGGAGGGGATTTTTCACTTTTTTTTAACTTTTACTTTTACATTTTTTTACATTTTTTTTTACACTTGAATAGTCCCCATAGGGGACTATTCATAGCAATACCATGATTGCTAATACTGATCTGTTCTATGTATAGGACATAGAACAGATCAGTATTATCGGTCATCTCCTGCTCTGGTCTGCTCGATCACAGACCAGAGCAGGAGACGCCGGGAGCCGCACGGAGGAAGGAGAGGGGACCTCCGTGCGGCGTTATGAATGATCGGATCCCCACAGCAGCGCTGCGGGCAATCCGATCGTTCATTTAAATCGCGAACTCCCGCAGATGCCGGGATCTGTATTGATCCCGGCACCTGAGGGGTTAATGGCGGACGCCCGTGAGATCGCGGGCATCGGCCATTGCCGGCGGGTCCCTGGCTGCGATCAGCAGCCGGGATCAGCCGCGCATGACACGGGCTTCGCTCCGATGCCCGCGGTTATGCTTAGGACGTAAATGTACGTCCTGGTGCGTTAAGTACCACCTCACCAGGACGTACATTTACGTCCTGCGTCCTTAAGGGGTTAAACATGCTGATTTTTTTTTTTTTTTTTTAAAAGGTTACATTTTTTTTTTTTAAGTAGTAATTTTATTTGTATTAACCCACAGAATAAAGAAAACATATCAGTTTTACCATAGACTGCGTAAAAACAAAAAAACTAAAAGTTGCAAAATTGTTGGTTTCTTATCAATTTCCAACCATCAATAATAATTTTTTGGTTGTGCCATAGATTTTATGGTAAAATATCAGGTGCCATTACAAAAAACAGCTGGTCACACAAAAAACAAGCCCTCATATGGGTTTGTAGATTCAAAATTAAAAGAGGTATGGCTCTTAGAAGGGGAGGAGGAAAAAACAAAAAAGCAAAAATAAAAATTTCCTGTGTCCTCAAGACCAAAATGGGCTGTGTCCTTAAGGAGTCGATGCTCATACAATGGTATATTGGTCGGTCTTACATGGTACTTCTAAACAATGCATATTACAATGTCCAGAGCAGATGAAAATCCCCATTGCAAACCTATGCTACTCTGGACAGTTCCTGACATGGGCAGAGGTGTCAGCAGAGAGCACTTTGGACAAGACAAAAAAGAAATTCAAAAAGAAAAGAATTTCCTCTGTAGCATACAGCTGCTAAAAAGTACTGGAAGGGTAAAGATTTTTTAATAGAAGTCATTTACAAATCTGTTTAACGTTCTGGCACCAGTTGATCTAAAAAAAAATATTTCCATGGAAGTACCCCTTTAAGGCTATGTTCACAGTAGTTTCATTGCTTTGGCCTCTTCACATATATCCGTTTCACCCATCATGATCACCTCTGGTGTAGTATAGATGAAAACAAAGCAAAGAAAAGGATGACAAAACTGACTACAAAGTTTCCTATAGGATTAGTTGTGACCCCAGGGCACACAACATTTCATTTAGCTATGGGTGAAGGACCAGTACACAAAATGCACAACTTTTTTTTATATCTGGATCAAGAATTTATTCTAATAAAATAGATAAATTGCATTTATCTTTATTAGATTACTATTAGGATAAAGCCACACCCGTGGCTGGCCACATGTGGCTGACACAATGTCCTTATGTGGTGTCCAATGGTAGCACAATCTACCAGCAGAATCTAGTAGCATATATCCAGCCATGTTCAACCCTAGATTTTAAGGGTCTATTCACACGTACTATATCCTGCACAAATTTGATATGCAGTATTTGATGCTGCAGATTTAAAGGGGTACTCCGGTGGAATTTTTTTTTTTTAAATCAACTGGTGCCAGAAAGTTAAACAGATTAGTAAATTACTTCTATTAAAAAATCTTAATCCTTCCAGTACTTATTAGCTGCTGAATACTACAGAAGAAATTATTTTCATTTTGGAGCACAGTGATCTCTGCTGACATCATGACCACAGTGCTCTCTGCTGACATCTCTGTCCATTTTAGGAACTGTTCAGAGGAGCATATGTTTGCTATGGGGATTTTCTTCTACTCTGAACAGTTCTTAAAATGGACAGAGATGTCAGCAGAGAGCACTGTGGTCATGATGCTAGCAGAGAGCACTGTGTTCCAAAAAGAAAATAATTTCCTCTGTAGTATTCAGCAGCTAATAAGTACTGGAAGGATTAAGATTTTTTAATAGAAGTAATTTACAAATCTGTTTAACTTTCTGGCACCAGTTGATTTAAAAAAAATACATTTTCCACTGGAGGTGCTCGCGTCATACACGGCAGGTTCGCCACACATTTTATGGTAAAATGTGAGGTTTCATTACAAAGTACAATTGGTCACGCAAAAAACAAGCCCTTATATGGGTCTGTAGATGGAAATATAAAAGAGTTATGGATTTTAGAAGGTGAAGAGGAAAAAACAAAAATGTAAAAATAAAATTGGCCTGGTCCTTTACCTCTTCAGGACACAGGGTGTATGGATACGCCCTGCATTCCGAGTCCTTAAGGACACAGGGCGTATCCATACGCCCGTGGGAAATCCGGTCCCCACCGCTAGCCGGTTGGGGACTGGAGCCGGATGCCTGCTGAAATTGTTCAGCAGGCATCTCGGCATATCGCCGAGGGGGGTCATCATGACCCCCATGTCCACGATCGCAGCACATCGCTTATCAATTCAGACGAGCGATGTACTGCGATTCCGTTCCCCGCTCGCCGGGCGGGGATCGGAGCCGGATGTCTGCTGATTTCATTCAGCAGACATCGCGGCAGAGTACCGGAGGAGGTTCGGAGGACCTCCTATACCGGCGATCGCTGCAGGACGCCGTAAAGTATTAACCGGCGTTCTGCAGCGGTTCCGCGTCATCAGGGTCACGTGTGACCCGGCTATAGATGGTGACTGGTGGTGTAATATACACCACCAATCACCATCCGTGCTGTACTGGGGGCTGGCATTGTGGCCACCCCCCTCAGTACAGTTGTGATTGGGTGGCCAAAGTGGCCACACCAATCACAGTGGGGATGGTGGGGGCTAGGAGCATGTTGCTCTGTTCTGCCCGCCATTTCACAGAGATCTGGTGAGCAGGACGGAGCCCCGTGCTGCCACCATCCCCTCACTGTAAAAAAGTGCCCCTTGCCCCCTTTCTTTGGCCCCTTGGCACAGAAATCCCCCAGGGTTAGCTTTAGATTTAGGTAGGGACAGGTTAGGGTTAAAAATATATATATATATATTTTAAAAAAATTTCGGCGTACCTCAGTGGGTGTCCGTGGGTCCGTAGCACCTTTAGCTGCGTGACCCCGGCCCTGCTGGGTTGCTGCGGTCTGCCACCAGCCTTTACTTTCCTAAGCGTGTGTGCGGACCCTCTTAGTTATAAAAGAGCGGTCCGCCACCGTTTGTTAAAGCCCACCCGCAGCTGATCAGTCCCGTAGTACTGATCAGCGTTTTTTTTGTGGTGTCGGCGCTTTTTTTCGCGTTTTCTAGCGTTTTTTTGCCCCCATAGGTGGTCCGTGCCACCAGTAGCAGGCGTGTACTGTGTGGCCGGACCTTACCTGTGTGTGTGCGGTGTGCCTCACCGCTGTCAGTGATTTATCACTGATCAGCGTTTTTTTTTTTGTGGTAAAGGCACTTTTTTCGGTTAACGCTTATTTTTTTTTGCACCTATAGGTGGTCCGTGCCACCAGTAGCAGGCGTGTACTGTGTGGACGGACCATACCTGTGTGTGCAGCCTGTCCCACCGCTGTCAGTGATTTATCACTGATCAGCTTTTTTGGGGGGTTTAGGTGGGTGCATTTTTTCTGGGTTAAGCGTTTTTTTTATTTTATTTTTCGTTTTTTTTGTGTGGGGGTCTGTGTACACGCCACCAGCCACTGTTCTGGGCTGAGTGGCCGGACCCCCCACTGACTTCTGCGCCCCCTGCTGCCACAAGCGCTAATCAGTGCGCACACCACTGAATAGATAAATGCTTTTTTTTGGTGCAGGGCTTTTTTGCGCTAGAAGTCCCTTTTTTTTTTTTTAAGTCCCCTTTTTATTTTTTTTCTGTTAGGGCCCATTAGAGTAGGGAAATGGCCCGCAGAGCGTTTTCGGCGGAGGAGGCATATGGCATAATTGCCTCCGACACCGAGAGCGGCTCAGAGGACGATGAAGACCCCACCTTCCTTATTTCATCGTCCTCCTCATCATCTAGTTCTGATGATGAGCCACCAAGGCGGCGGCGCCGCAAACTTCCTCTGTCCTTGACCCTGTGCCCCATGCTAGTATGAGTCCCCCTGGCACTCATACTAGTGAAGCCCCCCTGCCAAGGTCACTGGTACCTCGTACCGGAGAACTTGTCTGGACTCAGCCAGCGGACCACGAGCCCGTGATTCCTGAGTTTGTTGGCGACTCAGGAATCAAGATTAACATCGCCGGGTTCACTGAAAAGGACTTTTTCGGTAATTTTTTCAGTGACGACTTTGTTAATCTAATGGTAACACAGACAAATCTGTATGCCCAACAGTTCGTCGCCGCTAACCCGGGCTCACTTTTAGCTAGACCCGGCGGCTGGACTCCAGTCGATGCAGCCGAAATGAGAACCTTTTGGGGCCTTGTGCTGCATATGGGTCTAGTTAAAAAACCCAGTGTCAGGCAATATTGGAGTGGGGACATTTTCTACCAGACCCCGCTCTTCAATATGGCCATGGCACGTTCCCGGTTCGAGGCCATTCGGAGATGTTTGCATTATGCTGATAATGCGGCATGTCCCCCCCAAACTGATCCCGTGTATGACCGCCTGTATAAATCAATCACTTCGGGGCCAGATTTTGGGAGGCCTATGTCCCTGGAAGGGAGGTCGCTATTGATGAGTCTCTCATCAGCTTTAAGGGGAGACTCAGCTTCCGGCAATACATCCCTACAAAGCAGGCGCGGTATGGTGTGAAGATGCATAAACTTTGTGAGAATACCTCCGGGTACACTTGCAAGTTTATGGTGTATGAGGGATGAGATTCCCGCATTGAACCCCCAGATTGTTCCCCCACTCTGGGTGTTAGTGGGAAAATCGTTTGGGGCCTTTTGCACCCATTGCTAGATAAAGGTTACCACCTTTACGTGAATAACTTTTATACTAGTATCCCTCTCTTCACATCCCTCGCCGCCAGATCCACGGTCGCTTGTGGGACAGTCCGGAAGAATCAAAGAGGCTTTCCTTCCTATCCCCTGCAGACTCCTATACCCCAGGGTGAGTCCTGTGCCTTTTCCCATGAGAACCTGTTGTTGGTCTGGTATAAGGACAAGAGGGATGTCCTTATGCTCACCACTATTCATGGGAATGGCAGCACCCCTGTCCCTGTGCGAGGTACCATGGGACCGAATCTCAAGCCCGATTGTATTCTGGACTACAATCGGTATACGGGGGGAGTTGATCTTTCTGATCAAGTCCTCAAGCCATATAATGCCATGCGGAAAACGAAGGTATGGTACAAAAAAGTTGCGGTCTACATAGTACAGGTTGCCCTGTACAACTCTTTTGTACTGTACAATTACGCTGGCAACACAGGGACATACCTGCAGTTCCAAGAGGAAGTTCTAAAGGCCCTCATCTATGGTGACCGCCAAAGAGCGGGTCAGGGCACCTCTGGAATTGTGGGCACCCGGATCATCCCGGCCAACACTTTCCAGGTGTGATCCCCCACACTGAAAAGAAGGGACGATCTCAGAAGAAATGCAGAGTTGTGTCGCAAGAGGGGGATTCGGAAGGACACCACCACTCAATGCGACACTTGCCCATATAATCCGAGCCTCTGCATAGGCTGCTTCAGGGAGTATCACACTTCCATGGAGTACTAAATTTTCCATCCTTTGCCCTAATTTTCATTCCCCAAAATTCGACTCCAATGTACCAGTCCAGGGTACATTGTCTTCCAAATTTTATACCAAACCCCCCCCCCCCCCCCCCAAAAAAAAAAATAAAAAAATAAAAAAAAACTTTTTCCCAATACCCCCAATATCTTTTTTTTTTTTCTTCCCCCTAAAAAACAGGTCATGGGACACAGAGTCAACAGCATTGGAGGTTTGCAGTTGCCTCAAATGCGCAACGCTCTCTCCCCACCTGAGCGGGGTGCGCATTTGAGGTAACAGAATAGGGACGGCCCCACACATCCCCTTCCCAGAATGATGATTCAGAGTATAGGGTTTGGGACGGGCATCATTTTTACTTTTGGCTGTTCTCTGGGTCACCATTCTGGGAAAATAATTGGCATATCAGTACTAAAATTGCAATTTTCTTTCCCCCCATAGTACACTTCATCCATTCCTGGAAAATAAATGAAGGGAACACCCGTCTGTTCCAAATCTCCACTTCACCCTATACACCTTCCCTAGGGGGTGTAGTTTGTAATAGGTTCACATGTGGGTGTTCCTTTCTTGTATTTTCCTCTGAATGTATGTAACTGTTAGGTCCGTAACAAACATCCGCCTCAAATGCGAAGAGTTCTCGCTGAGCTCTGTCATTTTTCCAGGCGAAAATTCGGAGTCACATGTTAGTTGTTCCCAGAAAAATGAAGCAGAGCATAGGTTGAAAATTGCAATTTTCAAAAGCTACCCTTCATCCATTCCTGGAAAATAAATTTAGGAAACACCTGTGCGTTCAAAATGGCCTCTTTACCCCTATACCCATTCCTCAGGGTGGGTACTTTCTGCAATGGTGTCACATGTGGGTGTTTCATTTTTGTATTTTCATCGGAATGTATGTAACCGTCAGCTACCGATATGCCATAGGCCACAAATACAAACTAACCTCTATGAATTCTGAGCCTTGTTGTGTGCCCGCCCAGCACGTTACCCCATATGTGGATGTATTTTCATAGTCAAGGGAAAAAGCCCTCCAAAATTTGTAACCCAATTTCTCATATTACTCCTTGTGAAAATGTTAAAAATTGGGTAACCCCAGCATTTTACTGTAAAAAAAATCTAATTTTTCAATTTATGGCCCACTTTTCAAAAAACCTGTGAGGTGTTATTTCCCACTGTACCCCTTGTTACGTTCACTGAGGTGTGTAGTTTCTAAAATGGTGTCACATGTGTTTTTTTTTTTGCTGTTGGGGGCATTATAAATGCACATGACCCCCGACTTCAATTTCAACAAAATGTTCACTCCTTCTATTCTGAGCATTGCAGTGCGTCCACAGAGCAATTTACATCCACATATGGGGTATTTTTTTTTCTCAGACAAAATTGTTCTATAAATTTTGGGGGCCTTTTGCCCTATTACCCAATGTGAAAATGAAACATTTGGGGTAACACTATCAATATAGTGCAAAAAAAATCAAATTTTTCACTTATATGGCCCACTGTTCAAAAAACCTGTGATGTGTAAGTACTCACTGTAACACTGTTACGTTCCCTGAGGGGTCTAGTTTCCAAAATGTAATGCCTTGTGTTTTTTTTTTTTTTTTTTTTGCTGTCCTGGCACCATAGGGGCTGTTACGCCGAGCGCTCCGGGTTCCCGCTCCTCCCCGGAGCGCTCGCTACACTCTCGCTCCCGCAGCGCCCCGGTCAGATCCACTGACCGGGTGCGCTGCGATACCGCCTCCAGCCGGGATGCGATTCGCGATGCGGGTGGCGCCCGCTCGCGATGCGCACCCCGACTCCCGTACCTGACTCGCTCTCCGTCGGTCCTGTCCCGGCGCGCGCGGCCCCGCTCCCTAGGGCGCGCGCGCGCCGGGTCTCTGCGATTTAAAGGGCCACTGCGCCGCTGATTGGCGCAGTGGTTCTAATCAGTGTGTTCACCTGTGCACTCCCTATGTATACCTCACTTCCCCTGCACTCCCTCGCCGGATCTTGTTGCCATTGTGCCAGTGAAAGCGTTCCCTTGTGTGTTCCTAGCCTGTGTTCCAGACCTCCTGCCGTTGCCCCTGACTACGATCCTTGCTGCCTGCCCCGACCTTCTGCTACGTCCGACCTTGCTTCTGTCTACTCCCTTGTACCGCGCCTATCTTCAGCAGTCAGAGAGGTTGAGCCGTTGCTAGTGGATACGACCTGGTCACTACCGCCGCAGCAAGACCATCCCGCTTTGCGGCGGGCTCTGGTGAATACCAGTAGTGACTTAGAACCGGTCCACTAGCACGGTCCACGCCAATCCCTCTCTGGCACAGAGGATCCACCTCCTGCCAGCCGGCATCGTGACAGTAGATCCGGCCATGGATCCCGCTGAAGTTCCTCTGCCAGTTGTCGCCGACCTCACCACGGTGGTCGCCCAGCAGTCACAACAGATAGCGCAACAAGGCCACCAGCTGTCTCAACTGACCGCGATGCTACAGCAGCTACTACCACAGCTTCAGCAATCATCTCCTCCGCCAGCTCCTGCACCTCCTCCGCAGCGAGTGGCCGCCTCAGGCCTACGACTATCCTTGCCGGATAAATTTGATGGGGACTCTAAGTTTTGCCGTGGCTTTCTTTCACAATGTTCCCTGCACTTGGAGATGATGTCGGACCAGTTTCCTACTGAAAGGTCTAAGGTGGCTTTCGTAGTCAGCCTTCTGTCTGGAAAAGCTCTGTCATGGGCCACACCGCTCTGGGACCGCAATGAACCCGTCACTGCCTCTGTACACTCCTTCTTCTCGGAAATTCGAAGTGTCTTTGAGGAACCTGCCCGAGCCTCTTCTGCTGAGACTGCCCTGCTGAACCTGGTCCAGGGTAATTCTTCCGTTGGCGAGTACGCCGTGCAATTCCGTACTCTTGCTTCTGAACTTTCCTGGAATAATGAGGCCCTCTGCGCGACCTTTAAAAAAGGCCTATCCAGCAACATTAAAGATGTTCTGGCCGCACGAGAAATTCCTGCTAACCTACATGAACTCATTCATCTAGCCACTCGCATTGACATGCGTTTTTCCGAAAGGCGTCAGGAGCTCCGCCAGGATATGGACTTTGTTCGCACGAGGCGTTTTTTCTCCCCGGCTCCTCTCTCCTCTGGTCCTCTGCAATCCGTTCCTGTGCCTTCCGCCGTGGAGGCTATGCAAGTTGACCGGTCTCGCCTGACACCTCAAGAGAGGACACGACGCCGCATGGAGAATCTCTGCCTGTACTGTGCCGGTACCGAACACTTCCTGAAGGATTGTCCTATCCGTCCTCCCCGCCTGGAAAGACGTACGCTGACTCCGCACAAAGGTGAAACAGTCCTTGATGTCAACTCTGCTTCTCTACGTCTTACTGTGCCTGTGCGGATATCTGCCTCTACCTTCTCCTTCTCCACTAAGGCCTTCTTGGACTCCGGATCTGCAGGAAACTTTATTTTGGCCTCTCTCATCAACAGGTTCAACATCCCAGTGACCAGTCTCGCCAGACCTCTCTACATCAATTGCGTTAACAATGAAAGATTGGACTGTGCCGTGCGTTACCGCACGGAACCCCTCCTAATGTGCATCGGACCTCACCATGAAAAAATTGAGTTTTTGGTCCTCTCCAATTGCACTTCCGAAATTCTCCTTGGACTACCCTGGCTTCAACACCATTCCCCAACCCTGGATTGGTCCACAGGGGAGATCAAGAGTTGGGGTCCCTCTTGTTTCAAGGACTGCCTTAAACCGGTTACCAGTACTCCTTGCCGTGACCCTGTGGTTCCCCCTGTAACCGGTCTCCCTAAGGCCTATATGGACTTTGCGGATGTTTTTTGCAAAAAACAAGCTGAGACTCTACCTCCTCACAGGCCTTATGACTGTCCTATTGACCTCCTCCCGGGCACTACTCCACCCCGGGGCAGAATTTATCCTCTCTCTGCCCCAGAGACTCTTGCTATGTCTGAGTACATCCAGGAAAATTTAAAAAAGGGCTTTATCCGCAAATCCTCCTCTCCTGCCGGAGCCGGATTTTTCTTTGTGTCCAAAAAAGATGGCTCCCTACGTCCTTGCATTGACTACCGCGGTCTTAATAAAATCACGGTAAAGAACCGCTACCCTCTACCTCTCATCTCTGAACTCTTTGATCGCCTCCAAGGTGCCCACATCTTTACCAAACTGGACTTAAGAGGTGCTTATAATCTCATCCGCATCAGAGAGGGGGATGAATGGAAAACGGCATTTAACACTAGAGATGGACACTTTGAGTATCTGGTCATGCCCTTTGGCCTGTGCAACGCCCCTGCCGTCTTCCAAGACTTTGTTAATGAAATTTTTCGTGATCTCTTATATTCCTGTGTTGTTGTGTATCTGGACGATATCCTGATTTTTTCTGCCAACCTAGAAGAACACCGCCAGCATGTCCGCATGGTTCTTCAGAGACTTCGTGACAATCAACTTTATGCCAAAATGGAGAAATGTCTGTTTGAATGTCAATCTCTTCCTTTCCTAGGATACTTGGTCTCTGGCCAGGGACTACAAATGGATCCAGACAAACTCTCTGCCGTCTTAGATTGGCCACGCCCCTCCAGACTCCGTGCTATCCAACGTTTTTTGGGGTTCGCCAATTATTACAGACAATTTATTCCACATTTTTCCACCATTGTGGCTCCTATCGTGGCTTTAACCAAAAAGAATGCCAATCCTAAGTCATGGCCTCCTCAAGCGGAAGACGCATTTAAACGGCTCAAGTCTGCCTTTTCTTCAGCTCCCGTGCTCTCCAGACCTGACCCATCTAAACCCTTCCTATTGGAGGTTGATGCCTCCTCAGTAGGAGCTGGAGCGGTCCTTCTACAAAAAAATTCTTCCGGGCATGCTGTTACTTGTGGTTTTTTTCTAAGACCTTCTCTCCGGCGGAGAGGAACTACTCCATCGGGGATCGAGAGCTACTAGCCATTAAATTAGCACTTGAGGAATGGAGGCATCTGCTGGAGGGATCAAGATTTCCAGTTATTATTTACACCGATCACAAGAACCTCTCCTATCTCCAGTCTGCCCAACGGCTGAATCCTCGCCAGGCCAGGTGGTCTCTGTTCTTTGCCCGATTTAATTTTGAAATTCACTTTCGGCCTGCCGATAAGAACATTAGGGCCGATGCTCTCTCTCGTTCCTCGGATGCCTCGGAAGTAGAGCTCTCTCCGCAACACATCATTCCTCCTGACTGCCTGATCTCCACTTCTCCAGCCTCCATCAGGCAAACTCCTCCAGGGAAGACCTTCGTCTCCCCACGCCAACGCCTCGGAATCCTCAAATGGGGTCACTCCTCCCATCTCGCAGGTCATGCGGGCATCAAGAAATCCGTGCAACTCATCTCTCGTTTCTATTGGTGGCCGACTCTGGAGACGGATGTTGTGGATTTTGTGCGAGCCTGCACTGTCTGTGCCCGGGATAAGACTCCTCGCCAGAAGCCCGCTGGTCTTCTTCATCCTCTGCCTGTTCCCGAACAGCCTTGGTCTCTGATTGGTATGGACTTTATTACAGACTTACCCTCATCCCGTGGCAACACTGTTGTTTGGGTGGTCGTTGATCGATTCTCCAAGATGGCACATTTCATCCCTCTTCCTGGTCTTCCTTCTGCGCCTCAGTTGGCAAAACAATTTTTTGTACACATTTTTCGTCTTCACGGGTTGCCCACGCAGATCGTCTCGGATAGAGGCGTCCAATTCGTGTCTAAATTCTGGAGGGCTCTCTGTAAACAACTCAAGATTAAATTAAACTTTTCTTCTGCTTATCATCCTCAATCCAATGGGCAAGTAGAAAGAATTAACCAGGTCCTGGGTGATTATTTACGGCATTTTGTTTCCTCCCGCCAGGATGACTGGGCAGATCTTCTACCATGGGCCGAATTCTCGTATAACTTCAGAGTTTCTGAATCTTCTTCCAAATCCCCATTTTTCGTGGTGTACGTCCGTCACCCTCTTTCCCCCCTCCCTACTCCCTTGCCCTCTGGTGTACCCGCTGTGGATGAAATATCTCGTGATCTTTCCACCATATGGAAAGAGACCCAAAATTCTCTCTTACAGGCTTCATCACGCATGAAGAAGTTTGCTGATAAGAAACGAAGAGCTCCCCCCATTTTTTCTCCCGGAGACAAGGTATGGCTCTCCGCTAAATATGTCCGCTTCCGTGTTCCCAGCTACAAATTGGGACCACGCTATCTTGGTCCTTTCAAAATTTTGTGCCAGATTAATCCTGTCTCTTATAAACTTCTTCTCCCTCCTTCTCTTCGTATTCCTAATGCCTTTCATGTTTCTCTTCTTAAACCACTCATCATCAACCGTTTCTCTCCTAAACTTATCTCTCCCACTCCTGTCTCCGGTTCTTCAGACATCTTTCCCGTAAAGGAGATACTGGCCTCCAAAAAGGTCAGAGGAAAAACCTTCTTTTTGGTTGACTGGGAGGGCTGTGGTCCTGAAGAGAGATCCTGGGAACCTGAGGACAATATCCTAGATAAAAATCTGGTCCTCAGGTTCTCAGGCTCCAAGAAGAGGGGGAGACCCAAGGGGTGGGGTACTGTTACGCCGAGCGCTCCGGGTTCCCGCTCCTCCCCGGAGCGCTCGCTACACTCTCGCTCCCGCAGCGCCCCGGTCAGATCCACTGACCGGGTGCGCTGCGATACCGCCTCCAGCCGGGATGCGATTCGCGATGCGGGTGGCGCCCGCTCGCGATGCACACCCCGGCTCCCGTACCTGACTCGCTCTCCATCGGTCCTGTCCCGGCGCGCGCGGCCCCGCTCCCTAGGGCGCGCGCGCGCCAGGTCTCTGCGATTTAAAGGGCCACTGCGCCGCTGATTGGCGCAGTGGTTCTAATCAGTGTGTTCACCTGTGCACTCCCTATGTATACCTCACTTCCCCTGCACTCCCTCGCCGGATCTTGTTGCCATTGTGCCAGTGAAAGCGTTCCCTTGTGTGTTCCTAGCCTGTGTTCCAGACCTCCTGCCGTTGCCCCTGACTACGATCCTTGCTGCCTGCCCCGACCTTCTGCTACGTCCGACCTTGCTTCTGTCTACTCCCTTGTACCGCGCCTATCTTCAGCAGTCAGAGAGGTTGAGCCGTTGCTAGTGGATACGACCTGGTCACTACCGCCGCAGCAAGACCATCCCGCTTTGCGGCGGGCTCTGATGAATACCAGTAGTGACTTAGAACCGGTCCACTAGCACGGTCCACGCCAATCCCTCTCTGGCACAGAGGATCCACCTCCTGCCAGCCGGCATCGTGACAGGGGCTTCCTAAATGCGGCATGCCCCCAGAGCAAAATTTGCTTCCAAAAAGCCAAATGTGACTACTCCTCTTCTGAGACCTGTAGTGCGCCAGCTGAGCACTTTTCACCCCCATATGGGGTGTTTACTGAATCGGGAGAAATTGGGCTTCAAATTTCGGGGGGTAATTTCTGCTTTAACACTTTGTAAAAATGTAAAATGTTTGGGAAACCAAGCATTTTAGGTAATTATTTTTATTTTTTTTACATATGCAAAAGTCGTGAAACCCCTGTGGGGTATTAAGGTTCACTTTACCCCTTGTTACGTTCCTCAAGGGGTCTAGTTTCCAAAATGGTATGCCATGTGTTATTTTTTTTCGCTGTCCTGGCACCATAGGAGCTTCCTAAATGCGGCATGCCCCCAGAGCAAAATTTGCTTCCAAAAAGCCAAATGTGACTCCTTCTCTTCTGAGACCTGTAGTGCGCCAGCAGAGCACTTTTCACCCCCATATGGGGTGTTTTCTGAATCGGGAGAAATTGGGCTTAAAATTTTGGGGGGTATTTTCTGTTATTACCTTTTTTTTAAATGTGAATTTTTTGGGAAACCAAGCATTTTAGGTAAACATTTTTTGTTTTTTTTTTACATATGCAAAAGTCGTGAAACCCCTGTGGGGTATTAAGGTTCACTTTACCCCTTGTTACGTTCCCCAATGGGTCTTGTTTCCAAAATGGTGTGCCATGTGGGGAGTTTTTTGCTGTCTTGGCACCATAGGGGCTTCCTAAATGCGGCATGCCCCCAGAGCAAAATTTGCTTCCAAAAAGCCAAATGTGACTGCTCCTCTTCTGAGACCTGTAGTGCGCCAGCAGAGCACTTTTCACCCCCATATGGGGTGTTTTCTGAATCGGGAGAAATTGGGCTTCAAATTTAGTGGGTATTTTCTGCTATTAACCTTTTTAAAAATTTTTGGGAAAACAAGCATTTTAGGTAAAAATATATATATTTTTTTACATTTGCAAAAGCCATGAAACCCCCGTGGGGTATTAAGGCTCACTTTATCCCATGTTACATTCCCCTAGGGGTCTAGTTTCCAAAATGGTATGCCATGTGTTTTTTTTTTTTGCTGTTTTCACACCCTAAGGGTTTCCTAAAGGTGACATGCCCCCCAAAAACCATTTCAGAAAAATTTTCTCTCCAAAATCCCCTTGTCGCTCCTTCCCTTCTGAGCCCTGTACTGCGCCAGCCGAACAATTTACATAAACATATGAGGTATGTGCTTACTCAAGAAAAATTGGGCTACAAAAATAAGTAAAAATTTTCTCCTTTTACCCCTTGCAAAAATTAAAAAATTGGGTCTACAAGAACATGCGAGTGTAAAAAAATTAAGATATTGAATTTTCTCCTTCACTTTGCTGCTATTCCTGTGAAACATTTAAAGGGTTAAAACACTGACTGAATGTCATTTTGAATACTTTCGGAGGTGTAGTTTTTATAATGGGGTCATTTATGGGGTATTTCTAATATGAAGACCCTTCAAATCCACTTCAAAACTGAACTGGTCCCTGAAAAATATTGAGTTTGAAAATTTTGTGAAAAATTGGAAAATTGCTGCTGAACTTTGAAGCCCTCTGGTGTCTTCCAAAAGTAAAAACACGTCAATTTTATGATGCAAACATAAAGTGGATATATTGTATATGTGAATAAAAAAAAAATTTGAATACCCATTTTCCTTACAAGCAGAAAGCTTCAAAGTTAGAAAAATGCAAAATTTTCATTTTTTTCATCAAATTTGGGGATTTTTCAACAAGAAAGGATGCAAGTTACCACTAAATTTTACCACTATGTTAAAGTAGAATATGTCACGAAAAAACTATCTCGGAATCAGAATGATAAGTAAAAGCATTCCAGAGTTATTAATGTTTAAAGTGACAGTGGTCAGAATTGCAAAAAAGGGCTCAGTCCTTAAGGTGAAAAAGGGCTCAGTCCTTAAGGGGTTAAGGTGAAAATGGGCTTGGTCCTTAAGAGGTTAAGTCAGTGTTCAAAAGAGAAGTAACATGTTCCAAACATTTTTTTTTAGCAAATTCATTCTTAATTACTGATTTTCAAATTATTTTTAATCACTTGTAACTAATTTAACCCCTGTCTGACATATGCGACCCATGTCAGGTAGGGCAGTACGGATTAGGTTCAGCAGCTGACAGCAACCGTCATGATCAGCATCAGAGATCATTGTCAATGTCAACTTCCTAGATGCAATGGTCAATAGAGGCCACAGTATCTAAGAAGTTATCTTACAAGTTTAAGTCCTGTTTTTATTGAATTTTAACAGGTAAAAATAACATGTTATACATCATATTACTACATCACTATTATAATCATAGATTGTGTACATAAAAACAACCATTAAATATATATCTATTCAGGAGTCTTGACACTGTTTGTAGGAATATCGACAAGTATACTTCTTGAGATATTTTGATAGGTAGTTTTGACAGCTTCAGGATAGATTTATCCTTGGGAGGGGACATAAGTAGGAAATTTGCATGTTGCGTAGGTAAAGCTAAGTCCTGTCTGGGTTTTAATCAGTACCCCATGACACAATCGTGGGCTGCCAGTTAGTTTTCATGGCAGCTGAAGGCCATAGACAGGATGTACTAGGAGAACACATATACCCAGTGTTGTGTGTAAAATGATCACTTGGTCATATGCCCTAGTGGGACGAAAGTAATAAAAACATTTTTAAAAATATATATTTTTTTTTTATTCCACTCCAAAAATAAAATTAACATAAGCATAACTTGGTATGGAAATTATAACATTATTAAAATAACATGTTACTTATCCTGGATGGTAAAAAAAAATTCCAAAATAACGTTTTTGGTCACTTGACATCAAACAAAAGAGGGAATAGAACAGCAACTAGCAATGGTACTGATAATAAAAAAGCTCATAAAAAAAACTGTGCCCTCACATAGCTTCATGGGCAAAACTATGAAAAAGTTTTAGGGGTCAAAATGTGGTGATGAACGCAATTAAAATAAATATATTTTTTAACCTTAATTTTTTTGTTGTTTTGCAATACATTATGTAAAATAAAAAGCACAACTTGCACAGAATATAAACCCTTGTATGATTCTGTTCATGGAGAAACAAAAATGTAATAGAACTTAGAAGATGAGGATATATATGTGGTAGCTTGGGGGAGTAGGATATATGGGAGTGTAGCTGTGTGGTTACTAATGGTCCTTGCTTAACCCTTTCTATTTGTGATGCCAGGGTGAGGGCTATTTTCTGTATGCTTGTCCTACCGCCACCCTTCCCGAGAGCTATAGGGAGATAGGAAATAATTGATTGTCCACAACCAGAGATTTGTAGAAACTTGTCGGAACTTTTACTGAAGATTTTAGGCAATAATGAACAGGAACAGTCCATATAACAGTGTCTATTAGAGCTTGACAAGTGGTTGGGACCTCGTGAGTCTATTGAGCTTAGGAAGATAATTGTTGCAGTGATCCACTGGATTTAGGGGTTTAGATTCGGTCCAGTAATCACGCTAGCTTTAGCGGGGATTGAGATTTTAACTCACTGTTTAGTTTAGGCTGAGGCCGGAAGACTTCTGGCCTAGTTTGTCATTGAAAGTTGCGTAGATCCGTCCTGCTAGTCCGGCATCCACGAGAGCAGCAACCCAAGAGAGCGATAATTGGCTACAGCTCCCTTATATGGGCAGGGGCTGGATTTAAGCTCACTGGTCCATACAACTGTCCATCTTCTGTACAGAGAGTTATGGGTAAACATGTGACCCAAGGACCTACAAAAGTCCTCCAACATACCATATAGGAATTAACATGGTCACATGACTGAAGGTCCTGCAATGCTAACAAGGTAAGTAGACTAATATACACTATATTAAGTATACACATTATTAAATATATATATAATATATACATAATAGCATTATGAAATTAGCATTATGCATTATGAATATATAGCATTATGAAATTAGAAAAGGAGGAGGTGACTAGGGGCTGTCCCACCTGGGGAACCCTACCTGAACATGGTAACTCTGACTTTGGGGACTACCATACAAGGTACTGTATGCAAACCAGGACACCACATATAATGTAAGCAAAGAAAGTCTTTACCCATCACAGAGCATTTGTGGGCTAAGAAGCTGACCACACATGGAATACTGTGTATAGTACTGGGCACCAGTGCACAAGAAAGATATAATGAAGCTGGAGAGGGTTCAAAGATGGGAAACCAGGGTAATAAGGGGAATGGGAGGAGTAAAGTACCCAGAAAGATTATCAGAATTAGGGTTATTTAGTTTAGAAAGAAACAGCTTAAATGGGTATTCCGACCCTAGACATCTTATCCCCTATCCAAAGGATAGGAGATAAGATGTCTGATCACGGGGGTCCCGCCACTGGGAACCCCTGCGATCTCTCCTGCCCCACCCTGTGTCATCTGCTGCACGGATCAAACTTTGCTCTGTGCCTGATGACGGGCGTTATAGGGGCCGGAGTATTATGACATCACGGCCCAGCCCCCTTTTACATAGTTACATAGTTAACTTAAACAGCTTAAATGGGTATTCCGACCCTAGACATCTTATCCCCTATCCAAAGGATAGGAGATAAGATGTCTGATGACGGGGGTCCCGCCACTGGGAACCCCTGCGATCTCTCCTGCCCCACCCTGTGTCATCTGCTGCACGGATCAAACTTTGCTCTGTGCCTGATGACGGGCGTTATAGGGGCCGGAGTATTATGACATCACGGCCCAGCCCCCTTTTGACATCATGGCCCGCCCTCTCAATTCAAGTCTATGGGAAGGAGTGTGGCGACCATTACACCCAATTGGTGACTGTTGTAACCTTCAGAAAATTTACGTAGATTATAAATGGGCACTGTCAGAATCCCAAAAAAATTTACACCTTGGCAAAACATTAACCTTTCTGATACACTTCATGAAAAAAATGTA
Source organism: Hyla sarda (assembly GCF_029499605.1). Taxonomy (NCBI): domain Eukaryota; kingdom Metazoa; phylum Chordata; class Amphibia; order Anura; family Hylidae; genus Hyla; species Hyla sarda. Next base: position 426,896,534 of record NC_079189.1, read on the forward strand.
TTTCCTTTTTATAGAAATCATACCTTATAAAAAAAAAAAAGACCACTAGGGGTCCCCATACCACCCAGAACATAATCCTGTCTGGTTCCAGCATCATCTTTGTTCCAGCTGAAGCACAGGCTGGAACAAAGTCCATAAAAGGAGGGTGGGAGTAGCACTCCTCTGTGCTCACTTCTCCCCTATCAGACTACAGCATGAAAACAGAAATGAAGAGGTTACAGAGCAGCCTGCAGTGATTGGATGAAGAGACCCAGCACTGCACACAGTAGACTAAGGGCAGAAGTGAATGCATGGTGAGTGAGGGTGGGCTCACTGCTTGCCTCAGACCCCCCCCCCCAGCAGTGGATTTCAGAATGAGTAAGCAGCAGAACAGAGCATTTGTGAGTCAAATACAGAAGCTTGACATATAAAAATGACATCTGCATGAGCTAGTGAGTTACATATATAAGCATTTTTGTAATGATATCACAGGAAAGTTTTAATTCCTGTGGACCACCTCAACTGTAAATGACGTTTCTAAATACTGTTGTGAATTCTTTGAAGGGTGGTTTTAATATGGGTTGATATGAGGGAGGTTGATAGCATCCAGGCCTCGTAAATCCACTTCAGAAATGAACTGGTCCTTAAAAGTAGAGGGACATTTACCAAATAAAATAAGAGGGAGTGTCTAAAAAGAATGAATGAACCGGCACTAGCACAGTTGAAGGGGATTACAATCACAGTTGGAGGCTGACCATAGAGAACCTAGTCTGATCCTGGAGTCCGGGTGCATATTCGAAATAAGGCAAATACAAATATGTGACAAAGAAAGAAAGGAGACTGCACTCACCCTCCAGTGATCATAGTTTTACTTGTGTCCGTAAGGCATATACATAGCGTGCAGAACAGGCATCATAGACTGGGAGGCAGAGGTGATGACGGGACAGTACTGTTTCGCACGCTAAGCGTGCTTCCACTAGCCGACACCTGGCGTCCCTCTGTGCGCAAGGGCACTTTATATGAGAGACCCCGGAACAGGTAAGAAACAGGTAACGTCATGTGATCGCAACAAATAGATACAAAAACAGTATGTGTGTTATACAAAGTTAAAAATCTACCAAAAAGCATACATAATATATCTATCTATCTATATATAACAAAATCCCAAAAGAGCAGCACTCCTAAATAGCCATGAATAGATGATGGGGTGCAGGCAGTTGCATGAAATCTTGGCAGCAGATCCTTCTCAATAGTAAACGAAATAGGCAACAGCACTCCCATATAGAGCAAATAAAATGGTCCTTTATTCACAAAAACATGGTGGCAACGTTTCGGCTGGCTTGACAATGGCTGGGTGAGCCAGCCGAAACGTTGCCACCACGTTTTTGTGAATAAAGGACCGTTTTATTTGCACTATATGGGAGTGCTGCTGCCTATTTTGTTTACTATATGTATATATATATATATATATATATATATATAAATCAAGGGCATATAAAAGCTATTGGACACATAAACTGCAGTTACTACAAAAAGGGACTAAATTGATTGCGATCATTAAAGCCAAGAGCTCCTGTAGCATCAAGCTTAATGATCGAGCGTGCCTCCAACTGTAACAACATTGTATGTCTATCACTGAGGGTGGGTATATTCGTTCTAGACCTGCAAACTTAAGTAAGGTGGTATCACTATTGTGGATCTCGCGCCGGATCTCAAATGTTCACGAATGTGGACATGGAGCTGACGAATTGTCTTACCTAAATAGTAAAGAGACCGGTACTGCGATGGGCACACCGGTCTCCTGCACTTATGCCAATCTGTTCCTCGCCATTTTCAAACACCGCTACATCTTTTCTAATCTCAACCCCTACGTTAGGTACATTAAACTCTTCCTTCCTTTTGTCGACGACCTTTTGGTCATATGGGATGGCCCTGAGACTTAATTTCAAGAGTTTGTGACATACCTAAATACTGTGAATAAAGAAAATATGCTGTTTACGTCTTTGACGGATCAGAGCTCGAATTCCTAGACGTGAAGCTGAAGGTCTTTGGAGACATATTGGTGACGATGGCATATCGCAAACCCATCGCCCGTAATTCTATCTTGCACTTTCAGAGCTCTCACCGCCACACATAAAACGGGGAATTTCATACTCGCAATTTCTACATCTGAGACGCATTAATAGTGATTTTTGAAGATCAAGCCAAAGAACTTAAAACTCATCTCCTAGCCAGGAACTACACATTATCAGTTATCGATACAGCTTTAGATAGGGCAAGGAAAATAAAAAGATCTGACTTATTTCTACCAAAGAAAAAACTTAAAAATAACAACAACGAGAGGAAATTCATATTTTCCCTTAGCAACTCCAATCTAAATCAAGTCGTTATTAGAGCAATACATCATCATTGGTACATGCTTGGAACAGATGCTGACCTCAAGCATGTAACAGTTAAAAAAACCTTTGATTACCTTCAGAAAAAACATCACCATAGGTGACCGCCTGAAAATTCTGACAGCCAATACACAAAAAACAACTTCTTCCTCTTGGCTAACAGGTTATTCCTTGAAAGGAAATTCCATGTATGAACTGTTCTTTTTGTTCACAGATTTGGGCTAGCAGGCATTTAAAATTGGGAAATAATACACATGTAGTTAACCAACTTATAACATGCCAAACTACATTTGTCATTTACATATTAATCTGCCTGTGTGGGTTTTACTATGTAGGTAAGACAATTTGTCAGCTCCAGTCCAACCGGAATTGGAGCTACAGTATCACCCACAGGCGCGAGATCCACAATAGTGATACCACCTTACTTAAGTTTGCAGGTCTAGAACGAGTATGTTGTTACAGAAGGAGGCATGCTGGATCATTAAGCTTGATGCCACAGGAGCTTTATAAATCTTATCCCCTATCCAAGGGATAGGGGATAAGATGTCTTGTTGCAGGGGTCCCACCGCTGGGGACCCCGCACGATCTCGGTGCAGCCCCCGGTATTCTGTATAAAGCTGGAATACCCCTTTAAGGTAATAAAATCCATATATCTTGTTAATCAGGGAAGGGGGGCGAAGCTATGCATAAAGGCTAAAAACTTACATAAATAACTTTATTGTGTCAAACTGACCAATGGTCCTCTATAAGAGTCAGTCAGAGCCTGGCTCCACCAGAGGATTTACAGGTTCTCCAGTGGGCCAATTTTACAATGGCTTCAGCCATATGCATGAACCCTAATGTATTCTATTTAATATTTTAATTACACTTGGTAATTATTATCTAACATTACACCTCAAGGGAAAACAAAGGAAAAATGAAAAAAGGATAAACAATCCTACCTCTAAAACTCAACTCCCTCTAAAAGGCTGAGCAATAGATAAAGGTGCCACTTCATCTTTCACATTGCATCCAATCCTACAGCTCCTAGATAGAATAAAGGGTTGGCACCAGAATTTGTTTAACCACATGAAGTCTTCCATAAGTCAAATTTTCATCAATCTTATTTTTAGCCATTGGGATAGGCGGATCAGGTTTTAGTCACTGCTTGGCGCTGTCCCATAAAACTGACTTTTCTCAAAATCATTCCTCCATCATACTCTCCTATCATTACAACATTAAGCAATTCTTTCTCTGTTGTGATATTACATGAAAATGGGTGGATTACCTGATTCAAAGTAGGGTACAGTTATGTTGCACTATGCCACAACTCATCATCATCATCATTTCTCATCATCTAACTCTTGTCATTCAATCCTCATGCCAATAGCTTTCATGCTGGACACAGAAACTAATGACATTGGTGACCTGGTAATTCATGATTAATAACTACTGACACTGGAACCTGGCACAGAAACGGGGCGGAATAAGTATTCCATTTAGCTGACTTCATTGATTACAATGGAATCTAATTAACCAAAATCATTGACTAAGCTTTCTGAATGTATTCGTTCTACATTCTGTAAGGAGATTACATGTACATGTTTGAAATGGCATTGTTCATTTTTAAAGATTTAGACAAACTATGAGATTTTATATATATATATATATATATATATATATATATTTTTTTTTTTTTTTTACGGTATTTAATCTTTTTTTTTGCATTGAAGATCAGAAATGTTTACAAGCTTTTCCTCATGGTCTCTATGCTTACATCTACAACCGAGCCTCATTTAAACTTTTAGACCAAGCCTTTTCTGGGAAACTGTTGTTCCCCTTTATATTTATATTATCTCGTTTTCTTATCTACTATGAACTTTACAATGTTGGCTATACAACCAGAAACACATCTTGCCTGGTATTTAGAAATGAAGCCCAGTTGACTGCACACCTCTGATCCCTGATCGATGGCTTCTACTGTGAACAAGTCTTTTTTTCTCCAAACCTCAAAGAATTCAGGCCATCATAAAAGCCTTAGCAGAAGCAACAATCTACGATTGATATTCTTTTATTGATAATTCCTTCTTCTTCTTTTTTTTCAGTGCATTGAGGAAGCATTTTTCTTCTAATCTGGAAAACCATAAACCATTTATTCAAAAAAATGTACTTTCATTGATTTGAGATGTGTTTCGTGAAGCCAGAATGTCCGGCTACGTTGTTATTTCTGTAATTTGCATAATTGTTATGACGTAGAAAAAAGCTGGTGAACATTCTCTAAGTGTGGGGATTCCATCATTTTTGCAAGGTGGTGTATATGAAAACATTGTTATGGGATCTACGTACAATTCTGGAATCAAGCCTCACGAGTAATACCCAATACATAAAATTATATTTAGAGCATGGCATAAATGAATTTAAGAAAAAGCTACCATTAAAAAGCAGTACACAGTTCATGCAAGTTTAAAACCCTAAAAGGTTAATACAATGTTATAAGGTGACTGAAGGTACATTTTGGATTAATTGGATTAATAGGGTAAGTCACTTGTTTAACAGCATAGGGAATTTGAAACCCTTCACTGCTCTACAAGGGGAATCTGTTGTTAAGCACAAGGGATTACTAGAGATATATGTAGGTTGTACATGTGGTGAAACAAGGTGAACATAGGAAACTATTTAGAACAGAGACATGACCATTTTATGGCATAGGAATATTAAATCAGAAGAGAGGTTTGCTAGAAAAACTCTACACTAATGAAAGAAGATTGAATTCATGGTGTTTATTTAAACATTCAGGCAGCATGATGTCTCAGTAGTTAGTACTGTTGCCTTGCAGCACTGGGGTTCTAGGTTCAAATCCCACGAAGTATAACATCTGCAATGAGTTTGTATGTTCTCCCCATATTTGCGTGGGGTTCCCCCTATTCTCCAAAACATACTAATAGGTGAATTTAGATTGTGAGACCCAATAGGAACAGGGATGAATTTAAGTGCTGCGGAATTTGTGTGTGCCATATAAATAAGAAATATTATTATAGCATTTAAAGAGAAATGGAATACTGATATATGCGACAAGCAATGGTCATCAATAAAGAACTCTATTGATTGTACTATACAAAATTGAAGCGAAATAGGTCTAACTTCTTTGGCACTGTCCTAAACTTTTTAGATGCTGGGAGGAGATTGTAACATCATTGCAATATTTAACCCTTTAACGACACAGGGCATACCTGTACGCCCTGAGTCTGCTCCCTTTCTATAATGAGGGGCCACGGCTAATAGCCCTGATTGCAGTGCCGTGCGCTTTTAACCATTTAGATGCAGCGCTCAAAGTTGTTCGTCGCGTCTAAAGTGAAACTAAACTACCCTCAGCTAGCTCAGTGGGCTGTTTGGGACTGCCGCGGTGAAATCACAGTGTCCCGAACAGTTGTAAGACACGAGGAGGGTCCCCTTACCCTGAGATCCAGGCATGAGCAGTCAAGCGGCAGAATCATTGATCAATGGTTTCCTATGAGAAACCGTTGATCAATGTAAAAGATCAGTGTGTGCAGTGTTATAGCCCCCTATGGGAGCTATAACATTGCAAAAAAATTTAGGAAAAAATGTTACTAAAGATCTTTTAACCCCTTCCCTAATTAAACGTATACATTTTCCTGCATGTAGTTATTTTTTCAAGAAGTACGACAAAATCAAACCTATATAAGTAGGGTATCATTTTAATTGTATGGACCTACAGAATAAAGATAAGGTGTAATTTTTACCAAAAAATGTACTGAGTAGAAACAGAAGCCACCAACATTTACAAAATTGTGTTTTTTTTTCTTCAATTTTGTCACACAATGATTTTTTTCCCATTTCGTCTTAGATTTTTGGGAAAAATTATTGCTGTCATTACAAAGTAGAATTGGTGGCGCAAAAAATAAGCCATCATATGGTTTTTAAGTGCAATATTGAAAGAGTTATGATTCTTTAAAGGTAAGGAGGAAAAACGAAAGTGCAAAAACAGAAATACCCCTGCTCCTTAAGGGGTTAAACAAAATTTGATTGGTTAAGATTGTGGGCGATTGCTGTATACCCCCCTTACTCATGGAAGCTCTTGTAAACGCTTTCATTTCTAGGACGGCCCATAGCACTCAGTCCAGCATGATGTTACATCGCTAGTTCACTGTGCCAAAAGGATTAAAGGGGTATTCAGGGATAAAACATTTTATCCCCTATCCAAAGGATAGGGGATAAGATGTCTGATCGCAGGGGGCCCGCCGCCGGGACCCCCGGCGATCTCCCTGCTGCACTCGCATTCTATGCGGTAGCTGTGACTCCAGTTTCGGAAACCTCCGGGTTTCCGGGACTTGGGACATGACGTCACACCATCCCCCCTCCATTCATGTCTATGGGAGGGGACGTGATTGCCATGGAGGTTTCCGAAACTGGAGACACAGCTCCCGCATAGAATGCGGATGCTGCAGGGAGATCGCAGGGGGTCCCAGCGGCAGGCTCCCCGTGATCAGACATCTTATCCCCTATCCTTTAGATAGGGGATAACATGTTTTTGCCCGGAATACCCCTTTAAGTCGCTTTGCAGCAGCGCAACTTATCTCTTTCATTGCCGGTTCACAAGTTTGCCGCAAACCAAACACTTCCTGAAAGTTTCGGAAAGTTCTTCATCTCTAATCTTTTTCTTAAAACATTTAAAATTAATGGGGGTGATTTATCAAAACCTGTGTAGAGGAAGAGTGGGGCAGTTGCCCATAGCAACCAATCAGATTGCTTATTTTATATTGTTATTTTTTTAAAGGACTTTGAAAAATGAAAGAAGCAATCTGATTGGTTACTATGGGCAACTGAACCACTCTTCCTCAGCACAGGTTTTAATAAATCTTCCTTAAAGCGCAACTGTCATGAAATGTTGGTGATATATATATATATATATATATATATATATATATATATATATAGCAATAGTTTTAGGCTATCATGACTGAAAAAATGCATTTATTCAAAGCCACTGATGGTCAGATAGGCGTGGCGCGAGGTACGTGATGCCCCGCCACTGCCACGCCCACCCCTATGCCTACCCGTATGTCAGCAAATGCTTGCTCCCGCCGCTGTCTTCCTCCTCAGAGCACCTGCGCAGAGCAGCGCACAATCAAGTTAGTTCTCGATACTAGGTGCAGAGAGGAAGCGCGCTCTCTGCACCTAGCACTGCGCAGGGGCTCTGAGGAGGAAGAAAGCAGCAGGAGCGAGCGATTGCTGGATGACACACAGCGGCACGCAGGTTAGATTAGCTGAAGGGCGCATGCGCTGGGACCTGTGTGTCAATCACACAGCGGTCATAGCGCTGACATGCGGGGTAGGCGTGGGGGTGGGCGTGGTGGCGGCGGAGCATCGCGTACCTCGCGCCACACCTATCTGACCATCAGTGGCTTTGAATAAAAGCATTTTTTGCAGTCATGAAAGCCTGCAAATTTCAGGTAAAAATATTGCTATACCCACCACCTGCACACAGTAAAAAGGCTGTGTGCAGGTTACTGCACCAAAATTTCATGACAGTTGCGCTTTAATGACCTTAGAGTTTGCATTAAAAGTAAGTTGTATAAATGCACATTCCTCCATAAGTGCTTTTTCATACATGTGTATATACAGATCAGCCACAGGATGGTTCCACTAGGTGATCTATAAGGGTCATTTGTACAGTGGTCAGAAGAAAAGCTGCACATCCTTTTAGAACGTCTGGTTATTTCTTTCCCAAGCGGATTTCCCTGCTAAGTCTAAGTAGCAGGTGGGTGACAGTGTGTCAGCCATATGGATCCTTCCCAATAAGCTTTACAGATAGGCACTGGGGACAGCTGGAGCTGCTTCATTATGCAGGTTAGGTCAGAGGAACTTGTGGACAATTCTATTTAAATAAAATTACTGAGCTTCTGTCATAATATGAAGGGATCGGCCAGCAAAAGGAAAGAGCATATCCTCTGAGAGATTTCCTGCATATTAATAAGAAAAAATAAGATTGTAGCATTACATAATATTGTTTCAGCTGCCTGGTAAAAAAAAAAAAAAAAGTTTTCAATGAGCTCCGACCAATACTATTCAGAGGACAAAACTTTATTACATGTACAATATAAAGCAACTTCTATAACATATTCATCAGATTGTGGATCTTATCTTTCCTATGATGTATAAAGCTTTCTCTTGATGATAATCGTATCTCTGTAATCCAGAAAATCCTGAGTTCTAGAAATAATAGCTCCAATGGGTGCAATAAACAAGTCAGTAACTCTAAGGTAATAGTAAAAAGTATTCTTATCATGTGGATGAGAATGGAATAATGCATAAAGTTACACTTCTCTGAAACTAGATTATAATTTTAAGCCGCGGTTCACATTCATCATTTAGGACAAAGTGTTGACACCCAAAACAAACTCCTAAATCTTTGCCAAAGGCCAGCCTGCTGTTCCTTGCAACAAAAGGCACATTTCCAGTCGAATGGTGGAACACAGAACAAAAACCAGTAAATTCAATGAAAAACGGTTCACTTTTTCTGTATCCGCAGGAGTCACAAGACATCTTTACAATTTACTTCCAGACCCTATTCTCCTGTATTGTACCGGACTGGATTGTGCAGCTAGCATATATTAAAGGCAATGGCAAGTAGAACAGTCCAGTTTGGCATAACAGATTATTGTACAACAATTCAATCCAAATTAACTTCATTTTACATGAAATCATGAATTACAGTAGAATCTCACCGCCTGATACAAACGAGCCTTTTATGTAGTCGTATTTCAAAAGCCAAGGACGGGATTGATGAACAATTAGTGACATAGAGAAAATGGTTCTTACTATGGGAAAGGTTTTCTTTATTTCGCAGAATGAACCCCAGTCCTTGGGTCTAAATATACACGGGAGCCATAATGGTCTAGAAGAAAATTTGATAGAACTAACTTTGAACTTGTAAAATATCAAATAGAATGGTAGATAGAATTTTTTTATGACATCATACACCTAAATATAAGTTCCTGATCTATATAGGTGATGTTTATTCCCTTGTCAAGTGGTTTGTGTTTGTGAATTTAGCTCTACATGGCATTGGAGCTATATACAGTAGGTTGGAACTGGCAGCATTATTTTCTGCCTCTCAGTTTTATCTCTCAATAGCCATTAACACTACCGTATATACTCGAGTATAAGCCAAGTTTTTCAGCATGATTTTTTGTGCTGAAAACACCCCCCTCAGCTTATACTCGAGTGAACTCTCCACCTGTGAATCCCTTCTCAGTGGTCTTCAACCTGCGGACCTCCAGATGTTGCAAAACTACAACTCCCAGCATGCCCGGACAGCCATCAGCTGTCCGGGCATGCTGGGAGTTGTAGTTTTGAAACATCTGTAGGTCCGCAGGTTGAAGACCACTGCGGCCTTCGTCATCATCCAGAACCCCCCCCCCCCCCCCTTTAGTTTTCTACTCACCTCCCCTCGGTGGGAAGGAAGGGTGAGCTGGTCCAGGCCAACTATGCTGCAGGGACCATCCGGTGGGGAGGGTTAGTCGTTACGGGTTGTCTCAGCTCCTGGCCCGGCCCCAGACTAGTGACGTTGCCTTGACGACAACTCACAGGGATGTTCATGCGCAGGGACATCATCAAGGCAACGTCACTAGTCCGGGGCCGGGCCCAGAGCGGAGAAGAGGGCCCTCCCAGTGAAGATGGACAGCCCGGAACGACTAACGCTCCACATGAACGGTCACTGCAGCATAGATGGCCCGGACCAGCTCACCCTTCCTTCCCACCGAGGGGAGGTGAGTAGAAAACTAAAGGGGGGGGGTCTGGATGATGACGAAGGCCGCAGTGGTCTTCAACCTGCGGACCTCCAGATGTTTCAAAACTACAACTTCCAGCCGATAGCTGTCCGGGCATGCTGGGAGTTGTAGTTTTGCAACATCTGGAGGTCCACAGGTTGAAGACCACTGGTGACAGGCGGTTATGATGAAGGGTGGGGGGGTGGGATGATGACAGGGGGATGATAACAGGCGGTGATGATGAAGGGGGGGGTGTGGGATGATGACAGGGGGATGATGACAGGCGGTGATGATGAAGGGGGGGATGATGACAGGGTAATGATGAAGGAAAGGATGATGACAGGCGGTGATGATGAAGGGGGGGATGATGAAGGGGGGGATGATGACAGGGTGATGATGAAGGGGCAGAGATGATGACAGGCGGTGATGATGAAGGGGGGATGATGATGGGTAATGATGAAGGAAAGGATGATGACAGGCGCTGATGATGAAGGGGGGATGATGAAGGGGGGGATGATGACAGGGTGATGATGATGTTAATGACGGGGTTCTGGATGATGACAGGGGGGGATGATGACATGGGGGGATGATGTATTTCCCACCCTAGGCTTATAGTCGAGTCAATAACTTTTCCTGGGTTTTTGGGGTGAAATTAGGGGCCTTGGCTTATATTCGGGTCGGCTTATACTCGAGTATATACGGTAATTTACTTTGGTAAAGTAGTTTCTTTTCCTTTACATATTTTTGATGGTGCACAAAATATAGAAATGCAAGAATGTTAAATGAAAAACATGATTTTAATATCTAGATTTGATCAGCAATGGCATAAAAAGTGTACACTTGTCCATTTATTTATATAGTTTGCTATATGTGGCACAATACCTTTCTAAGTAAACTTAAAAACAAGACAAAATTAATCTAGTCCGCTGATCATTTAGTCTATATTCCTATGCAGTTTTTTCAGCTTTTTTTTGTCAGCTTTTTTGTAGTTTGACATTTTTTTTGTTTGTTTGTTTTTAACTTTCCATTGTTTTAGACTTTTTTACAGACTTTTCTTTTAAACTTTTGTTGTATCTTTTCTTAGACATCTTTTGGGGCTACATCCCTAAAATGTATTTAAATAGTTTCCAAATAGGGACATATTTTGACATGTAAATAGCACAAATGAAGTCCCTTACACTTAAAGTGTAACTTTAAAAAACAACTTTTGACATGTCCTAGACTCTGTCTGATCACTAGAACTAGAGGGGTAAAACGCTTCTCTCCCCTCTTTGTGTCTGTTAGAGTGAGACATACCCATAGACTTACATTATGAGACCATCATGGTCATGTGGCACAGAGCTGGGAGAGAACACGCTAAGCTTGCACTTTTCCCAGCTCATTCTAGTGACCAATCATGGTTTTGAGGCTCTTTTCATCCAACTAAGAAATATTTGGGGTTTTTTGACACATGCTAATATGCAATTGTGCCTAAATGGTTGGTTTAACCCCTTAAGGACGCAGGACGTAAATGTATGTCCTGGTGCGGTGGTACTTAACGCACCAGGACATACATTTACGTCCTGTGCATAACCGCGGGCATCGGAGCGATGCCCGTGTCATGCGCGGCTGATCCCGGCTGCCATTAACCCCTCAGGTGCCGGGATCAATACAGATCCCGACATCTGCGGCAGTGCGCAATTTAAATGAACGATCGGATCGCCCACAGCGCTGCTGCGGGGATCCGATCATTCAGAATGCCGCACGGAGGTCCCCTCACCTTCTTCCTTCCGGCTCCCAGCGTCTTCTGCTCTGGTCTGAGATCGAGCAGACCAGAACAGAAGATAGCCGATAACACTGATCTGTTCTATGTCCTATACATAGAACAGATCAGTATTAGCAATCATGGTATTGCTATGAATAGTCCCCTATGGGGACTATTCAAGTGTAAAAAAAAAATTAAAAAAATGTAAAAGTAAAAAAAAAGTGAAAAATCCCCTCCCCCAATAAAAAGTAAAATGTCCGTTTTTTCCTATTTTACCCCCAAAAAGCGTACAAAATAAATTTTATAGACATATTTGGTATGCGTAAATGTCCGAACTTTTAAAATAAAATGTTAATGATCCCGTACGGTGAACGGCGTGAACGTTAAAAAAAAAAGTCCAAAATTGCTACTTTTTTAATACATTTTATAAAAAAAAAAATTATAAAAAATGTATTAAAAGTTTTTTATATGCAAATGTGGTATAAAAAAAAGTACAGGTCATGGCGCAAAAAATGAGCCCTCATACCGCCGCTTATACAGAAAAAAAAAAAAGTTAGAGGTCATCAAAATAAAGGGATTATAAACGTACTAATTTGGTTAAAAAGTTTGTGATTTTTTTTAAGCACAACAATAATATAAAAGTACGTAATAATGGGTATCATTTTAATCGTATTGACCCTCAGAATAAAGAACACATGTCATTTTTACCATAAATTGTACGGCGTGAAAACGAAACCTTCCAAAATTAGCAAAATTGCGTTTTTCTTTTTAATTTCCCCCAAAAATAGTGTTTTTTGGTTGCGCCATACATTTTATGATATAATGAGTTATGTCATTACAAAGGACCACTGGTCGCGCAAACAACAAGCCCTCATACTGGTCTGTGGATGAAAATATAAAAGAGTTATGATTTTTAGAAGGCGAGGAGGAAAAAATGAAAACGTAAAAATTTAATTGTCTGAGTCCTTAAGGCCAAAATGGGCTGAGTCCTTAAGGGGTTAAAAAGTGCATACGGTATTAACATGTGCTGTAGCTAAAGAAAAAAAACCTGATGAAAAATATCTGAAAACACATCTAAAAATATAGTTAAAATATGCAAAAAGCAGTTGGTTGGAAAACATTCCAAATGCCAGAAAAAAAAGGATTTAAGAATGGATGTTTTTTTAAGGCCCAAAACAAGTCTCAAAATACTGTGTGGGCACACAACATTAGAAGATCAGCCATGGAACGCTGCATGGGTAGTTTGGTAACCCTATCAGTGAGGGCATGGACTCATGATCATAAGTGAACAAGTTCTGTGAATACTAGGTCATTATCTCAGAAAATGTATTGCTTTCTATTCATTTTTGCTTGCTTGAGCACAGTAATGAAGTTTACAAGAGACATGTGCATAGGCAATCTTGCTAGACGTAACCTAATACTACATTGTGGCAAACTCCCATATTAAGCAGACATATGTGCGTCCCCGTTCAATAGACACATAGGGGGGTATTCAGTCGGGCTATAAATTTGGTGCAATTTCAAAAAAGACATGTCATGTGTGTGAATTTTCCCACCTCACAGGTTACAGGAAGCTCTTTCAGAGGTGATTCCTGTGTGTTAAACTTGTACCAAATATCCAGACTTTTAAACATGTTCATCCTAACCATATTGAAACATTTTTCCAAATTTAAAAACATTATTTTTTAAAGTTATTTTTTTTTTTGTTATATATTTTTTTATAGGAAATATACATACATTTCTATAACAAGGTGGTCTGCTTATATTAACCCCTTCATGACCCAGCCCATTTTCACCTTCAGGACCTGGGTATTTTTTGAAAATCTGACCACTGTCACTTTAAGCATTAATAACTCTGGGATGCTTTTACTTTTCATTCTGATTCCGAGATTGTTTTTTCGTGACATATTCTACTTTATGTTATTGGTAAAATTTCACTGATATTTGCATCCTTTCTTGGTAAAAAATCTAAAAATGTCATGAAAATTTTGAAAATTTAGCATTTTTCTAACTTTGAAAGTCTCTGCTTGAAAGGAAAATGGATATTCCAAAAAAATTACATATTGATTCACAAATACAATATGTCTACTTTGTGTTTGCATAAAAAAATTGACAAGTTTTTACTTTTGGAAGACACCAGAGGGCTTCAAAGTTCCGCAGCAATTTTCCAATTTTTCTCAAGATTTTCAAAATCGTACTTTTTCAGGGCCCAGTTCAGGTTGGAAGTGGATTTTAAGGGTCTTCATATTATAAATACCCCATAAATGACCCCATTATAAAAACTGCACCCCCCAAAGTATTCAAAATGACATTCAGTAAGTGTTTTAACCCTTTAGGAGTTTCACAGGAATAGCAGCAAAGTGAAGGAGAAAATTCTAAATCTTCATTTTTTACACTCGCATGTTCTTGTAGACCCAATTTTTGAATTTTTACAAGGGGTAAAAGGAGAGAAATCACCCTAACATTTGTAACCCAATTTCTCTCGAGTAAGGAAATATCTCATATGTCTATTTAACCCCTTAAGGACCGGAGGTTTTTCCGTTTTTGCATTTTCGTTTTTTGCTCCTTGCCTTTAAAAAATCATAACTCTTTCAAATTTACACCTAAAAATCCATATGATGGCTTATTTTTTGCGCCACCAATTCTACTTTGTAATGACGTCAGTCATTTTGCCCAAAAATCTATGGTGAAGCGGGAAAAAAAATCATTGTGCGACAAAATTGAAAAAAAAATGCTGTTTTGTAACTTTTGGGGGCTTCCGTTTCTACGTAGTACATTTTTCGGTAAAAATGACACCTGATATGTATTCTGTAGGTCCATACGATTAAAATGATACCCTACTTATATAGGTTTGATTTTGTCGGACTTCTGGAAAAAATCATAACTACATGCAGGAAAATTAATACGTTTAAAATTGTCATCTTCTGACCCCTATAACTTTTTTATTTTTCCGTGTATGGGGCGGTATGAGGGCTCATTTTTTGCGCCGTGATCTGAAGTTTTTAACGGTACCATTTTTGCATTGATAGGACTTATTGATCACTTTTTATTCATTTTTAAATGATATAAAAAGTGACCAAAAATGCACTATTTTGGACTTTGGAATTTTTTTGCGCGCACGCCATTGACCGAGCGGTTTAATTAATGATATATTTTTATAATTCGGACATTTCCGCACGCGGTGATACCACATATGTTTATTTTTATTTTTATTTACACTGTGTTTTTTTTTTTATTGGAAAAGGGGGGTGATTCAAACTTTTAATAGGGGAGGAGTTAAATGATGTTTATTCACTTTTTTTTTTCACTTTTTTTTTGCAGTGTTATAGGTCCCATAGGGACCTATAACACTGCACACACTGATCTTCTATGTTGATCACTGGTTTCTCATAAGAAACCAGTGATCAACGATTCTGCCGGATGACTGCTCATGCCTGGATCTCAGGCACTGAGCAGTCATTCGGCGATCGGACAGCGAGGAGGCAGGTAGGGGCCCTCCCGCTGTCCTGTCAGCTGTTCGGGATGCCGCGATTTCACCGCGGCTATCCCGAACAGCCCACTGAGCTAGCCGGGATGCTTTCGGTTTCACTTTAGACGCGGCGTTCAACTTTGAACGCCGCGTCTAAAGGGTTAATAGCGCGCGGCACAGCGATCAATGCCGCGCGCTATTAGCCACGGGTCCCGGCCGTTGTTAGAGGCCGGGCCCGACCCGCTATGACGCGGGGCCACGCCGTGGCCCCGCGTTATAGATCGGGAGTGGACACATGACGTTCCAGTACGTCATGTGTCCTTAAGGGGTTAAAGTGTTAGGCGGGCGCAGTAGAGGGCTCAGAAGGGAAGGAGTGACAATGGGATTTTGGAGAGTGAGTTTTTCTGAAAGAGTTTTTGGGGGGCATGTCCCATTTAGGAAGCCCCTATGGTGCCAGAACAGTGGACTCCCCCCACATGTGACCCCATTTTGGAAACTACACCCCTCATGGAATTTAATAAGGGGTGCAGTGAGCATTTACACCCCACTGGCGTTTGACAGATATTTGAAACAGTGGACTGTGCAAATGAAAAATTTTATTTTTCATTTTCACAGACCACTGTTCCAAAAATCTGTCATACGCCAGTGGGGTGTAAATTCTCACTGCACCCCTTATTACATTCCATGAGGGGTGTAGTTTCCAAAATGGGGTCACATATGGATATTTATTGTTTTGTGTTTGTCAGAACTGCTGTAACAATCAGCCACCCCTGTGCAAATCACGTCAAATGTACATGGTGCACTCTCCCTTCTGGGCCTTGTTGTGCGCCCCCAGAGACCTTTGCGCCCACATATGGGGTATCTCCGTACTCAGGAGAAATTGCATTACACATTTAGAGGGTCTTTTTTACCTTTTACCTCTTGTGAAAATGAAAAGTATAGGGCAACACCAGCATGTCAGTGTAAAAAATTTTTTTTTTTACACTAACATGCTGGTGTAGACCCCAACTTCACCTTTTCATAAGGGGTTAAAGGAGAAAAAGCTCCCCAAAATTTGTAAGGCAATTTCTCCCGAGTACGGTGATACCCCATATGTGTCCCAAAACTGTTGCCCTGAAATACGACAGGGCTCCAAAGTGAGAGAGCGCCATGCGCATTTGAGGCCTAAATTAGGGATTTGAATAGGGGTGGACATAGGGGTATTCTATGCCAATGATTCCCAAACAGGGTGCCTCCAGCTGTTGCAAAACTCCCAGCATGCCTGGACAGTCAATGGCTGTCCGGCAATACTGGGAGTTGTTATTTTGCAACAGCTGGAGGCTCTGTTTTGGAAACAGTAGTGTACCAGATGTTTTTCATTTTTTGGGGGGAGGGGGGCTGTGTAGGGGTATGTGTATATGTAGTGTTTTTTACTTTTTATTTTAGGTTAGTGTTAGTGTAGTGTAGTGTCTTTAGGATACAGTCACATGGGCAGAGGTTCACAGCAAGTTTGCCGCTGGAAGTTTGAGCTGCAGCGCAAAATTTGCTCCATCTCAAACTTGCAGCACTCACTGTAAACCTCCGCTCATGTGAGTGTACCCTGTACATTCACATTGGGGGGAGGGGGCAAACATCCAGCTGTTGCAAACTCCGAGCATGCCCTTTGGCTGTCCGTGCATGCTGGGAGTTGTAGTTTTGCAACAGCTGGAGGCACACTGGTTTGGAAACACTAAGTTAAGTAATAAACTTTCAAGTGTTTTGCAACCAAACTTAGTGTTTCCAAACCAGTGTGCCTCCAGCTGTTGCAAAACTACAACTCCCAGCATGCATGGTCTGTCAGTGCAT
Source organism: Hyla sarda (assembly GCF_029499605.1). NCBI lineage: Eukaryota > Metazoa > Chordata > Amphibia > Anura > Hylidae > Hyla > Hyla sarda. Next base: position 426,913,715 of record NC_079189.1, read on the forward strand.
GCTGGGAGTTATAGTTTTGCAACAATTGCAACAGCTGGATGCACTGAGGTAGGAAACGGACAATGTTTCCCAACTAGTGTGCCTCCAGTTGTTGCAAAACTTCAACTACCAGCATGCCCAGACTGCCCAGGCATGCTGGAAGTTGTAGTTCGGCAATATCTGAAGGATCAGATGTTGCCGAACTACAACTCCCAGCATGCTTGGGCAGTCTGGGCATGTTGGGAGTTGTAGTTTTGCAACATCTGGAGGTCCACAGTTTGGAGACCACTGTATAATGGTCTCCAATCTGTGCTCTTCCAGATGTTAGAGAACTACAACTCCCAGCATGCCTGGACAGACTGAGCATGCTGAGATTTGTAGTTTTGCAACATCTGGAAGAGCACAGATTGGAGACCATTATACAGTGGTCTCCGAACTGTGGACCTCCAGATGTTGCAAAACTACAACTCCCAGCATGCCCAGAAAGCCAAAGGCTGTCTGGGCATGCTGGGAGTTGCAGTTTTGAAACTCCCAGAGGCAGCAGTGAGATCGCTTTACGGCGATCTCACTGCTGCCAATGAAGATGCTGCACTGCTGCCGGAAACTCACCTCCGGGACGCAGCGCCGCTGGAACCGCCTGGAGGACGCCGCTGGCGCCGGGACCGCTCGGGACACCTCATAGCCGGGTAAGTGACGCCGGGGGACAGGTCAGGGACACTTAGCAGAGCGGTGTGTGTCCCGATCCCCGTGATCGGGACTCACACACCGCGCTGCTAAGTATTCTGATAGCGAAACGCTGCTATCAGCTAGTCAGATTTGACTAGCTGATAGCAGCGATCGCTGGGGGGGGGGGGGATGAAACCCCCCGTGGTCGCATGGTAAGATGGCTGGCTATCAGTGATAGCCACCATCTTACCGGGCGCTGCGGGGTGCCGCGAGTAGCGGCAAAAATGTTCATGACGTACCTGTATGTCATGGGTCGGGAACACCTTGCCACTCATGACGTACAGGTATGTCATAGGTCGGGAAGGGGTTAAAGGGGTATTCCAGGCCAAAACTTTTTTTTATATATCAACTGGCTCCGGAAAGTTAAACAGATTTGTAAATGACTTCTATTAAAAAATCTTAATCATTCCAATAGTTATTAGCTTCTGAAGTTGAGCTGTTGTTTTCTGTCTAACTGCTCTCTGATGACTCACGTCCCGGGAGCTGTGTAGCTCCTATGGGGATATTCTCCCATCATGCACAGCTCCCGGGACGTGACACCATCATTGAGCAGTTAGACAGAAAACTTCAGAAGCTAATAACTATTGGAAGGATTACGATTTTTTAATAGAAGTAATTTACAAATCTGTTTAACTTTCCGGAGCCAGTTGATATATATAAAAAAAAGGTTTGGCCTGGAATACTCCTTAAATGAGTAATTTTAACTAATTTTGGTTATGTGTGTTTTCTATGCCACTTTTTTTGCGCCTTTTTAAAGGGTTTGCACCAAATTTTGTACCTTTTTAAAAAGTGGCATTTTCATAAATTCCTGACCACTGAAAAAACCCGACTGAAAACAGACATACTGCCGCCAAGGAAAGGAATGTGCGTAAATAAAAAAATGCACTGTGCAAAGCAGAATACACTGGCCTGATATTTGCTTCCCTTCATTTTGTTGCTGTATGCTTTAACCACTTAAGGACCCAGGGCATACAGGTATGCCCTGATGCCCTGGTTCTTAAAGGGGTACTCCGGTGGATTTATTTTTTTTTAAATCAACTGGTGCCAGAAAGTTAAACAGATTTGTAAATTACTTCTATTAAAAAAATCTTTATCCTTCCAGTGCTTTTTAGCAGCTGAATACTACAAAGGAAATTCTTTGCTTTTTTATTTATTTATTTATTGTCCACAGTGCTCTCTGCTGACACCTGATGCCCATATCAGGAACTGTCCAGAGCTTGAGAAAATCCTCATAGCAAACCTATGCTGCTCTGGACAGTTTCTGACACAGACAGAGGTGTCAGCAGAGGGCGATGTGGACAAGACAAAAAAGAAATTCAAAAAGCAAACAATTTCCTCTGTTGCATGCAGCTGCTAAAAAGTACTAGAAGGATAAATATTTTTAAATAGAAGTAATTTACAAAACTGCTTAACTTTCTGGCATTAGTTCATAGCGGGTCGGGCCCGGCCGTTGTTAGACCGGGACCCGTGGCTAATAGCGCGCGGCATTGATCAGTCTATTAACCCTTTAGACGCAGCGTTCAAAGTTGAACACCGTGTCTAAAGTGAAAGTAAAGCACTTCCGGTTAGCTCAGGGAGCTGTTCGGGATGGCGGCATCCCGAACAGCTGCAAAGACAGCAGGAGAGTCCCTACCTTCCTCCATGCTGTCCGATGGCCGAATGACTGCTCAGTGCCTCAGGCATGAGCAGTTAAGCGGCAGAATCAATGATCAATGGTTTCCTATGAGAAACCATTGATCAATATAAAAGATCAGTGTGTGCAGTGTTATAGCCCCCTATGGGATTTATAACATAGCAAAAAAAAGTGAAAAAAAAGTGAATAAAGATAATTTAACCTCTTCCCTAATAAAAGTTTGAATCACACCCCTTTTCCCAAAAAAAAAAAAAAAAAAACTGTGTAAATAAAAATAAACATATGTGGTATCGCCATGTGCGGAAATGTCTGAATTATAAAAATATATAGTTAATTAAACCTCACGGTCAATGGCGTGCGGGCAAAAGAATTTCAAAATCCAAAATAGCGTATTTTTGGTCACTTTTTATATCATGAAAAAATAAATGAAAATTGATCAAAAAGTCCGATCAATACATAAATGGTACTGCTAAAAACGTCTGATCACAGCGCAAAAGATGAGCCCTCATACCACCCCATACACAGAAAAATAAAAAAAGTTATAGGGGTCAGAAGATGACAATTTAAAACGTGTAAATTTTCCTGCATGTAGTTATGATTTTTTCCAGAAGTACGACAAAATCAAACCTATATAAGTAGGATATCATTTTAACCGTATGGACCTACAGAATAATGATAAGGTGTCATTTTCAATGAAAAATTTACTACGTAGAAACAGAAGCCCCCAAAAGTTACAAAATGGCATTTTTTTTCTTCAATTTTGTCGCACAATGATATTTTTTTTCCGTTTCAACTTAGATTTTTGGATAAAATGACTGATGTCATTACAAAGTAGAATTGGTGGTGCAAACAATAAGCCATCACATGCATGTTTAGCTGCAAAATTGAAAGGGTTATGAATTTTAAAAAGTAAGGAGGATAAAACGAAAGTGCAAAAACTGCAAAACCCTCCGTCCCCAAGGGGTTAAGGACCCAGGGCGTATCTGTACACCCGTAGGAATTCCGGTCCCCGCCGCTCACCGGGCAGGTACCGCATTGGGATGCCTGCTGAAATCGTTCAGCAGGCACCCCGTGGAAACCCCTGGGGGGGTCGTGAGAATGAAAAACATATTGTACAGCAGTGTTTCCAAAACGGAGCCTCCAGCTGTTGCAAAACAACAACTCCCAGCATTTCTGGACAGCCAATGACTGTACAGGCATGCTGGGAGTTTAGCAACAGCTGGAGGCACCCTGTTTTGGAATCACTGGCATAGAATACCCCTATGTCCAGCCATATGCAATCCATAATTTAGTCCTCAAATGCGCATGGTGCTCTCTCACTTTGGAGCCCTGTCGTATTTCAAGGAAACAGTTTAGGGTCACATATGGTGTATCTCCTTATTCAGGAGCAATTATATTACAAATTTTGGGTGACTTTTTCTCCTTTTACCACTCATGAAAAGGAAAAGTTGGGGGCTACACCAGCTTGTTAGTGTAAAAAAATAAAAAATGTTACACTAACATGCTGGTGTTGCCCAATACTTTTTATTTTCACAAGAGGTGAAAGGAAAAAAAGACCCCCAAAATTTGTAACGCAATTACAGAAATACCCATATGTGGGTGTAAAATGCTCTGCGGATGCACAAGGCTCAGGAGTGAGAGCGCACTATGTACATTTGAGGCCTAAATTGGTGATTTGCACAGGGGTGAATGATTTTACAGCGGTTCTGACATAAACGCAAAAAAATAAATACCCACATGTGACCCCATTTTGGAAACTACACCCCTCAGGAAATGTAACAAGGGGTATAGTGAGCCTTAACACCCCACAGGCGTTTGACAAATTTTCGTTAAAGTTGGATGGGAAACTGGAAAAAAAAAATGTTTTAACTAAAATGCTGGTGTTACCCTAAATTTTTTATTTTCACATGGGAAAATAGGAAAAAAGCCCCCCAAAATATGTAACCCCATTTCTTCTGAGTGAGAACATACCCCACATGTGAATCTAAAGTGCTCTGCGGGCGAACTACAATGCTCAGAAGAGAAGAAGCGCTATTGGGCTTTTGGAGAGAAAATTTGTCCGGAATTGAAGGCCACGTGTTTTTACAAAGGCCCCATAGTGCCAGAACAATGGACCCCCCCCACATGTGATCCCATTTTTGGAAACTACATGCCTCACGGAATGTAATAAGTGGTGAAATGAGCATTTACACCCCACAGGTTTCTGACAGATTTTTGGAACAGTGGTCCATGAAAATAAAAAATGTAATTTTTCATTTGCACAGCCCACTCTTCCAATCATCGGTCAAACGCCAGTGGGGTGTAAATGCTCACTGCACCCCTTATTAAATTCTGTGAGGGGTGTAGTTTCCAAAATAGGGTCACATGTGGGGGGGTCCACTGTTCTGGCAGCACGGGGGGCTTTGTAAATGCAGACGGCCCATGACTTCCATTCCAAAAAAATTCTCTCACCAAAAGCTCAATGGCGCTCCTTCTCTTCTGAACATTGTAGTGCGCCAGCAGAGCACTTGTCATCCACACATGGGGCATATCCAATGGGGTTACAAATTTTAGGGGGCATTTTCTCCTATTACGCCTTGTAAAAAATTTTAATTTGGTAAAAAAAACAGCATTTTAGTGAAAAAGTTTTTTTTTTATTTACACATGTACACATGCGACTTTAACGAAAAGTTGTCAAACACCTGTGGGGTGTTAAGGCTCACTGTACCCCTTGTTACATTCCTTGAGGGGTGTAGTTTCCAAAAAAGTATGCCATGTGTTTTGTTTTTTTTTTGTTTGTTTTTTGCTGTTCTGTTACCATTGGGGCTTCCTAAATGCAATATGCCTCCCAAAAACCATTTCAGCAAAATTTGCTTTCCAAAAGCCAAATGTGATTCCTTCGGTTCTGAGCATTGTTGTGTGCCCGCAGTGCACTTGAAGTCTACATATGGGGTATTTCCATACTCAGAAGAGTTGGGGTTACAAATTTTGGGGGACATTTACTAAAATTACCCCTTGTAAAAATTAAAAAATTTTTGGGGAAAAACTGCATTTTAGATAAAAACTTAAAAATTCATTTACACATCTGAATTTAACAAAAAGTTGTCAAACACCTGTGGGGTGTTAAGGCTCAATGTACCCCTTGTTATATTCCTTGAGGGGTGTAGTTTCCAAAATAGTATGCCATGTGGGAGGTTTTTTCCTGTTCTGGCACCATAGGGGCTTTCTAAATGTGACATGCCCCCCAAAAACCATTTCAGAAAAATTCACTCTCCAAAATCCCATTGTCGCTCCATGCCTTCTGAGCCCTCTAGTGCACCCATAGAGCACTTGACATACACATATGAGATATTTCCTTATTCGAGAGAAATTGGGTTACAAATTTTAGGGTGATTTCTCTCCTTATACCCCTTGTAAAATAGAAAAAAAAAACTGGGTCTACAAGAACATGCGAGTGTAAAAAAATGAAGATTTTGAATTTTCTGCTTCACTTTGCTGCTATTCCTGTGAAACACCTAAAGGATTAACACAATTACTGAATGTCATTTTGAATACTTTTACGGGTGCAGTATTTATATTGGGGTAATTTATGGGGTATTTCTAATATGCAGGCCCCTCAAAACCACTTCAAAACTGAACTGGTCCCTGAAAAATTCAGCTTTTGAAAATGTTGTGAAAAATTGGAAAATTGCTGCCGAACTTTGAAGCCCTCTGATGTCTTCCAAAAGTAAAAACATGTCAATTTTATGATGCAAACATAAAGTAGACATATAGTATATGCGAATCAATATATAATTAATTTGGTATGTCTATTTTCCTTACAAGCAGAGAGCTTCAAAGTGTAAAAAAAATGCTATGTTTTTTAATTTTTCATCAACAAATGATAAAATTGTCGAAGGAAATTTACCGCTAACATAAAGTAGAGTATGTAAAAAAAAACTATCTTGGAATCAGAATGAAAAGTAAAAGCATCCCAGAGTTATTAATACTTAAAGTTACAGTGGTCAGATGTGCAAAAAATGCCAGGGTCCTTAAGGTGAAAAAGGGCTGGGTCCTTAAGGGGTTAAACGCATAATGTCCATTTGTAGCATTTGTTTTGTTCTGGATCCGAGTTTTAGTTGTGTCTGTTTCCGGATAAGTTTACAAAGGCCGGAGCTTATGTCTGTGTATTATTTAGCTTCATCTAAATTGCTTTAATCAAAGTACCTGATGATTTTAAAAGATGTGGAGGCAGGAGCACATAGAGGTACTTCTAAAGCTAAATGAGTCTGTTACAATCTGGCCTAAATACAAGTTATTTTTGGTTTAACAAGCAACAATTGCTTCCTATACCTGAGTGCTGAACAGGAAACCAAGGTCACACTGCTTTTCCATTCAAAACAATCTGGATCGCATCTCCATAAAACCATTGCCACAGTCTGACAGCTGTTGGGAAAGCACTTCATTACGGAGTTATGCAATCATCGGCCATGTGATCCCAGTCTGTAAAAAATGTTTTGTATATAGTACATAGCACATGGTACAATAATGAGTTACATGGCTGGTGTGGATGCCACAGTGCAATGGACTGAATACTTGTACACATCTATATTTCAGCTGCCAGTGTGTTTATCTTAATATCAAATGACTGAGGGATTTGTGTGTTCTTCAATAGTTTGTGTTCCAGTAAATAAAGCATGAGAACCACAGCTGTCTAGGGGATTTGGGGTAGCGTAGGTGAAATTCCACTTTGTTGCTGCTCGACAGAAAACAAATAATAATCATTTTACATAAACACTAAAACAAACAGTATATAAATACCTAAATACATCCACCACAACAGCAAACACCCGCCAGCCTTGGTGAAGGGCCCGTACACCAGTCAATCATCCAGCAGTACAATCATGACTCCAATACTATTCCATTATTATAAACAGCATTAGTTGTGTCTCTGTCCTTTTTTCCATGCAGACGATACAATTTATTGTATCTCATGTATCTATAAATTAGAAAAATTGAAAAATTCTATGTGTTACAATGGGCTTAGTGGTAGATGTGGCTTTTTTCTATTTCTTTAGGATATTTTTTTATTTTTTCACAATAAATAAGGTGATATTATAATAGTTTGGAGTTTATGGATAAAGTGATACTAATGATTTATGCTTTCATTTGCATATGATATATGGGAGAGAGCCATTAGACATTTTTAATATTTGTTACTAGTGTTATTTGTGAGTTATAAACACTTTATTTAACTATAATTTACTCTTTGAACATTTGATTGCTTCATCTCTTGCCCAATACATTGTGATACTTCTGCACTGTGCTTGTTGTGCTTCAACCACTCTCCTTCTATATCATGCAGGGTATCCTAGGATTACCAAGAAATGGAAGATGGTCCAGCACTTCATAAATGCAGCTTTATTTATTTATTTATATAGCGCCTACAGATTCCGCAGCACTTACAATTATGGGGTACAAACAAAGACAAGTATCAGACATAAAATTACACAATAACTATTCAAACAAGAGGTGTGTGGATATATTGAGGATATTTTGGGGATATGTTGGGGATATGTTGGGGATATGTTGGGGATATGTTGAGGATATGTTGAGGATATGTTGGGGATATGTTGGGGATATGTTGGGGATATGTTGAGGATATGTTGAGGATATGTTGAGGCCAATTAGAAACTGTTGTAGGCCTGTCTGAAGAGATGTGTTTTTAGGCCACGTTTGAAACTATGGATGTTGTTGTTGAGTCTGAGGGATTGAGGGATAGCATTCCAGAGAACCGGTGAAGCACGAGTGAAGTCTTGGAGACGGGAGTGAGAAGTTCGGATTACAGAAGATGTTAGTGTGAGATCATTAGCAGATCGGAGAGAACATGTAGGATGGTAGACGGAGATGAGAGAGGAGATGTAGGGAGGTGCAGCATTGTGGAGAGCTTTGTGTGTGAGACTGAGGATTTTGTACTGTATTCTGGACTGAATTGGTAACCAGTGTAGTGACTGGCACAGGAAGGAGGCGTCGGTGTAGCGGCTGGAGAGGAAGATGAGTCTGGCTGCGGCATTAAGGATGGACTGAAGAGGAGAGAGTTTGGAGAAAGGAAGGCCTATTAGTAAAGAGTTACAGTAGTCGAGTCGGGAGTAAATCAAAGCAATAATGAGAGTTTTAGCAGTTTCAGTAGTGAGAAACGGGCGGATTCTTGAAATGTTTTTGAGATGCAGGTGACAAGAACGTGAAAGAGACTGAATATGGGGAGTGAAAGACAGATCAGAGTCAAGTATAACAAGACAGCGAGCCTGCTGCCCGGGAGTTATGGTAGTACCACATACCGAGATGGAAATGTCAGGGTTAGGTACAGTATCAGTTGATGGAGAAAAGACAAGAAGTTCTGTTTTAGAAAGATTTAGTTTCAGATATAAAGAGGACATGATGTCTGAGACGGCAGAGAGACAGTCACTGGTATTCTGCAGGAGTGCAGGGGTGATGTTGGCGGAGGAGGTATAAAATTGGGTGTCATCAGCGTAGAGGTGGTACTGGAAACCAAATCTACTGATTGTTTTTCCAATGGGGGATGTGTAGAGTGAAAAGAGTAGAGGACCCAGGACCGATCCCTGGGGAACCCCGACAGCAAGGGGAAGAGGAGAAGAAGTAGAGCCAGAAAACGAGACGCTAAAGAAGTGGCCAGAGAGATAGGAGGAAAACCAGGCGAGAGCAGAGTCCTTGAGACTGATGGAGCGGAGACTACTGAGGAGGAGTTGGTGATCCACAGTGTCAAAAGCCGCAGACAGGTCCAAGAGAATCATTAAAGAGAAATTGCCATTTGATTTGGCTGTCAGAAGATCGTTAGTGACTTTGGTTAGGGCTGTTTCTGTGGAGTGAAGGGAGCGGAAACCAGACTGTAAGGGGTCAAGGAGAGAGTTCTCGGAGAGATAGCGGATAAGGCGGGAGTAGACCAAGCGCTCCAGGAGTTTGGAGATAAAGGAGAGATTTCAGACGGGTCAATAGTTGGCTGCACAGGGCGGGTCCAATAGTGGGGTTATGATAGAGTGTTTGAATGAGGAGGGAAAGGCCCCAGAACAGAGGGAGAGGTTAAAGATTTTTGTTAGGTGAAAGCTGATAGCAGGAGAGAGACTGGATGAGGTGTGAAGGCATGGGGTCATTAGAGCAGGTAGTGGGGCGGGCGGAGGAGAGGAGCCTGGAAACCTCATCCTCCGTTACAGGCTCAAAAACTGAGAGTGATGAAGAGGAGACGTGGCTGGGAATTGGATCAGAACTTTTAGGGGACTGGGAGAGGATTTCATCACGAATGTCATCGATTTTAGTTTTGAAGTATTTGGCCAGGTCTTCAGCACAGAGACCAATGATTGGGGTCTGTACTTTAGGCCAAAGGAGAGAGTTGAACGTGTCAAAAAGGCGTTTTGGGTTGTTAGACAGAGAGGAGATGAGGGAGGTAAAATATGTTTGTTTGGCGAGATGAAGAGCGGAGTAATAGGATTTAAGCATGAATTTATAGTGCAGATAGTCTGAAGAAGTCTTAGTTTTCCTCCACAGACGTTCAGCACACCTAGAGCATGGCCTGAGAAAGCGGGTTGTTAGCGTGTGCCAGGGTTGCTGCCGTCTGTGTCGGGAGGTTCGTGTTTTAGAGGGTGCCATTTGATCCAGGGTAGACTTTAGGGTGTCATGGTAATGTTTGGCTGCTAGATTAGGGCAGGAGAGAGAAGAGATTGGTGATAGTGAAGATTGTAGAATGTCTATAAATTGACTAATGTTTATAGCACGCAGGTTTCTGTAAGTGTACAAGGTTGGAGTGTCTGGAAGAGGATAGGAGTTACTGATAGAGAAAGAGAGAAGGTTGTGGTCAGAGAGCTCAAAAGGAGAATTAGTGAATTTAGAGACAGAGCAAAGTCTAGAGAAGATCAAGTCCAGTGTATTCCCATCCTTGTGTGTGGGAGAGTCAGTAAGCTGTGAAAGGGCAAAGGAGGAGGTTAGAGACAGAAGCCGAGAGGCAGAAGAGGAGATTGGGGTATCAATGGGGATATTAAAATCACCCATGATGAGTGTAGGTGATTCAGAGAAAAGAAAGTGAGGGAGCCAGGTGGCAAAATGATCCAGGAACATTTGGGGAGAACCAGGAGGACGATAGATGACCGCCACTCTGAGAGACAATGGGTGGAAGAGCCTGAGGGTGTGGACCTCAAAAGAGGGAAATGTGAGTGAGGGTAATGGGGGGATGACTTGAAAAGTGCATTGTGGGGCTAGAAGCACCCCAACTCCTCCACCATGCCTGGTTTCAGATCTAGGGGTATGGGAAAAGTGAAGGTCACTATAAGATAAAGCAGAGAGAAGCAGTGTCAAAAGGGTGTATCCATGTTTCTGTGAGAGCCAGCAGATTAAGAGAATTAGTGAGAAATAAGTCATGAATCTGGGTGAGCTTATTGCACACAGATCGAGAGTTTAGAAGAGCGCAGTTAAAGTTTGTAGTGGTTCCGCAAGAGGCAGGAAGTGTAGAGCAAATATTCGTGAAAGGTGGGCCAGGGTTAGGAGCAATGTCCCCAGCAGCTAAAAGCAGAAGAAAGAAGAGGGAGAGCAGATGGCTGGGTGAAGTGATGAAGCGACTTCTGTGCTGTACCATGGAATGAGGTGACTTTGGGTGGTTTATGATGGTGAGCAGTGCATGCAAGCAATACATAGGTGAGGGAAGGAGGCATGGACAGATGTATATGGAGTCCACCGGAGAAAACGGTGGGGGATATAAGAGAAAATGTATCGCAATGATGTAAGTAATAAGTGAGTGCATGTTTGTTTTTTGTTTTATTTCTGAAAAAGAGTGACTTACTTTTGTAGTTATAATGTTGAGTTAGTTCCCTTTTGTTCCCTTCTGGTTCAATTCTGGTATAATTCTTGATGTCACACTTAAGAAGCACTTTAGATAGCAGCTTTAGATGGCATATTTTAATGTCTCCAGACCTAAGATCTAACAGACCTATAGCCTCTGATATATAGTGCTAGGGTAAGCCAGAGAATTGGCAGAGGAGTGCAATCAGGTGTGAAAATGGGTGGGGAGCAATAAAGTTTGGGGAGTAAAGTTAAGAAAAAATAAACAGTTTGGGATCACTCAGGGGAAATAAATTGTGATCAAACAAAATAGAAACACTAGCCAGATAACAGTAAGAAATATGGATGACAATGCAATGATGGGGGAATGGGAGTACACAATCACAAGATGAGTGACATACCAGGTTGATTATTTAAATACAGCTAAACAGATATGCAGTGGTGAGAACAAATGATGGTGGTAGTTGTTCAAGAAATGAATGATGACATACCAGGTTGATTATTTAAATACAGCTAAACAGATATGCAGTGGTGAGAACAAATGATGGTGGTAGTTGTTCAAGAAATGAATGATGACATACCTGTAAATGAAAGAATATGCTGGTGAGAAGACGAAGTGAATGAATTCTGGTATAATTATTGATGTCACACTTAAGAAGCACTTTAGAAAGCAGCTTTAGATGGCATATTTTAATGTAAATCAGAACACACACTTAAAATGATTATACTATCAAACGCGTTTCGAAGAGCGCATGCACTCGAAACACGTCTGAGGTATAGTCATTTTAAGTGTGTGTTTTCTATTTATGAAGTGCTGGACCCTCTTCCATATCTTGGTACTGCTGGGTGCCTAGCCGGGCACCAGTCCGTGCACTGCACAGAGAGATGTGAGCTGGACTTTGTTCTCACATTTTGCATATACTAGGATTACTATGGAACCTTCATTAGGCCCCCATCTGCCATATCAACTGCTCAGCAACCCATAATTATAATGTGTAGGAGCAATTGGGTGACAGAGAAGTCCTAACTTCTGTCTAACCACCTAGACGCTGTGGTCACTATTGACCATGGAATCTAAGGGGTTAAAAGGCTAGAATAGGAGATACTCAATGATAGCTGCTGCCAGCTTAATTAAACAACCAGTACCCACCAAGGATAAATTAGGGTCACTTCCTATGCCTGGATCTTGGCATCTTAAAATACAATGTTGGAGGGGGGGGGGGGGATTTCAACGTTGGAAAAAGTAGAAATAATAAATGGGTCTACAGATTCCACCATCTCTTGCTGAAGAAAATGAGTGCATTGGAAAACCATCTGCAGTACTTTGAGAAAACTCTTTAGTTTTTAAATCTGCCATGGTTTTATTGAATGGTTATAAATGGAATGGGTTTTCATGTGCCAAGAGACTGGGTGCGAGATGGCACCTAGCCTTAGATAACAGGAATAGAATGATTTCTGTTCTCGTTTATGTATTATATTAATCATAAAACTCTATGGTTTGGCTGCCTATGCTACAGCCTTGTTTCCTACACATGATGTTTGAGGGTAACCTAAGCCTTTAATTATACCCATTAAAAATGAAACCTATGCACATCTGCACCATGGGCTTTGTAAAGACTTGTACCGCAAATAAGAAAATGAAACCATGTTCTGTTTAAGTCAGGATGGTAATTGTTAAACCTGGTGATTTCCCTTACCTGGGCTTAATATGGCAATCCACAGAGATCAAATAGGGAGTCATGCCTTTTTTGCAGGCCTGATGGTCAATGCATGACCCAGGTATTTTCTCTTTGGTGCTGTTTGAATCTTTGTTTAATGGACGGACTCCTTAGGGCTGCAAGATGTTTAACACAGTTTCAACCTCTGTGTTCCTTTCAGGTAAGGTACTGAATCATTTAGAAACTCCTTGCAGAACCTTTGAACTGTTAAGCTGTGAGTTAAATCAATTAACCTATTGATTAATAGTAAATTACTGTCCTGACCAGGGGCATACACATAATAAAGCTTGCCCTTGCAACTAATGGTGACCTTGCGGAGAATGTGTGGACCAACTCTTATTGGTCTTATCTTCTTTCCCCAGTGTAAACGTGTGCAGAGATTTTCCTCCCCACAAAAATAAGAACACATGGATACTGGGTATTAGGCCAACAGTCACTTTGTAATGTCTCGCATGGCATTTTAGGTAACAAAGGAAAGTCTTGGAACCTCCTGTTCTAAGTTGTAAGATATGGGGATATAAACCAAGGCATGGATGTACACTTTTAGCCCTATGCACTACCATAAAAGTACCTAAACAGTCATAAAAACCTATAGTATTAAAAATATGCATGGTAATAAAGTGTTATTTTTATTTTCTATATAATTTATTTAAAGTAGTTTTCCTAGTAAGACTACCTGAAAGTCTTCTTCTCTGTCCCCATGTGTTTCTTCTGGAAACATGCCAGGTGCATCAGGGTATCCTATAAAGATTTTAAAAAATAATCTGGGTATTAAATGTGAATTTTGTAAGTATCTTAGCACTTATTGCTGCATTCTCTGATTGGTAAGGGATTATTTATTAGAACAACCCCTTTTTCAAGCAGCACCGCTCCACGATTAACTGTCATCACTTGGGAAAGGTGGATGCAAACCTCAACATCCTTTAAAATGACCTAATACTTGGTCAGGCTGAGCCCTTCAGTGTGAAAGTTTCTCTTAGCAACACATATCATATATATATTTATATATAAATAAAAAAAGAGATCAGAGTCCTGCAACTCACCGCTCCTCGGAGGCCGGAAGAAGTGCACCTGCAAGAAACCTACCGGTTTGTAGCCTCTGAGCTTCCCGCACCATCCCGTTTATCCATGGTGGCTCCACTACGCTGATTTAGGACTTAGCGGTGAGTTACAGGACTCTGATCTCTTTTTTATTTGCATTTTCAGTCTACTGTTTCCTTGCACCACCGTTACACTCAGCTTTAATTTTCAACTGACATCAACCATGGAATCTCATATGCATGTGCTGTTTACTGCTTTGAAGGTGTGTTAGTCAGGTGCCTCCAATCAAAATAATTTTCCTACATTACCTGTAAATATATATATATATATATATATATATATATATATATATATATATATATATATATGTATATGCAGATAATGTAGGAAAATTATTTTGATTGGAGGCACCTCCAATATATATGTATATATATATATATATATATATATATATATATATATATATATACAGGTAATGTAGGAAAATAATTTTGATAGATATATATATATATATATATATATACCCGAATTCATATATATATATATATATATATATATATATATATATATATATATACATATATAATGTCGTCCCTCAACATATGATGGTAATCCGTTCCAAATGAACCATCGTTTGTTGAAACCATCGTATGTTGAGGGATCCATGCAATGTAAAGTATAGGATGTTATACTCACCTGTCCCCGCCGCTCCGGACTGTCACCGCTCATCACCGCTGCCCTGGATGTCGCACTCCATCACTGTCGCCGCGTCCCCGGGGTGTCCCCGACGCTCCGAACGTCTCTGCTTTCCTGGGATCCTCGCTCTCCGTCGCCGCCATCACGTCACTATGCACGCTGCTCCTATTGGATGACGGGACGGCGTGCGTGGCGACATGATGACGACGAAGGAGAGCGCCGGCGATGGAGGGGATCCCGAAGAGGATGCTCCGGAGCCCCGAGGACAAGTAAGAGACCATCACCGGAGCACACGGGGCACCATAAACGGCTATCCAGCAGCAGCTGAAGCAGTCTGCGCTGCAGGATAGCCATTTATGCGATGGCCCTGACATACAAAAGCATTGTATGTTGATGCTGCCTTCAACATGTGGTGGCCTCTGAGAGGCCATCGCATGTTGAAATTATCGTATGTCGGGGCCATCGTAGGTCAGGGGGTCACTGTATATATATATATATTTATATATATATAAATATATATATATATATATATATATGTGGGTAATATATATATATATATATATATATATATATATATATATATGTGGGTAATGTAGGAAAATAATTTTGATTGGAGGCACCTCCATATGGACAGCAATTGTCCTAATTTAATTTATTTTCTTTTACATATTATGATTTTATTTGATATATATTTGCTTATAAAAACATACAAAAACATTTAATATATTACAAATACATTTTCTTGAACATTGTGTTCAATGAATGTGTGATATGTGTGTGTCTACTATCTAAAATAGAAAATTCATACATTTCAAGTTCGGCTAGTTATCATATAAAAAGCATGCACACTACAGCTTTGGAAGGTGGAATATTTCTGCAAGAACTGGCAATCCATTGATAAACAGAAAGGTGATATGGTGAAGGTCACTGAATTTTCCAAACTCCTCTAACACACCGAGTTCACGCACATTTCTTGGATAAACTATTTTTGAGATAATTTAATCTATCTCATCTGCTGTTTTGACCCAGTAACACACCATGAAGCCTATCACTCACTCAGATTACAGCACAGTCCATCAGAACACCAAATTGAAGTGTTTCTATCATTCCAGTTTGACTATACTGTTCTATTATTTAATCTTGATGATGGGATTAACAACAGCTCCATGTCTTGCCAAATCGTCTTTAGGGCAAAGGGAATAAGTGAACTGTAGCCATCGTGCTGAGTAGTTGGTTATGAGTGTACTGACATGTAAAATGTTAATCTCTCCCTTGAGTGTGGTGAAAGAAAGATTTACTGTGCAAGGCTGGACCGCTTACTAAGAGCTGCTGCATTTAAGACTGTGCTGTTGCTATGGGAAGAAAAACACATCGACACCAAAAAGTGCCTGTTAAATGCCACACCTCCACAGCAGAGCGTACAACTCTGGATGGTGTCAGAAAAGGGGAACTCTTGACTGCATAATGTGGTTACAAGATCTGTCCAAAAGTATAAATTGTAACAAAGTTAATATATCGTACGGTGGGAAGCTCTAAGTGAGAAGCTGTCATCTCATTAAAAGTATTTTAAAATGAAATATGTATAATTTTATCAATTATTTACAATTTACAGAATTCTAACAGAGCATCACTACAGACAGAACACAGCCTATTAAAGCCGGCAGTACGCCATAAATGATCAAAGCGTAGCTGAAATCCGCAAACCACCATTCTACTACCAAAAATATCAGCTCAATCTGTCTACATAAGGCTTAAATTAATCGTTGGTAGGTATAATCACTCAGGGAAAATTGATCCATTAGATCAGTATCTGATGCATTTTAAACATAGAAACATAGAATGTGTCGGCAGATAAGAACCATTTGGCCCATCTAGTCTGCCCAATATTCTGAATGCTATTAATAGTTCATGTCCCTATCTTATATGAAGGAAGGCTATTCCATGCATCCACTACTCTCTCAGTAAAGTAATACTTGCTCAGATTACTGCATAAATCTTTGTCCCTCTAATTTAAAACTAGATCCTCTAACCTTTCCTGGTATGTTTTATTCTGCAATCCATGTACTAGTTTAATAGCTCTTCTCTGAACTCTCTCTAGAGTATCTATATCCTTCTGGAGATACGGCCTCCAGTACTGCACACAATACTCCAAGTGAGGTCTCACCAGTGTTCTGTACAGCAGCATGAGCACTTCTCTCTTTCTACTGCTTATACCTCTCCCTATACACCCAAGCATTCTGATTAAGTATTTCCTGCTGCTCTATGACATTGTCTTTCACATCCAATTAATGTTAATGCTTTAATAGTAGTCTATGAATGATTTTATATATACACTTAAAACTGTTAAAAAAATATTTTTTTAAATAATTTTTTTTTAATGCATATTATCTCAGACTTGTCACCTTTCATATTTTTCCTGTCTAGTATCTTCAGCTAATAGCTATCTCTACTGATCTCCATAATCACATGAATGTTTGGCACAGATGAACGTTCATGTTTTCTCAATGGAGAGAACAGCAGTACCTGCTGCCAGACAGCTCTGGTGGCAGCTTATCGCCCATAAAAGAAATAGAGTCAGGCAGTTACAATCCAACATTTTCAATCCTCTTTCTTAACATCATCTGTCGGGAAGAGCAGGAATCCCCCATACACTTTATACAGTGGTCAGCTGAATTTTGCCTAAAATGTGCAGGGAACTTTAGCTTTGGTATGTAACTTGGCCAAGAGCTGCAATCTCAACTCTGCTGGTTATTATTAATAGCTGAAACGCTCTCCCATAGTGTAGTGGATAGGTTCTCCTAAAATCATTTATTTTCTCCTTCAATAATATATATATAATGCATCCTATATGGCTAAATTATTGCAGCTTTCGGAAATATGTTTAGTAGACCTATTTAAAGGGGTACTCCGGTGGAAAACTTTATTTTTTTTAAATCAACTGATGCCAGAAAGTTAAACAGATTTGTAAATGACTTCTATTAAACAAGGTTAATCCTTCTAGTACTTATTAGCTGCTGAATACTACAGAGGAAATTATTTTCTTTTTGGAACACAGAGCTCTCTGCTGACGTCATGACCACAGTGCTCTCTGCTGACATTTCTGTCCATTTTAGGAACTGTCCAGAGCAGCATATGTTTGTTATGGGGATTTTCCTCTACTCTGGACAGTTATTAAAATGGACAGAGATGTCAGCAGAGAGCACTGTGGTCATGATGTCAGCAGAGAGCTCTGTGTTCCAAAAAGAAAAAAAAATCCTCTGTAGTGTTCAGTAGCTAAGTACTAGAAGGATTAAGATTTTTTAATAGAAGTCATTTTGCAAATCTGTTTAACTTTCTGGCACCAGTTGATTTAAAAAAAAGAAAGTTTTCCTCCGGAGTACCCCTTTAAAAAGGTCCCAAAGAACATGGTGCCAAATACATGCAACAATACAAATACCTATACAAGTCCGCCCATGATCATTGCTAAATGTATTCCAACAGTTGGGATATAAATTGAGAGATTACCTGTTCCACCATTTATGCCCATGACTGAATCCAGTATTTCGATCCTTTCATAATATTCTGTATAGGTAACACTTTAGCATAATCTCAATTCACTAGATGTCTAGATGGTTACGAGATGTTTTACATGAAAGAATTGCTCTAGACTTTGTTTACCTTGAGCATATAACACATTCTTGGCCATGTAGTGGAAACGTCATGGGAAAAGTATGTAATGGCAATTACAAGGGTTCACCGATCACTGATGAATTGGACCAGAAGTTGTATATTTTTAAAAGAACCATCAACAAAATGCTTCACATCCATATTTCTACAAAATTGAAAGCTGGTGGAAGATTGTACACTGAAACACGAGATCAGGATGAAAAGGGGGAAATGAAAGACAATGTCTATTTATTTGTCTAGCTAAGTGAGCCTGCGTAGAGCACAGCTTTTAGGCACATGATTATTTTATTAGTACACAAGTGTTACTTGAGACCTCACAAGATTTTCTCTTCATCATGACTTATGCAGACAATTATTCGGATCTCCTTCCTGCTCCCATAGACTATGAATTGAATGGACTTGCAGGTGGAACACTTGTGCAATTCATTAGCACACTGTGGATACCTCCAATGGTTTACATTACGTTTGTGTCGTGTGCCGATAAAGAAAGAGTACATGGAAAAATAAACATGTTCCTATAAATATTGCAGAATTACCCACAGGACCTGCTGTATTTGATGTAGCTCAGTGTTGCCTAACATCTTTGGTGGGCCTGATGATATAAACATTGAGATTCATGTTTCCCATGTGTCTCTAAACATAATGCACCTCAAACAAGGCAAGTGCTCTAGTCATTTTTTCAGTACAGGCCTACTCATACAAGGAATTTGGGTGAATAAACAATCCCACATGATCAAAAAATTATGGAATTTCAATACCCAGTAGAAAACAATGCTTTAAGCTGGACAATCTATCTCCTTTTAAACAGAGGGGAAAAAAAGGATTTATAAGAGCCCAATTCACTGGTTTGTGAAGAGATTTTGAGCTCTGATAGAGTCCTGTAAGACAATGCAAATAAGAGGATAAAAAGTCAATTAAACCATATAAAAAAAACTATATATTAGCTCTTAAACATATGGGCAATGGCATACTCACATTCCCCTAGTTCTCTTATATTTTACACAACTGTCCATCCCAGTTGACCTCTAGTTTGTACAGAAAAAAATGTGTAAACTACTTTTTCATATCTGTTACAGAGTTAAATGGAGGGTGGATAGTCATATGGGGCCACTTCTCTATTAAAAGCAATGATCGGACATCCATTCTCAGAATCTTTGGATTTGCTCAATATCAGACCCTGGCCATCAGGTTTTTGAAAAAACTATATATTGGAAATACCACTAAAATAATTCTTTAGAAGACTCCTTTTACAGGTAACTAAGCTGATAGCACTCTTCACACCGATGTCCTTTTCACTTTCAGTTGTTATTCTGAAAAACTGGTTAATAGCATAAAAAATAGGGCATTTGGTAAACTGGGGGCATTACTTGGCCCCTAGGTTAACTGTTACACCTGCCTTTTAGTTTCGTTAAGAACCCCTCCTTATGTATATGTATATATTATATAATGATCATGGCCCAAATTTATCAAACTGTATGAGAGAAAACTGGACTGATTTTCCCACAGCAGCCAATCAAAGCTCAGCTTTCACTTTACCAGAATTAGTTAGCTGAGCTGTGATTGGTTGCTGTGAGAAAATCACTCCACTTTTTCTCTTTTTTTTTTTTTTTTTTTTTTTGTTTCATATTACTGTATTTAAAAAACTAAATCTTGAAATCTTATGATTTTTACTATGGCCACTAAGCCTCATAATAGTCAAACACTTACTGTTCTGTAGAGATCGCATCTCAGTAGTCATTTTATTATCAATAAAGGCAAAGTTACAATGAAAGCTAAATCATCTTTAATAACACAGTTTCCACCACTCACAATAGGTGATGGTCACAGCTCCCCTCCTGCTTCCTAAACAGTGATCTTTGCACAGGGCACAAAGCATGCCTAGGACACTGTTCCATGGAAGTTAATAAACATTTCCAGTCTATTATTTCTGATTTTCTACATGGCTGCTGCAAAGCGCGTACTCAGAATATTCTTTGCAACTCTAGTAAAATTTGAATTCCTGCTAAGCCCTGAAAGAAAATCTTGTGCATATGCCCTGAGAGTTGAAGAGATACTCCGCCCCTAGACATCTTATCCCCTATTCAAGGGTGAGTGCGGCGCCAGGGGCTTGTGATGTTATGGACACACCCCCTCATGATGCCACACCCCACACCCTTAATGCAAGTTTATAGGAGGGGGCGTGGAAGCCAGACAGAACAAACAAAAACCCTGCTTGCTCAGTGCTAACTACACAGAAATCTTCCCTATATATACAGATGGCTTACTACCAGCCACCTAACAAAACAGTCATCAACACCAAGCTTGTGAATTGTTTGAGGCTGCACACCTCAGAACTCCAACTCTCATCAGAGGTTCCGCACATCCTCAACCTACAGACTGAGTTCAATTTTGTTTCAACCCACAACTTATTGTATAGACGATCACAAAAAAAAAAACTTTTTTCCATCCACTGAACTAATTATAAAACATAACTTTTATTAAAACTGATATTTGGTTAAAAACCTCAACCCACTGGTCTCATCGATGTAGCAAAAACAACAAAATCAATAAGGTATCACATGCCACTGCATGTCAATCTAAGGTGACCTTATTGACAAGCAGTGGCATCTGTTATCTTATTTATTTTGTTGTTTTTGCTTCACCGATGAGACCTGTGGGTTGAGGTTTTTACCCAAATATCAGTTTTAATAAAAGTTAAGTTTTATAATTTGTTCAGCAAATGGGAAAAATAAGGTTTTTGTGATCGTCTATACGATCAATTGTGGGTACAAAGTGTAATTAACCCCTTAAGGTTTTTCAGTTTTTGCACTTTCGTTTTTTCCTCCTTACCTTTTAAAAATCATAACCCTTTCAATTTTCCACCTAAAAATCCATATTATGGCTTATTTTTTGCGTTGCCAATTCTACTTTGCAGTGACATTAGTCATTTTACCCAAAAATGCACGGCGAAACAGAAAAAAAAATCATTGTGCAACAAAATCGAAGAAAAAACTCAATTTTGTAAATTTTGGGGGCTTCCGTTTCTACGCAGTGCATATTTCGGTAAAAATTACACCTTATCATTATTCTGTAGGTCCATACGGTTAAAACGATACCATATTTATATAGGTTTGATTTTGTCGCACTTCTGGAAAAAATCATAACTATATGCAGGAAAATTTATACGTTTAAAAATGTCATATTCTGACCCCTATAACTTTTTTAATTTTCCACGTACAGGGCGGTATGAGGACTAATTTTTTGCGCCGTGATCTGAAGTTTTTATCAGTATGATTTTTGTTTTGATCGGACTTTTTGATCACTTTTAATTCATTTTTTAATTGTATAAAAAGTGACCAAAATGCGCTTTTTTGGACTTTGGAATTTTTTGGCGCGTACGCCATTGACCGTGCGGTTTAATTAATTATATATTTTTATAGTTCGGACATTTATGCATGCGGCGATACCACATATGTTTATTTATTTTTTTTTTTACACTGTTTTATTTTTTTTATGGGAAAAGGGGGTGATTCAAACTTTTATTAAGGAAGCGGTTAAATGACCTTTATTAACACTTTTTTTAACTTTTTTTTGCAGTGTTATAGGTCCCATCTTTTACACAGATCACAGGCGTGTATTAACACGCCTGTGATCAGTGTTATCGGCGCTTGACTGCTCCTGCCTGGATCTCAGGCACGGAGCAGTCATTCGCCGATCGGACACCGAGGAGGCAGGTAAGGGCCCTCCCGGTGTCCTGCAAGCTGTTCGGGATGCCGCGATTTCACCGCGGCAGTCCCGAACAGCCCGACTGAGCAGCCGGGTCACTTTCACTTTAGAAGCGGCGGTCAGCTTTGACCGCCGCTTCTAAAGGGTTAATACCGCACATCGCCACGATCGGCGATGTGTGGTATTAGCCGCGGGTCCCGGCCGTTGATGAGCCCCGGGACCGATGCGATATGATGCGGGATCGCGGCGCGATCCCGCTTCATGTCGCGGGAGCCAATGCAGGACGTAAATATACGTTCTGCGTCGTTAAGGGGTTAACCCTCCATCAATAGGTCATT
Source organism: Hyla sarda (assembly GCF_029499605.1). NCBI lineage: Eukaryota > Metazoa > Chordata > Amphibia > Anura > Hylidae > Hyla > Hyla sarda. Next base: position 426,936,019 of record NC_079189.1, read on the forward strand.
CTTTTGTTAAAATTTTGTTTCAAAACTCAGCGATCAGCTGTCTTTACTACCTGTGCTGATCTGGGCCACACTGAAAACCTGGATTGGCCCAAGAAGGGGAGGAAAGGTCTCCACTACCAAACTGCCTTTCATTCCATTAGAGAACCCAGGCCCGAAAACAGGACTTACCTAGTTCTAGGCTAGGGCATGAAATCTGAACTCTAGCATCCACACATCAGTACAGAATAGATAGGTGGCCAATCCTGCTGAAATCTGTAGTTTCCGTTAACATTTCAGTGGCATAAATGGACTCCTTTAGACCAGTTCCATAAAAGCCCAATTATTCTACCAGTATGTTTGGGAAGTGTGGGAAGAAACCAAAGTCTCCCAAAGAAAAGTAACACAAACACAGGGATAACACACAAACTCAACCAAAATGCTCCCATTGTAATAGAAATAAGTATACCAATAATAATAACAACAACATATGAGGTAATTTTCTGTAATGCAGATCAATTATAGAATTGTAGTAAAAATTTGAAGCTATACTTATATACAACAGTCTATATGGGTGGCCTGTTAAGAACTTGCTAGATCGGAGTTCACCTCCATTCCATCTAATGGCAAGCACAGATCAGAAAAGCTAGCATGAAGCGACATCTTTTGTAATTCACCCCCTGTGTAGTAATTTCTTGGGCAAACAGGATTATGCCTTCGCAAGTGAATAGACAGCAGGTTAAAAAGAGCAGTTATCATAGCAACTGAACTGGTGCTACCCCACATACTTTCAGCACTGTCGTCTGACAGCTGCCCATCTTCTGCTCTCTATTCAGGTGCATATTTGCCACCCAAATTCTTCCTTTTAAGTTTTTAACCTCCTGTGATGCCTTTTAACTAAGTCATTGGGAATGTCTGATAAGAGTTTCTTTACCAAATGTCATTACTATAGGGACAACAATTCTCATAGTAACTACAGATGCCTGTCGTAATAAACATACAGAGAATGCCATAATTTTTATTGCCATTAGGAAGGTGTTCAAAGGCATTTTGATATTACAGATGTTCTACACTTTGTATCAACATCACTTATAAACATAAAATACTTTACAGAGGACTTCTCACTCCAGCTCCATGTCACCATGTTTGAACGTTTTGTTTATGTACTCTATTTCCTTAAACAGGCCTAAACATATTCGTAGATTAGTTGCCTTCTTAGAAAAAGGAAATGCGATTGAGGGGACAGGGAGTGATGTTAAAGAAGTTGACCTCTTCATGTGTATTTTATCAAACATCTTCAAAACACAAATGTGCAACAAGATATAGTTTTAGAAGATAAAAAGATTGTCTTTATGAAGTCTTTCTCCATAAAGACACTCTCCCCGTTTTAGCAGACTTCTTTAGACGACACTGTGCTCCAGTCCCAAAAATGGCTGTTGATGAAGGGGCAAATGACAGGACATGTCCATTAGTGACCTCCATTAAAAACAATGTGCATGTACTAGATTCCCATGTGCCGTTTTCTCATCTTATCACTTTTACACTCATATATTCTTTTACACTCATATACTGCAATCCAACCTTCATGTATTTTCTAAGTGGTGTGATTTCAATGTATGGATTTATTAGGATTATTAAAGAGGTGTTTTGGCAAAATACAAGTGTGTATATGTTGATGGGGATGATGTTAAAATAACAAACAACCCATCCTTACGTACCACAGTCCCCTATAGCTCCTATTCCATGGACTTCTGGTTCCCTACTGCTCGCCAAATCTCCCTGCTTTGGAGTATTGGAGTAGAATTTGACAACTCAGCAAATCACTGGATGAGATTGGACACTGCTGAGTCCAGTTATAGGCTGAGCAGATCCTGCTCCTACTCCTCTATTCAGGCATGGCTTGGAGGACATGACATCGCCTTCCCAGATCTCAATCTGATCAAGTGTCTGTAAAATGTGTCAAATAAGTCCAATGTAAGGAGGCCACACCTCACACCTAATACCACAGTCTAATACCACAGGACACCTTCAATTGTTTTCTGGGGTCCATGTCTCAATGTGTCACAGCTTGTTTGGCAACAGGCTGTCTTAATTTTCTGACTGATTGGTATCAATGGAAGCCAGCCATGGGACCTTATATTGGTTGTATTTCCTAATAGCCCAGTGGGTTATTTATGGTTGGCACCCAGTGGCTTAACTATCACTGTATGAGTGATGAGCTGCGATCCTTGTTTGTTTACTAATAGAGAATTGCTCAGATCAACTGACCACAGGATCCTGAATCACCAATAGCTGTTACTGGATGAATATGAGCTGTGCTCCACCATGGACTTCCTATTGCATGGTTCAGAAATAGGTTGCTTGGTCTTATTTAAGGAATTCCAGGGGGTAATTTTGACCCCTCTATAGCCATATTTCAAAATAAGGTGGTATAACATTAACCAAATAACATTACTATAATAATAATATATCAGCTTGGCTAAACTTTATATACATATACAATGAATACAGTATTAGAAGGAAAAATAATAACATTTTCTATAATACATAATAGGAGCTACAAGTCTGGGTATACTAAAAGTAAGGAGGAATTGCTTAAGATTCCCTATTGGAGAAGGTATTTATCAATATGTGAGCAGTTTGTTGGTGTCCAGATTGGAAACTATGATATACTAGGATGTTATAGATAGGAGCATATACAGAGTATTTGTAGGAAACTTTACATTGAGTTCATTTTTGGGATGTGTCACAAAGAAAAATATACATAAGGGATTTCTTCAAGGAGGGGAGCAGTAACAGCATGCTTAAAGAGAGGTAAAAAATCAAGGCAAATACTATTGATGATATATATATTTAATGACTATTTCTTATAACCTAAATCTATATCTTCCAGGAGATTCAATCAATCACTGTACCGAGTCGCATAATAACATGTGTTAGCTAAACAATATACAGTAGTATGATAGATTATTTATAGTCCATTCCATTCTGTGTAATAAACATAAACAGAAAGTCACTTATAATCAAATAGACATTAGAGCTAGTGGAAACAATAAAACAACACGCTAAAACAATAAACAATATACAGGATGCATACAGACGATTGTTTTACCTACATATAAGTGTTTATTTTCATTTTACTTTAAAGTTTCTGCATAGAATTACAAGTACATTTGCCCATTGCATTGATATTTCTTCATACACAAGCATTTGCCTATTATTTTGACATTTGTTCTACAGGATGGATGCGTTTTCTGTCCAACAGCAACAGTCTACAATAGAGTTCCCATGGTTGCATTGAAAATATTTTCCCTTACTAAATTTTATTAAAAGTGTTGATATTTAAACATTTTACCATATCAGCTCTCCCCATTCTCTTCTGTAAACTGCATGAGTAAAATGTTTCTGGACATATTTTTTTAACAGGTTCGATTCTACTTAGGGGGGTAGAACACAAGCAGCTATTAGCTTGGGTGTGAGAAACTTAAGAGAGATTTTATTGAAGACCTACTGTTAGTAACAATTTTATACAGTTTCCCATGTGAGCTTATAAAGACACATGACCTCAGAATGGAAAGGTTTCATATATCCACCACCTCACGCACTGACCATAGTCCTCGACAATTTTATGCTAGTCTGTAGTCCCATTAGCTGACTATCATCTGTTATGAAATGCAGCTGGTAGGTAACAGTCAGAGGTTGGTGACATCCTGCAGCATATGCATACAAGAAAACAGTAATGATCTGTGACTAGAGCAACAGTGAATGAACAACACTATATGGTATCAAAGAGAGGAAAGAGATAGCTGTGGAGAAGCACCACAAAACCAGATACTGCCTAGAGGTAGTAAATGATAGGAGGGATTGTAAAGCAAGGACCACTGGGTGGCTTTTGTTGTGGCCAGTAGGTAGCAACTTCTGAAAGGAATGCTTTAGTCTGGAAAAATCTGCCAAGAGATTGGGGGTCGACCATTCTAACACTGAAAGGCTTGTGCTGAATGTTCCCTTCATAAGAAAAAGGGAACATTCAGCTAAAAAAAAACTAATTTTACTCTGTGAAGGGATATTATCAAAGGTCATGTCATATGATAACTGCTACATTTTCTTTTCAGTTCCAGATGTAGTAATGAGGGGATACCATGAATGTCCTTTACCCAGTGTAAGAGTCATACCAGGGCCGGCCCCCTAATAGGTAGTGACTTTAAGCCCACTCTGTATCACCCCACTGTAGTGCAATATAAGTGTAGCACTGTTGCCTAGCAGCGCTGGGGTCCTAGGTTCAAAAGCATGTTCTCCACATGTTCAAAAGCATGTTCTCCACATGTTCAAAAGCATGTTCTCCATGTGTTCAAAAGCATGTTCTCCATGTGTTCAAAAGCATGTTCTCCACATGTTCAAAAGCATGTTCTCCATGTGTTCAAAAGCATGTTCTCCACATGTTCAAAAGCATGTTCTCCATGTGTTCAAAAGCATGTTCTCCACGTGTTCAAAAGCATGTTCTCCACGTGTTCAAAAGCATGTTCTCCACGTGTTCAAAAGCATGTTCTCCATGTGTTCAAAAGCATGTTCTCCATGTGTTCAAAAGCATGTTCTCCACATGTTCAAAAGCATGTTCTCCACATGTTCAAAAGCATGTTCTCCACATGTTCAAAAGCATGTTCTCCATGTGTTCAAAAGCATGTTCTCCACATGTTCAAAAGCATGTTCTCCATGTGTTCAAAAGCATGTTCTCCACGTGTTCAAAAGCATGTTCTCCACGTGTTCAAAAGCATGTTCTCCACGTGTTCAAAAGCATGTTCTCCACGTGTTCAAAAGCATGTTCTCCACATTCCCTTTCACACATACAGAGAAATAGATTTAGGTTGTGAGCCCCAAAGGGGACAGGGACTGATATAAGTGATGTAAACGCAATGTGGAATATGTTGATGATATAAATAATTATCATGTTGGAATGCAGGAAGGGGTTAAATGAGTTGCTTGTTATACAGATCTCTTGAAAATAATTTAATCACAAAGTGTACCTTTTCTTAGGCCCCCAGCTATCTGATGTTCAGAGTATTAAAGGGGTTTTTCAGCCTTTGTCAAAAAATGACCAGCATGGTAAAGTCTCTCTGTTGAACTGAAAAAAAAAAAAAAAAATAAATAATATATATATATATATATATATATATATATATATATATATATATATATATATTTCACAAAGGCATTATGGTGTTGTGAGAACACCGAAACATCACACTTACCCATTCATGGAATAAAAGTCACTTTTTATTTTTAATATTTTGGAGTGCTGCGGTCATCCTTTTGTTCCTGTATCCCACTGGACCCAGGACCGGGGTCCCAAAGACTTGCTTTACCATATTTACTTCATTTCTGGAGGTGCTGCTCTATATATATATATATATATATATATATATATATATATATATATATTTATATGAAATGTTCAACGACATAGAAAATACACAAAAATTACAAAATAGCCCACTTAATTAAAGTGGTTTTGCGAGCTGTGATTAATCCTCTGCAAAGGTCCCTAATCGCTGACTGGCAGCTGAGGAATACCAGCACCCCCATCAGTCAGCTGTTTGTTGCGCTCACTACATAGTAAACAGGGTCATTCATTATGTAGCGAAGGCGCAGAGATCCTGGGTATCAGAACCCCTGGGATTTTCAGGATAGGCCCGGAAAAACAATTACTTTCAATAATTTATAATAAATTAATAAATAATAATAATAAATAACTATTATTCGATAATAAACCATTAAAATACCTTATTTATCCTGTAGAGTAAACACCACAAAAAAATTGTAATTGTTGTTTTTTGGTTATCTCCCAGAAGAAGAAATAAAAACTGATCAATAACTTTTATGTACCTACAGCAACTTTAACAGAAAAAATGAAAATAGTCATGGTTTCACAGTAGGACAACACTAACAACGGACCACTAAGAATTTGTGTCTTGGACACTTCTGGGCATATCTTATAGATTTTTGGCGGCGAATCACAAAAATCACCTTTAAATCACGTTTCAAGTACCATTTCTATGAAGAGGCCATAAAAGCAGCGCACATTGTATACATTACATTGATAGAAATGTCTCAACAGTTGTGATACATTCTGCTGCATATGTGACAAGTACACACTTAAAGGGGTTATCCAGGAATAGAAAAACAGAGCAAATTTCTTTCAAAAAACGCTCCCCGTCTGTCTCCAGGTTGGGTGTGGTTCTGCAGCTCAGTTCCATTGAAGTGAATGGTGCAAAGTTGTAAAACCACACCCAACCTGGGGACAGGCGTGGAGCTGTTTTTGAAAGAAATTAGCTGTTTTTCTATTCCTGGATAATCCTTTTAAAGGGGTAGTCCAGTGGTGAAAAACTTATCCCCTATCCTAAGGATAGGGGATAAGTTTGAGATCGCGGGGGGTCCGACCGCTGGGGCCCCCTGCGATCTCTCTGTACGGGGCCCCGGCTCTCCGGCCAGATAGCGGGTGTCGACTCCCGCACGAAGCGGCGGCCGACACGCCCCCTCAATACATCTCTATGGCAGAGCCGGAGATTGCCGAAGGCAGCGCTTCGGCTCTGCCATAGAGTTGTATTGAGGGGGCGTGTCGGCAGCCGCTTCGTGCGGAGGTCGACACGCCCCCTTCCCATGGGCTGTCGGGGCTCCGTACAGGAGATCGCAGGGGGCCCCAGCGGTCGGACCCCCCACGATCTGCAACTTATCCCCTATCCTTAGGATAGGGGATAAGTTGTTAACCACTGAGTCACCACTGGACTACTCCTTTAAGCTTTAAAACCGCACAATGACTAGACTTGTTAAGAAAGTATATGAACTGTATTTTGGTTGAAAGATTGGTGAACAAGACAAAGCCTGTGCTCCTTATATATGTTGTGTAAGATGAGCTGTCAATCCTAGAGCTTGGCTCAGAGGTACTCAGTAGGCAATGCTCTTTGCTGTCCTAATGATATGGCAAGAGCAGAAGGATAAGGTGACGGACTGTTACTTTAGGTCTCTGTTTTTCTACTAAATAATAAGAAATTTATTAAATACCAAATTCTGCCTTCAGTCAGGAGACCAGTACGACATCACCACTGTCTTCCGATACCAGAGCCACCAGAGAAATAGAGCTTAGATGAAAAAGATGAAGATGCTACAATGCACCAGCTGAGCACGAACAAATACATTGATCCACATTTTAAACCAAGTATGTCTGGTGAACCAAATCTAATAACATGGTGTGAATTACATCATCTAGTGAGGGACTTAGGTTTATCATACATAAAAGCAGAAGTATTGAGTTAAAGACTGCAAGGATGGTGTTTTCTGTCAAAAGGAACAAAAATGTCTGTCTTTTGAAGTCACCAAGATGACTCTTTGCACAGTCTGACACCCTTGTTTTCTGTACTGACATTGACGGGTTTCTCAGATGTTTGGGTTGTGAGTATGATTCACAAGAATGGTGTCTCTTTTTTATTCATCAGTGTTAAGCCTCATGGGTGTCTTGTTACACAATTACCATTTTCACTCTTCAGTACCTGTTGGCTAAGAAACATACAAAAATAGGAGACTGCATATCCAGTACACCAAGTACAACTGGAACATCTGTAAAGATATAAAAGTAGTGCTACTTGGAAAGCAGCTCGGTTAGAAGATCTGTTGGCGGGACCAGGGAGAATTGTCTGCAAAGCATTCCAGGGTGTTGTTGAGAATTTCTTGGTATTATAGAGTTCCAAACTTCATTAAGCTCAATGATAGATGTCTTAAAGCATACAAAAACATGAAGTGCAACATGTCAATGAACATTATTTTTCTGCATTCACACTTTTCCCCGGAAATATTGGTACTGTCAGCGACAAACATGATTCGTCACTGACTGCCACAATGGAAAAACAGTATCAGGGCAACTGATATCCATCAATGCCGGTTGACTATTGTTGAACACTGTAATGAGTACTCAGTACAAATGAAAATCAGGAGGCAAACACTTTTAGCCCTGCTGAAGTTATGCAGCATGTCAGAAACCTAATGCAAAACTCTTCAGGTCCAACAAACTGGCATTAATCTCGAAAATGTTGGCCCCCAAAAGAATATGGCGGCAAAAAAAAATTTGGCGTGAAAAAAAATGGCACAAAAATAAAGTCTCTCATATTTTCATATTTTTTAAAGCAGCAAAGGAGACCTTTGAAAATGTGAGGAGAAATAAAAAAGGTGTGAACAGAAATAAATATTTCCCCCGTTGTAGTCAATAAAACTTAAGTTCATGTTTATCAAAATTCTTACTTCACACAGTCAATTTAAAAGTATATTTGGGTTCACTTTGAAGGGGTCTATCATAACTACAACATTTTCAGGAAGCAAAACTTTGTGAAAAATGTGTTGTCCACTGTGAATAATATTTTTTACATTTTTTATATCAATGTGGTATTGCCTACTGACCTGCATGCAGAATAAAGTTAGCATGTCATTTTTAACCCCTTAAGGACCAGGCGTTTTTCATTTTTTGCATTTTCGTTTTTTCCTCCTTACCTTTAAAAAATCATAACTCTTTCAATTTTGCACCTAAAAATCTGTATTATGGCATATTTTTTGCGCCACCAATTCTACTTTGTAATGACATTAGTCATTGTACCCAAAAATCTACGGCGAAATGGGAAAAAAAATCATTGTGCGACAAAATTGAAAAAAAAATGCCATTTTGTAACTTTTGGGGGCTTCCGTTTCTACCTAGTACATTTTTCGTTAAATATGACACATTTTCTTTATTCTCTAGGTCCATATGGTTAAAATGATACCCTACTTGTATAGGTTTGATTTTGTATTACTACTGAAAAAAATCATAAATACATGCAGGAAAATTAATATGTTTAAAATTGTCATTTTCTGAACCCTATAACTTTTTTAATTTTTCCGTGTTCAGGGGGCTATGGGGCTAATTTTTTTGCGCCGTGATCTGAAGTTATTGTCGGTACCATTTTTGCTTTGATCAGACTTTTTGTTCGCTTTTTATTCATCTTTTCATGATATAAAAAGTGACCAAAAATACGCTATTTTGGACTTTGGAATTTTTTGTTGCGTACGCCATTGAACGTGCAGTTTAAAAAGTGGTATATTTTTATAATTCAGACATTTACGCACGTGGCAATACCCCATATGTTTATTTTTATTTTTATTTATTTTTATTTACACAGTTTTTTTTATTCTTGGAAATGCCAGGTGATTCAAACTTTTATTAGGGGAAGGTTTAATTGAAATGGTTAATGATTTTTTTTTACACTTTTCTTATGCCATACATTGCATGTACTGATCTTTACCACTGATTGATGCATCTCCATAGGAATGCATCAATCAGTGTTTTCGGCGATTGAATGCTCAAGCCTGGATCTCAGGCTCATTCGGTGATCGGACTGCAGGAAGGAAGGTAAGAGACCTTCCTCCTGAAGTACAGCTGTTCAGGATGCCACGATTATACCGAGGCGATCCCGAACAGCTCCCTGAGCTAGCCGGGCACTTTTACTTTCACTTTTAGAAGCGCGGCTCAGCTTTGAGCGCACGGCTAAAGGGTTAATAGGGCGCGGCACCGCGATCAGTGCCGCTCTCTATTAGCGGCGGGTCTCGGCTTCACTATGACGCCAGGCCCGCCATGATATGATGCGGGGTTACCGTGTAACCCCGCATTATATCACGGGAGCGGGACTAGGGGCGTAAGTTTACGCCCTTGGTCCTTAACAGGTTAAAGGAGATATGCAGCATAAAACTTTTATGTCTTCCTGTGCCCGGGCTGCAATAATAAATAAAACAAACTTGAAAGGGGTACTTCGGCCCTGAGACATCTTACCCAGGGGTCCCGCCGCTGGGGACCCCCGCAATCTTGTATTCGCCACCCACCTGTTTGAGCTGTACGCTGTTGTGCCAGCTCACAAACTGGCTATGGGGCCATCAGGACCCCTCCCATAGACTTGCATAGCGGGGGGTGATGTCACATGGGGACGGAGTCGTCACGATACTCCGGCCCCGATACCGCGGCATGCAGCTCAAACAGGTGGGTGGCGAATACAAGATTGCTGGGGGCCTCAGCGGCTGGTCCCCGCGGTGAGACATCTTATCCCCTATCTATTGGATAGGGAATAAGATTTCTTAGGTCTGGAGTACCACTTTAACTCAACTTCCTACGTTCCCCCGTTGCTCCGGTATTGGTGTCCCGTTCCTCCACGGCTGCTGGGCTCTGTGTTTCTTAGGCTCAAAACGCCACATTGCGGTCAGTGTATCACCGGCCACAGCTATGTCCCGCCTTGGCCGGTGATAGGCTGAGTGCAGTGTCATGTCAGGAGCTCGGGCAACCCCCTTACATGACATTGCGTTCAGCCTACCACTGGCCGAGGTGGGACATCTGTGCGGCTGGAAGGACGGGTCGCCGATACCGGAGCAACGCGGGGAACGTAGGAAGATGAGTTAAAGTTTGTTTTATTTGTTATTGCAGCCCAGGCACAGGGAGACATAAACGTTTTATGCTGCATATCTCCTTTAAGCACACAGTAAAAAAATGTAAAAAGAAATCTACAAATTGTCCTGCAAAAAACAAGCCATCATACAGCTATGCTGAGAAATCGTTGCCGCCAAAACTAGATGTGTACATAAATTTTTTTCAAAAATAAACACCCCAAAAAAGCAAATGTGTCCAGAAAGTTTACATCTTTGTGGCAGCGATTTTTAATTTGACAGAGAGGACACATTTTAGCTTATATTTGTAGATTAGTCTCAACCTTGAACCTAAAATCTTGTTGAGACTTCTCATAAGTTCTTTATTATCATTCAATAATTACATAAGACATCATACATGAAATCGAACTGGCCAAAACAAGTGAGTCACAAAAAACTCAGTACACTGTGTGATGCTTGTTGGGCTTTTCCTCCATAAATCATTATTTAAGCACCATTCTGTCAAATACAAAAACCCACAAGGGAATGAATAAATGAATGAAACTGGAAAAATCCTGATCCAAGAAAACTTTATGTCCAATTCACAGATTCAGATTTTGGAAACATACTAACACTCTTTTTCCCATGATAAAGTCCTAATTCCATAAACTCATGTTGCATAGCTTAATGCACAGATAGCCTGTCTACATAAGATATATAACAGACTCTGAATGCAGGTGGCAGTTTATCTCAGACATTTTTACTTTCACAAAATGTCATTTTGAGAAAAAAAGGACCCAACAGAATGTTAATCCTTAATAATAGAAGTGTTTAGAGCATAATATCAGCTAGGAACATGACTAGTACAATAGACGCAGGAATGTCTTGTACGTGATATTGTACATCTGTATAGAAACAAGCTTACTGTCCTTATTTTTTTCCGCATTCAATGCTTTATTGACCAAAATGGAACAAGATAACATAAAAAAAAGGAGAATCGAACAAGAAAAAGCAAATATCACAGGTGGAATCAGAAACAAACATCTACAAAGATTCATCCAGTAATAATACAAGGCAGTGCACCGCGTTCTGGCAAAGCTAAATACTGTGAGGAAAGAAGCACTTAACAATAGGTGGTCCTACGGCCCTTGAGCTAGCACCATAACTAAGCATCTTAAAAATGAGAATACATGGGTAGATAGAAAAAATGCACAAATCAGTAACTCAAATGACAACTCCAGATCCAAAGAAAAAGACATGGAGTAAGTACAAATAAACAGAGGTGAGAGAAAAACTGTAAAAACAAAGAGACAACAAGGTAGCAAGAAGAGGGAAAAGCAGGTCACCTAAGTAGATGCAGGAGTACAGGTATAATAGGTAGTCAAGCAAGTTCGGACCTTTATGAAATTGGTGTGCGCTCAGGAATACCCATCCTTTTCTAGTTCTTCTACAGATCTTCTTTCTTGTATATCAACAACTCCTTCGGAGGATATTGGTTCGGGTAAAGGCTGCAATAGTAGACCGCTATACAAACTGTATGCTGTTCAAAGGGTTGTGCCCTGAGCCCAACACTTGAAGGTGAGCATATCAAATGGCGGTCGTCCCTTCTCTGTGACATTTTACCAGAATTAAGTAGGACAGTTCTATGGGGATTCATCAAAGTCTGTGCACCATTTGATAAATTTGGCACACATCCGCCACTTTCCCTGCAACATTTTAAATAGGTTCAAAACTCACACCAGTTTTTGTAAATGTCCCTCATAAAGTTGCAAACAGCTTTACTTAAGCAACTTTCAGTTTTCACTTTGCAGCGGTCGCAAACTTTGAATGTCGCATGTAGACAAAAAAAATTATTGCAAACCCCTTCAATATTTTGCAAGCCATATACAGTTCTGGCCTGGCTTACAAAACTTCCTTTCATGAGCAATGTTAAAAAGTTGCAAAAAAGGCTCAAAAAAGTCTCAACTACGACTTATGTTTTTGCTTATGTGCTCCAAATCTATCAACCCACTGTGTTAGTATTACAAATATGTAGCACATAAGCAATGAGAAATGTTCCTTGTGTGCCTCGATTTTTCTGTGCCAAAACATGTTCAGTGTTCAAAAGGAGTAGGGTCCCTAAGCAGATGCAGGGGTTGCCTCTGACTGTCGTAGAAGTGTTGAAATTGAGAGTATTGCAGAGTGTGAATTGAAGTGCTAGGTTGGTTAGAAAGTATATCACGACGTGTTTGAAAAAGAGAACTGGAGGGCATGGTAAAACAGAAATGGCAGAACCAGACAGCGAACTAGGAAGTTGTTCTACACCAGGAAACAAGTTGTGATTACCCCTGATTGGAATAGACAGGCTTTCAACAGATAAGTAGTACAGGTCTTCACCGTAACCTGGGCAACAAAGGGAAGGGCCTAACTGTGAGCACTAATCTAGAAAGAAAGGCGTATCCATAGGAGCGATTTAAAGGAGTTCTCCAGGATAGAAAAACTTATCTCCTATGTCAAGGACAGGACATAAGTGTCTGATCGCGGGGGTCCAACTGCTAATACCCCCGGGATCTCCCGCACAATGCTTAGGCTATAAATGGAGTGTGTCGACCACAGCTCGAAGCGGTAGCTGACACACCCCCTCTATGCAGCTCTATGGGAGAGTCGGAGATTCCCGAGTGCAGCACTCTGGCTTACCCATAGAGATGCATTGAGGGAACATGTCGGCCATCACTTTGTGCAGTGGTCGACACGACCATTCAGGGATGCCGGGCAGGAGATACGGGAATATGTTTTTCTATTCTGGAGATCTCCTTTAAGGGCATATGGGAAAAGCGAGGATTCAAGTTGTACCCAGAGCTTAGAGTGGCCATAATGAACCCAGTCAAGGATTCTAGTGGCTTTGACAGCCATATAATAACCATATAGATTGGATAATGCCAGACCACCTGTATTTTTAGACCTGAACAGGTTTAGTTTCTTTCCCAAACAAAATGCAAGAAAGGCCAGGTGACCACTAGAAAGAATGGATAAAGCAGGAAAGCAGCACTCCAAGGTAAAAAAAAAAAAAGGTGTTCGGCTGCCTACTGTGTCGGGTGTAGGTTGGGGACCCCTCCAAAACACAGAAAAATTAAATGGACAGTGGCACACCAGGTGTCAGCAAAAAAAAAAAGGTGATAATGTTGTTCAAGGAGGGGCTATGAAGTGAGGGATAAATGTCTGATCATGAGGGGTCTGACCGCTGGGACCCAGTGATCTTCTGCCCGCATTTGGCTCTCCCCATGCACAGAGCAACCTCCACTCTGTGCATGGATTACTGTCAACCCAAGCATGAAGCGGTGTTCGACACACCCCTCCATGTATCGCTATTGGAAAGACAGAGATGTATGAGCACTGTATCTCTGGCTCTCCCATAGAGACACATGGAGGGGCGCGACAGTAATCCGTGCACAGAGTGGAGGTCGCTCCCTGTATGGGGAGAGCCAGGGTGCCAAGCAGAAGATTGCAGGGAATCCCAGCAGTTGGACCCCCCCCAGATCAAACATTTATACCCTATCCTATGGATGGAGGATAAGTACTTATGTACCGGAGTTCCCCTTTAAGAAAAAACTTACTTTGCTATATGGCACTTAGAATCTAATGCAAAATACAGTTTTTATTATGCATAATATAAGAAAGCATTCTTCTCACCACTAATTTTAAATGTCTTAAAATATACAACAAATAGTCCAAAATTAGACTAGACTAACCACCTAATTATTTTTATTATTTTTTTAAGCGGAATATTCATCTAAAAGGTTTAAAAAAAAAAAAAAAGAATTACCAGAATTATGGGTAGTGACCAATCACTGCATACACATTTATTGGCCTTCAATGTATTTCTTTCCCAATCTAATTAAATATACAATACTGTATTTTTCTATGTTGTCTGGGAGCTGTAACCTTCTGCAAATGGCTAATGAGGGTGAGAAAAATAGTTGAATATTGTGTTTAAAAAAAAAAAAAAACATGCAAAAGGTCAAAGCACATTTCTGAATGGAAATCCTAGTGGTTAAGCCTGTTCATGCTGTGCATTCCTTGCCCACCCAGATTCTCCCTTCTGAAAAGATGTTACCATTTAAACATAGGCATTGTGTGTAGAAAGCTTTAGCCCGCGAGCAGCTGACCCCAGTTCTCATCTATATAAAAAATAACTTCTTACAAGTCCTGCAGTGTAATAAGATAGAATGCACATTTCACATCTATGAAACACTTTGCAAACCCAGATACATTTGAAGCCGTTGTTAAAGCTCCATTTAGTGCCTGGTTGTTGCTAAGCACATTATATAAACCTGTCTGTAGAAACTTACGCTGGGCTATAATACTCAGTTAAATATAAACTGTAAGTATTTCTACCGAGTTAGGTTTATATTTTTCTTAAAGCCTTTTTTTTTTTTTTTTGCATAACCACGAAATCAGAAATTTCATTGAAGCTCAGTATTATCAGTCAAAGAGAAGCTTTAGGAGGCCATCAGGGAAGCCAGTGGGAAATAGTATTGCATTTGATACGCATTAGCCAATCAAAGACAAACAGCCTTTAAGTGCTGAAAGACTGAGGCAGCCACTATTATGTTCTGTGTAATATGCCTACTGTGGTCTCTCTGGGAACATTCCACGCTTGCTGTACTAGACCCTGGTTAAGTCTTCTGGCCAGGTCCTAATTCCATAAATCACGAAAAAAGGATACTTCTTAACACCTCAAATTGAGATAAAATGCCTTAATTATCTGGCCTATCACTACTTGTCCTGTCCTCCGGCCATATATTATTTGTAAAGGGACCAGACCTAAGTATAGACTTGCTTTATTGCTCAATGACAGAGAACCACATGAGAGAAATCGTCCTTTAAAGGCAAAAAAAAGAAAAGAGATCTCAAGAAAGGTGACTTTCACTAAGCTGTCAATCAGATTGTTTGTGTAAAGAAAATGTTAACTGTGGGGCCTGCTAAGGTCACAAATCAAGAATGAGAAGTTCTCCTCCCCTCCTGCAATTGCCCAGTGCTTAAGACATACTGATTAAGCCAATTATCATTACTTAATGACTTTTCAAATGCCCGGCTTTTCAAGCTGAGAACAAAAAGCCTATGATTTACCACAATGACACCAGCAACAACTGGTATTCACTCAATTTCCATTAAACCAAGGGGAACTTTACACCAAGATCCTGATTGAACTTTTCAAACATTGGCTTTAAAGAAGCTACACGGGGGTCCAAATGTTGTTACGTAAAATGGGAATCCAGAGACCTGGTGGTTCTATCTGCCAGGCGCTCAGTTGGTCAGGTTAACAGTTTAGTGTGTCATTTTATTGATTAGGTCATTATATTGTGTATTGGCGAGCTGTTATGCAGAGTAGGGAGGCAGAAGGTGGGAGGAGGGGCTCTCACACTAATCCACAAATTGAATCCTGAGGATAATCCTTTTGGCGGCACCCCTGCTGTCCGAGCTAAAGCACAGCACCTGAGCCCTACTCATCAAGCAAGACTCATGACCTTTGGCTTTTTAAATGAGAGGTATTCTAACAATTACAACAAAGAGCCTGAGCAAAGCCATTGTCTTCTTGGATGATGAACTTGTCACCAACATTACAATTGGTCAAGGCAAAATTGGCTGGGAAGCATACAATTATTCCGTGGAGTCTTATATAACGTAACAATAAAATGTAATTGCTTCATTTAAAAGAAATTTATATGTGTACTGTATATGATACAAAAAAATGTCACTTTTAGTAACTGAGGGGAAAGGTATTGCTGTGAAGAATAAATTCTACGGGACTGGTCGATCTTATGTGTATGTGGGCAACCCAACAGATGTCAGAGAACAAAAGCATTGGGCATGACTTTGGACATATCTGGTAATGGTTTACAGTATATCACAATCCATTGTCAGTCAAGGGCCATCATTTACCAAGAGTGTAGATATTTTTCTTTGCGTTTTTTTTTTTTTTTTTTTTTTCCCTAACGGGTACTTTTCCGTGGTATTCACTAACTTGGTACTTTTTCCTACGTTTTGCTTTTTTTTTTTTTTTTTTTTACAACTGCTCTGAGCTGTTGGATTTTCCAGAGCTCAACTCTACCACATGTTATGTGGGAACATTAGTCAATTTGTGGGATTTTTTTTCAACAGTCTGGGACTGCCCATTTTTTGCCAGTCATGCCCCCTTTTCATGATGGCCAAACACCATTTTGGGCTTTCTGAGTAAAAGGTGAGTTGATCGGGTTTTTTGGATTTTTTTTAGGTTGTAAATTCTGGCACACGAAGCGACACAATTTGTATGCAAAAACAGTCCTGATCACATTAGTAAATGACCCCTAGTGTGCTTACAAAAACCAATGCTATCATTTAAATAATTCAAATGTACCTAGATGTTCTCTACACCCGTCAACAAATCAATTAGACACTTGCTTTAACATGTTAATATCATGCAATCAGTACATGATAGCTAAAATGTGGCTGCAGTCACCACCTCAAGATGAACTTTTTCTTCATATATAATGGCTATTTGTTTGCCATACAGCATGCTATCCTGTCACAAACAATGCTTTACACATATAACCACATTTTTGCATTTACTTCACAATACTATACAAACCAAACAATGGTCCTTATCTATGTTTTTTTATTATTATTATTATTATTATTATTATACCCCAGTTCAGTTACCAAAGCTATGGCATAAATAGACTGCAGGGCCAAAAGTACAAAGACTTTGGTCCTGTTCTGAGTGAAAAGCGGATCCCAAGTGGAGGCCTGTGTGAAGCAATATAAGCCTGGGATGAGGCCTTGTGGATTTCAAGTGCACCTGTCATTAACAAAAAACTTTTTTTTAATAATGTAGATAATATCATTATATTTATATATTTGCAATATACATTGATTAAAAAATGCGTATATTTTTGGGTAAAACAATGCTGGCCCTGCAGCTTTTGCCTGTGTGTCTCTATGAGGAGATCAAATACAGGAAGTGTGGCCGGGACAAGAAGGGCTCTGTACAGGCTCCTGGCTTGTCAATCAGCTTGATGTATAAGCCAGGAGCATGTCATAAAGCTGCAGTGCACAGAGCCCTGCTTGTCCTCAGTGTAAAGAGCCCTGCTTGTCCTCAGTGTACAGAGCCCTGCTTGTCCTCAGTGTACAGAGCCCTGCTTGTCCTCAGCGTACAGAGCCCTGCTTGTCCTCATTGCACAGAACCCTGCTTGTCCTCAGTGCACAGAGTCCTGCTTGTCCTCAGTGTACAGAGCCCTGCTTGTCCTCAGTGCACAGAGCCCTGCTTGTCCTCAGTGTACAGAGCCCTGCTTGTCCTCAGTGCACAGAGCCCTGCTTGTCTTCACTGCACAGAGCCCTGCTTGTCCTCAGTGTACAGAGCCCTGCTTGTCCTCAGTGCACAGAGCCCTGCTTGTCCTCAGTGTACAGAGCCCTGCTTGTCCTCAGTGCACAGAGCCCTGCTTGTCCTCACTGCACAGAGCCCTGCTTGTCCTCAGTACACAGAGCCCTGCTTGTCCTCAGTGTACAGAGCCCTGCTTCTCCTCAGTGTACAGATCCCTGCTTGTCCTCACTGCACAGAGCCCTGCTTTTCCTCAATGTACAGAGCCCTGCTTGTCCTCAATGTAGAGAGCCCTGCTTGTTCTCAGTGCACAGAGCCCTGCTTGTCCTCAGTGCACAGAGCCCTGTTTGTCCTCAGTGTACAGAGCCCTGCTTGTCCTCATTGTACAGAGCCCTGCTTGTCTTCAGTGTACAGAGCCCTGTTTGTCCTCATTGTACAGAGCCCTACTTGTCCTCACTGCACAGAGCCCTGCTTGTCCTCAATTCACAGAACCCTGCTTGTCCTCACTGCATAGAGCCATGCTTGTCCTCAGTACAAAGAACCCTGCTTTTACACCTACACTTCCTGTATTTGGACTCCTCATAGAGGCAAACAGACAATAGCTTAGGGACCAAAATATACCCATTTTTATTTTACCAATGTATATTACAAATATACATATAATGGTACTATCTACATAAAAGAAGTTTTTGTTAATGACAGGTACATTTTAATATAAATCACAGACTGGGAAAGTATTTTCCAGTGAATTCTGTTTAGGTACAATGCAGTGTGATGTTGAGAGCTGTCATTGGTGTGGGTCAAACTGAACAGTGTGAAGGAATCAATGACTAGTGATCTCTGTGAGGAAAATGTTAACCTGTTTTTATAGTTAATGTTTTTGTGGGATGAGTATTTTACTTGGGTTCTAGAAAATTGGGTTTAGTTGAGTTCCAGAAAAACACCATACGTGACCTGTGACGTTAAGCTTAATTTTGCCCCCTAGTGTGCATTGTAACAAGCATGCTTTCTGTGACTATTATGCTTATTGGGCCATTGTCAGGAAAGGAAAAATAGAGGCTTCTGTTGAACTGGTACAGTGCTACATCTTTAAAGGGCTGCCAATGGATTACCAATAGAGATGAGCGAATTTTAGAAACATTTGATTCGGCTGATTCGCTGAATAAAAAAAATAAATACGATTCGATCTGAAAAAATTTGCGGCGAATCGAAGCGAAAGTGTGTTTGTTTTTAACTTTTTTTCTTAATTTTTTACATTTTTTAGATAGTACTACTACTGCCAGCATGGAACAAACTGTTCCATGATGGAAGTAGTAGTACCTGTACTAATAGACAGATCGCCCCGGGTGTCACTTCTGACACCCATTGCGATCCTCCTATATAATGTATAGATGCAGGCAGCCGGCCGCTCTTCTGTGAGATCCTGCACTATGTTCTGTGATGTGAAGTTCTTCACATCACAGATTTCCCGCAGAGAGCTGTGATTGGCCAGATGGCTCGAGCCAGTCACAACTCTCTGCGGGAAATATGAATAATCGGTATATATACGGCAGTGCAGGGGACCAGAGAAGAGCGTGTATAGACGTGGAGCACGGACGCTCTTCTCTGGTCCCCTGCACTGCCATATATATATACCTATTATTCATATTTCCCGCAGAGAGTTGTGATTGGCGGGAACCATTTGGCCAATCACAGCTCTCTGCAGGAAATATGAATCTGTGATGTGAAGAACTTTCGCAGAACATAGTGCTGGATCATGCAAAAGAGCTGCCATCCGCCAGCATCCATACATTATACAGGAGGATCGCAATGGGTGTCAGAAGTGACACCCGGGGCGATCTGTCTAATAGAACAGGTACTACTACTCCCATCATGGAATAGTATGTTCCATGTTGGAAGTAGTAGTACTACCAAAAAAACATAAAAATAAAGAAAAAAAGGTGAAAAAAGTTAAAAACACGCACACTTTATTAACCTCTTAAGGACCAAGCCATTTTACACCTTAGGACCCGGACATTTTTTGAACATCTGACCACTGTCACTTTAAACATTAATAACTCTGGAATGCTTTTACTTATCATTCTGATTTCGAGATAGTTTTTTCGTGACATATTCTACTTTATAATAGTGGTAAAAAAAATTGTAACTTGCATCCTTTCTTGGTGAAAAATTTGAAAAATTTATGAAAAATTTGAAAATTTAGCATTTTTCTAACTTTGAAGCTCTCTGTTTGTAAGGAAAATGGATATTCAAAATATTTAAAAAAAATTTTCACATATACAATATGTCTACTTTATGTTTGCATCATAAAATTGACAAGTTTTTACTTTTGGAAGACACCAGAGGGCTTCAAAGGTCAGCAGCAATTTTACAATTTTTCACAAAATTTCCAAACTCACTATTTTTCAGGGACCAGTTCAGGTTTGAAGTGGATTTGAAGGGTCTTCATCTTAGAAATACCCCACAAATGACCCCATTATAAAAACTGCAACCCCCAAAGTATTCAAAATGACATTCAGTCAGTGTTTTAACCCTTTAGGTGTTTCACAGGAATAGCAGGAAAGTGAAGGAGAAAATTCACAATCTTCATTTTTTACACTCGCATGTTCTTGTAGACCCAATTTTTGAATTTTTACAAGGGGTAAAAGGAGAAAATGTATACTTATATTTGTAGCCCAATTTCTCTCGAGTAAGCACATACCTCATATGTCTATGTAAAGTGTTCGGTGGGCGCAGTTTAGGGCTCAGAAGGGAAGGAGCCACAAGGGGATTTTGGAGAGTACGTTTTTCTGAAATGGTTTTTGGGGGGGCATGTTGCATTTAGGAAGCCCCTATGGTGCCAGAACAGCAAAAATCCCCCACATGGCATACCATTTTGGAAACAAGACCCCTTGAGGAACGTAACAAGGAATTAAGTGAGCCTTAATACCCCACATGTGTTTCACGACTTTTGCATATGTAAAAAAATTAAATAAAATTTCACAAAAATGTGTGTTTCCCCCCAAATTTCACATTTTTGCAAGGGTTAATAGCAGAAAATACCCCCCAAAATTTGTAACCCCATCTCTTTTGAGTATGGAGGTACCCCATAAGTTGACCTGAAGTGCACTACGTGCGAACTACAATGCTCAGAAGAGAAGGAGTCATATTTGGCTTTTTGAGAGCAAATTTTGCTCGGGGGCATGTCCCATATAGGAAGCCCCTATGGTGGCAGGACAGCAAAAAAAATACCACATGGCATACCATTTTGGAAACTAGACCCCTTGAGGAACGTAACAAGGAATAAAGTGAGCCTTAATACCCCACACAGGTTTCACGACTTTTGCATACGTAAAAAAAAAAAAAAAAATCATTAAAATGGGTGTTTACCCCCAAATTTCACATTTTTGCAAGGGTTAATAGCAAAAAATACCCCCCAAAACTTGAAACCCCATCTCTTCTGAGTATGGAGGTACCCCATAAGTTGACCTGAAGTGCACTACGAGCGAACTACAATGCTCAGAAGAGAAGGAGTCATATTTGGCTTTTTGAGAGCAAAATTTGCTCGGGGGGGGATGTCGCATTTAGGAAGCCCCTATGGTGCCAGGACAGCAAAATTACCCCCACATGGCATACCATTTTGGAAACTAGACCCCTTGAGGAACGTAACAAGGGGTACAGTGAGCATTTACCCCCACTGGTGTCTGTCAGATCTTTGGAACAGTGGTCTGTACAACATTTTTTATTTGCACAGCCCACTTTTCCAAAGATCTGTCAGACACCAGTGGGGTGTAAATTCTCACTGCACCCCTCATTACATTCCGTGAGGGGTGTAGTTTCCGAAATGGGGTCACATGTGGGGTTTTGTTTTTTTTGCGTTTCTCAAAACCACTGTAACAATCAGCCACCCCTGTGCAAATCACTTCAAATGTACATGGCGCACTCTCCCTTCTGGGCCTTGTTGTGCGCCCCCAGAGCACTTTGCGCCCACGTATGGGGTATCTCCGTAGTCGCTAGAAATTGCGTTACAAATTTTGGGGGGCTTTTTTCCCTTTTACCTCTTGTGAAAATGAAAAGTATAGGGCAACACCAGCATGTTAGTGTAAAAAAATTATTTTTTTACACTAACATGCTGGTGTAGACCCCAACTTCACATTTTCATAAGGGGTGAAAGGAGAAAAAGCCCCCCAAAATTTGTTAGGCAATTTTTCCCGAGTACGGCGATACCCCATATGTGACCCTAAACTGTTGCTTTGAAATACGACAGGGCTCCAAAGTGAGAGCGCCATGTGCATTTGAGGCCTAAATTAGGGATTTGCATAGGGGTGGACGTAGGGGTATTCTATGCCAGTGATTCCCAAACAGGGTGCCTCCAGCTGTTGCAAAACTCCCAGCATGCTTGGACAGTCAACGGCTGTCCAGCAATACTGGGAGTTGTTGTTTTGCAACAGCTGGAGGCTCCATTTTGAAAACAGTGGCGTACCAGATGTTTTTCATTTTTATTGGGGAGGGGGGCTGTGTAGGGGTATGTGTATATGTAGTGTTTTTTACTTTTTATTTTATTTTGTGTTAGTGTAGTGTAGTGTTTTTAGGGTACAGTCACACGGGCGGGGGTTACAGCGAGTTTGAGCTGCCGCGCAAAATTTGCTGCATCGCAAACTTGCAGCCTGATACTCACTGTAAGCCCCCTGCCCATGTGAATGTATCCTGTACATTCACAGGGGGGGACCTACAGCTGTTGCAAAACTACAACTACCAGTGCATGCTGGTAGTTATAGTTTTGCAACAGCTGGAGGCACACGGGTTGGGAAACACTGAGTTAGGAAACAGACAATGTTTCCCAACCAGTGTGCCTCCAGTTGTTGCAAAACCACAACTCCCAAACATTCTCAGGCATGCTGGGAGTAGTAGTTCGGCAACATCTTTAGAGCCAGATGTTGCCGAACTACAACTCCCAGCATGCTTGGAGTTGTAGTTTTGCAACATCTGGAGGACTACAGTTTGCAGACCACTAATACAGTGGTTTCCAATCTGTGCCCTTCCAGATGTTGCAAAACTACAACTCCCCATGCCAAAACTGTCCAGGCATGCTGGGAGTTGTAGTTCTGCAACATCTGAAGGGCCAGATGTTACAGAACTACAACTCCCAGCATGCCTGGACAGTAAGGGCATGCTGAGGATGTGTAGTTTTGCAACATCTGGAAGGGCACAGTGGTCTCCAAACTGTGGACCTCCAGATGTTGCAAAACTACAACTCCCAGCATGCCCAGACGCCAAGGGCTGTCTGGGCATGCTGGGAGTTGTAGTTAACATGGTCCCATTACAGCAATGCATGTCGCTTTACGGCGACGTGCATTGCTGTAAAGGGCTCGACCGCGGCTGAAGATCGGCTCACCTGCCGCCGCCGTCTTCATCGCCGGGATCCGGGTCTTCAGGGACGAGGTAAGTACGGGGGCCGGGCCCCAGCACTCCCCCGTCCCCCGCCGCGTCCTCCGGTCTTCCTCCCGTCCTCTCCGGACTTCAAGGGGCCGGGCAGGACGGGAGGAAGTAACCGCCCCCCCTCCTGCGATTGGTCGGTTAACTAACCGACAGATCGCAGGGGATCGGAGAAGGTGGCAGGCTTGCCACCTCGCTCCTATACTTTAGCATGGTCCTGGCTGTCTGTGACAGCCGGGATCATGCGAAATTACCGGGCAGTCGGGTCCCAGAGACACAATCAGCCCGGTATCGCCGCAGATCGCAAGGGCGATTTCCCTTGCGATTTGCGGCGATCGCCGACATGGGGGGCCTACATGGCCCCCCTCGGCGTTTGCCCTGGATGCCTGCTGAAGGATTTCAGCAGGCATCCAGTTCCGATCTCTGCCCGGCGCGCGGCAGAGACCGGAAAACGCCAGGGCGTATGGATACGCCCTGGGTCCTTAAGGCCCAGGGTGTGAGGGCGTATCCATACGCCCTGGGTCCTTAAGAGGTTAAACACATTATTAAAATACATTACTAATAAAAAGTTTAACAAAATGAATTCTAAAAAATATATTATTTTTACAATTAAATGGCCCCTTTCTACATTTTTATGATTGTTGGCTACATTTTTAGGTCCCTGCCCGCCCACATAAATTGGTCCCTGTTTAAAAATATTTATAAAAATTTTGTTATAGAAAATAAAAATTTTGTTACATAAAATTTTTTTACTGCAAAAACTCAGTGGAATACTAACCTTAGAGTAATAACAAAATGGAGTGAATGAAGAAGTTCGGATTAGGTCCAAATCAAATTTTTCATGAAATTTGGAACGAATTCAGATTCGTCTGGTTCTACTAGCTCATCTCTAATTACCAACAAGGCACTATGCCTTGACCAGAGCATACAGATACAAGGTAAAGGCAACATATTGTATATCCCAGGTGATGGGAAACCTAGCAACCACTTTGCTTAACTATATGTCTCTTGGGGCAACATATTAATTTATTTCAGGTATGAAGATATGTATGCAAATTGTATGACAGCGTACATAGCAGAATGAAATAGGTGAGAAATATGTACAGAGGTGTAGATGATTTAACAACATTATCCAGAATGCATTTTATAAGCTTTATTGTGAAACTCAACTTTGCAGACGACAAGGGAATTCAATTACATATAATGGGTGTATAAGGTACATTTTATGAAGTACTTTCTTAACAGCTGCTAGAGACCTTTTTAAGGTTATTTCGCCTTAAAATGCCACCTGGGTATTGGCACTTATTATTTTTCATTTATTACCATACTAAGTGTGGTCTGACTCAAATCAGTATAATTATTTTTGGCCTTGTTATACAAGTCAGTGGATAAGTAGACTCTTACAAGCAAGATAGTTTCCGAATGCTGTAGAACAGATAAATTCATTCAATTCCTTACTAAATGATATTATCTTATATTATTATTTCATTAGTTGACATTAGACACACCATATATTAGTAATAGTGAGAAAAGAAACCAAGATAACAAGACAACAGTGAACAATAGTTGTTATAGCCGTGATAATGAACATAGATGGTCCTAATCCTATTGATGACCATAAATGGATCTAATCTTGATGATGACCATGGATGGTCATATTAATGATGGTTTTATTCTTGTTCATGACCATGGAAGGTCCTATTTTTTATGGTATTATTCTTGATAATGACCCTGGGTGGTCCTGTTATTGATGATGACATAGATGGTTTATTCTTGATGATTACCCTGGATGGTCCTGTTCTTGATGACATAGATGGTTTATTCTTGATGATGACCCTGGATGGCCCTGTTCTTGATGATGACATAGACGGTTTATTCTTGATGATGACCCTGGATGGTCCTGTTCTTGATGATGACATAGATGGTTTATTCTTAATGATAACCCTGGATGGTCCTGTTCTTGATGACATAAATGGTTTGTTCTTGATGATGACCCTGGATGGTCCTGTTCTTTATGATGACATAGATGGTTTATTCTTGATGATGACCCTGGATGGTCCTGTTTTTGATGATAACATAGATGGTTTATTCTTGATGATAACCCTGGATGGTCCTCTTCTTGATGATGACATAGATGGTTTATTCTTGATGATGACCCTGGATGGTCCTATTCTTGACAAAGGAAGATTCAGCAGGTCAGTGGTTAGATCAGAAAAAGTCATATCTTTGATGATTACCATAAGCAAAGTGTTTGTCAGAGATCTTCTTTTAAGTTCCTGAAACAGTTTTCGTGCATGAGGTCCATTTGATCAAAAAATAAAAGTATTATAGCTGTAAGAACTATTTTCTCACCTATATGTACTCAATTTCTTTTGATTTAAAAAGATGTCAAAGATAAACAGTTGTTGTTTTCAATGAGATCTGTATTTTTGCCAGAAAAGGCCTCCTTTACATATATGTGTTGTCAGAAAATACACCGGAGGGAAAATGAAGTAAGAACTGATCCCATTCATTTGTATGGGACAGTTCACAATCATCTGGTGTGTCAGTTTGGGTGCCAGATGATTGGTCTTGCCGGACCGGCACAGACAGGGGAACACATCTTGCTGCGTTCCACTGTCCGGCAATCACAAACAATAGATGCTGGTTGATACACAACTGATGCACTTCTGGCATCAGTTGTGGCAATTTTCACCCAGTTTTGCCAGAGCTGGACGCAGCATATATGTAACTCTAGCCAAAGAAACTGGGTGTAATGTTTCTTAGTCCTATGAGAGCTTTGAACCTCAATAGAGGGAAATGTGATGGCTCACAATTCACTTTTCTCATCCCAGCTGGTTTCTTTTAACAGGAACCTGTTGCCACTTTCATGCTGCCTGAACCACAAATCATCAGGGCAGTCCTGAATACCTTCTCCCCACCCCACTGTAAATGTACAGTAATGTACGCAACGTTACTCACTACAGAGCTGTACATTTACGGCGTGTGTCCTTAAAGGGGTTAAGGTCAAGAGAGCGGAAGAAAACTGTGAGAAGGAGTTGGTAACCTACAGTGTCAAATATGACGGAAAATAGCAGAACAGAGAATGGGGCCATATTATAGGGACTCGACTGCACAAAATTAATTCATTAAAAAATATTAAGTTATTCATGAATTAGGAGCATGTTGGTTTTTAACAGCTGGACTGATAAATCTGACACAAAACTAGGATAATAGACAGAAAGCAATGGCCCCCTGTGAGGATCCACCGCTGGTCACACTTCTGCCACACCCTTATTCCACCCAAATCCCTCCACCAACCCTACACACAAAATAAACAAAAATGTATATGTATGTATATATATATATATATATATATATATATATATATATATATATATATATATATATATAGTCGAGTAGTTAGGAGTAGCCGTATTAGTCCAGTGATGAAAAATGCGAAATCATCTGTAGTTGCAGTATCTTGTAATACCATTTTTATTGGACTAACAAGATTTTGTAGAGACCAGCTTTCGGGATTCCTCCCTTTATCAAGTCATAAGCATGCTTATGACTTGATAAAGGGAGGAATCCCGAAAGCTCGTCTCTACAAAATCTTGTTAGTCCAATAAAAAAGGTATTACAAGATACTGCAACTACAGATGATTTAGCATTATATATATATATATATATATATATATATATATATCTTTAACGTAGGTAAAGTAACTTTCCATGGCCAATATTATAGGTATACAAGGAGGAAATATATACCACCACACAATAACTGGATAATACCTCCATAATGTACTACATAAAACCACTATTATGCACAGACCAGTATACTGTACAGGATCTGTATCCTATGTGAGTGATTACATACAGTGCCTATATAGTGGTGGATACCAGCTGTACAGAGATCTGCATACCATATAAGTGATTATATACAGAATCATATGGCGGTAGATATCAGCTGTACACAGGATATGCATACCATATAAGTGCTTACAGTTACGACTAGAGACTCACAGTTACGTCTTTTCTGATCAGCAGTGTCCTTTTTCCTTTTCTTTTCCGTCTGGATCAGACCGCCCTGTCGATCTCTTACCATCTGCAGAACCAACATGCTTATTATTCCAGTGCCTTTTCCTCCTCTACACAATTTTCCCATCCATAGGCCCACAAACTGTAATAATGGCCTCCTTGGTCTCCTGCACAGTAATAGGACGAGTAGTTAGGTAGCCAGGTAAATAAATAACTTGGTAGGTAGATCAGGAAGCCAGGTAGGTAGGCAGGTAGGTAGCCGGGCATGTAGATAGGTGACTAGCTTGATAGTAATACAGCCATGTAGGAAGGCCAGGTAGGTACATAGTTAGGTACTTAGGTAGCCAGGTATGTAGGTAGTTGATAGCCAGGTATGTAGATAAGTAGGTAGGCACCCAGGTATAAAGTTAGGTAGCCACCACTCCCCTCCACCCAGTGGCGAATCCAGAGTCTAGTCTCTATCACTGTATTTTCTGTTAGCAGACAGAAAATAAGCTGTTGCTTATGGAAGTTACAGGTAGGAAATTCCCCCAGGAAGGTAGTGTTCCCAGGAGGTGGTGGCCCCTAGTAGATCATGCCCCCAGGTAGTTAATGTCCCCCAGGTAGTTAGTCATGCCCCATGTAGGTAAATACCCCAGATATCATCCCCCTATGTAGGTAGTAGGTAGCCCTCCAATTATTTTGGTAGTTTTCCCCATATTAGGTAGGCAGAAACATAGTAGATAGTTCCCCACATTAGGTGTAGGCAGCAGAGTTCCCCCACATTAGGTGTAAGCATCAGAGTTCCCCCACATTTAGTGTAGGCAGCAGAGATCCCCCACATTAGGTATAGGCAGCAGAGTTACCCCACATAAGGTTTAGGCATCAGAGTTCCCCCACATTAGGTATGGGCAGCAGAGTTTCCCCACATTAGGTATAGGCAGCAGAGTTGGCCCACATTAAGTGTAGGCAGCGAAGTTCCCCCACATTAGGTATAGGCAGCAGAGTTCCCCCACATTAGGTATAGGCAGCAGAGTTCCCTCCCACCCCCCTTCCCAAGAAAAGGAAAAAAAATTGCTCACCTGATTATGTCCCACGCAGCGATCTCCTCTGGAGTGCAGCAGGGGCCCGCATCTTTCATCCTCCACAGTGCAGGCACAATGAGTGATGTCATCGGCACCTGCACTGTGCAGCAGGGGCAGTGGTCACATCTCCTCTGTGTAGGCCGCAGATGCGGCTCACACAGAGAGGAGGCTTTCTGTTGCATGTGCGTGAACTGCACATACAGCAGAAAACAGCGCTGTCTGCCTGGAGATCAAGACCTTATGGTAAGGTAGAAACGTCACATCCTTGTACTTGATGGGTGAATGAAAACCACATTTGATATCCAATTTGGAGAGCATTATTTATTTGTTTTGGACTACAGCCTTGGTCATACTTTAACCACTTAAGGACCAAGGTCATTTTGGTCTTAAAGGGGTACTCCACCCCTAGACATCTTATCCCCTATCCAAGGGATAGGGGATAAGATGTCAGATCGCCGGGGTCCCGCTGCAATACAAATCTAGGGGAGGGGGGCGTGACGGTAATCACGCCCCCTGCCATAGACTTGCATTGAGGGGGCGGGCCGTGATGTCACGACGGGCGGAGACATGACGTCATGCTGCTCCATCCCCTGTATCGCCCATCATTACGCACAGAGCGAACTTGCGTTGCCGCAGCGGGCTGTGCAAATGAAAAATGTAATTTTTCATTTTCATGGACCACTGTTCTAAATGCTCACTGTACCCCTTATTACATTACGTGAGGGGTGTAGTTCCAAAATGGGGTCACATGTGGGGGAGTTCCACCGTTCTGGCACCATGGGGGCTTTGTAAACACACATGGCCTTCAATTCCAGACAAATTCTTTCTCCAAAAGCCAAATGGCGCTCCTTCTCTTCTGAGCCCTGTAGTTCGCTTGCAGAGCACTTTACATCCACATATGGGGTATTTATATACTCAGGAAAAAAGCCCCCAAAATTTGTAACACCATTTTTTCTATTATCCCTTGTGAAAATGAAAAATTTGGGATAACACAGCATTTTTGTGAAAAAATTAAGATTTTTCATTTTCAACGAAAAATCTTCAAACACCTGTGGGGTGTTAAGGCTCACTATACCCCTTGTTATGTTCCATGAGGGTGTAGTTTCTAAAATGGGGTCACAAGTAGGTGTTTTTTTTTTGCGTTTGTCAGAACCGCTGTAACGATCAGCCACCTCTGTGCAAATCACCTCAAATGTAAATGGCGCTCTATTACTCCTGAGCTTTGTTGTGAGCCCACAGAGCAATTTACGTCCACATATGGGGTATTTCCGTACTCTAGAGAAATAGTGTTACAAATTTGGGGGGCCTTTTTTCCCTTTTAGCTTTTGTGAAAATAAAAAGTATGGAGCAACACCAGCAAGTTACAATTACATTTTTTTTTTACAATAACATGCTGGAGTAGACCTCAACTTTAACTTTTCAAAAGGGATAAAAGGAGAAAAAGCCCCCCAAAATTTGTTAGGCAATGTCTCCCGATTACCGAAATACTCCATATGTGGTCCTAAACTGTTGCCTTGAAATACGACAGGGCTCTGAAGTGAGAGAGAGCCATGCGCATTTGAGGCCTAAATTAGGGATTTGCATAGGGATGGACATAGGGGTATTTTACGCCAGTGATTCCCAAACAGGGTGCCTCCAGCTGTTGCAAAACTCCCAGCATGCCTGGACAGTCAATGGCTGTCTGGAAATACTGGGAGTTGTTGTTTTGCAACAGCTGGAGGCTCCGTTTTGGAAACAGCGCCGTACCTGATGTTTTTCATTTTAATTGGGGAGGGGGGGAATGTGTAGTGGTATGTGTATATGTAGTGTTTGACTTTTTATTTTGTGTTAGCGTAGTGTAGTGTAGTGTTTTTAGGGTAAATTCACACAGTGGGGTTCACAGTGAGTTTCCCGCTGGGAGTTTGAGCTTCAGCGGAAAATGTTGCTGCATCTCAAACTTGCAGCGTGAAACTCGCTGTAAACCCGACCGTGTGAATGTACCCTGTACATTCACATGGGCAGGGCAAATCTCGAGCTGTTGCAAAACAACAACTCCCAGCATGCCCTTTGGCTGTCCGTGCATGCTGGGAGTTGTAGTTTTGCAACATCTGGAGGACCTCAGTTTGGGGACCACTGTGCAGTTGTCTTCAATCTGTGCTCTTCCAGATGTTGCAAAACTACAACTCCCAACATGCCCAGACAGTCCAGGCATGCTGGGAGTTGTAGTTCTGTAACATCTGGCCCTTCAGATGTTGCCAAACCACAACTCCCAGCATGCCTGGACAGTCTGGGCATTCTTGGAGTTGAAGTTTTTCAACATCTGGAGGGCTACAGTTTGGACACCACTACTGTTCTCCTCCAGTTGTTGCAAAACTGCAACTCCCAGCATGCCCTTCGGCTGTCTGGGCATGCTGGGAGTTGTAGTTTTGCAACAACTGGAGGCACACTGGTTGGGAAACATTGTTTCCTAACTCAGTGTTTCCCAACCCGTGTGCCTCCAGCTGTAGCAAAACTTCAACTCCAAGCATGCCCAGACTTCCCAAGCATGCTGGGAGTTGTAGTTCGGCAACATCTGAAGGGCCAAATGTTACAGAACTACAACTCCCAGCATGCCTGGACTGTCTGGGCATGCTGGGAGTTGTAGTTTTGCAACATCTGGAATAGCACAGATTGGAGTGGTCTCCAAACTGCGGCCCTCCAGATGTTGAAAAACTAGAACTCCCAGCATTGCTGTATGGGCATGCTGGGAGTTGTAGTTTTGAAATACCTAGAAGCAGCAGTGAATATCACTTTACGGCGATTTTCACTTCGGCTTCCACTTGCCTGCCGCCGCTGCTTCTTCACTTGCCTGCCCCCGGTCCCCGGTCCATAATGCCGTGGTCCCCCCGCAGCTCCCGGGATTCTCTTCCCCTGCTCTGCCCGACTTCTAGGGACGGGCAGAGCGGGGGATCTGAACTTTAACCCCCCAGTCAGCGATCACTGTGCTTGGTTCACAGGGACCAATCACAGTGATCGCTGACCAGGACCATCCACAGGTGGTCCTGGGGGGGCTTGCAGAAGTTGTCCCCCGCTGGTAAAAGTGGGACTTCTGCCAGTTAACCCGTACGATGCCGCACATCACCGGGTTAACTGCATGACTTTTAAAAACGTCATAATACGCGAACTACCAGCACATCATGACGTTTGAATGGACCGGCCGATTAGTCAGCCCCTGATAAAGACCTTATAGTAAGGTTGAAACGTCACATCCTTGGTCAGGCTTTAAGGACTGGCACCTATGGACTATCAAGTCCTATTTCACTGTGCACAATCCATATCCTGCCAATTTGGACCACATTTTATACATATTCATTCAATTTGAGATGTCTTTAAACCTGATTTTGTCACCATTTAAAGCTGCTTTTGCAGCCAGCTAGAGAACCAAATCCAGTCCTATAAACAGGTTCACACAAGAATTCCCATATTTTTATTTTATGCACAATGAAACTGATCTTATTTTGGATTGGGGCCTTCTATGCCCCATTTACTAAGCAATAAAGCATTCATTCAGCTCTTTGTTAATCAGTTTTCAATCCAAGTAGTTTTTGTAATGCCGTTCCAAAGCAGCCTGAGATTCCTGGACATGTGTTATCTGGGGATTTGGCACTATACTTCACGCTGTGCTTCTTGAACTCTTAAATGGCTGAGGTTGCGCAGGACAGGGAAAGTTATTTACGGTCCAGTCTTTTAGTGCATACAGACATTGATGTCATTTAGGAAAACTTTAGTTCAACAGCAGAGAAGATTTAACCAAATTCAAGTGTTTTTGTACCATTGTCCATTTACACTGATCAGCCAACATTAAAACCCCAATATTCAGTGCATCCTCCTTATGCCAACAAGACAGCTCTAACCCATGAAGGCATGGACTCCACAAGACCTCTGAATTTGTCCTGTGGTATCTAGCACCAAGATCTTGGCAAAAGATTCTTTTAAGGGGTACTCCGGCCCTAAGATATCTTATCCCCTATCCAAAGGACGTATGCTCAGGCGTTCATACTGCACATACGGTCATGCATTTATACTGCATTAATGCTCATAACATTTATACTGCACTTACGGTCATGCTTTTATATTGCACTCACGCTCATAGCATTCATACTGCACCTATGTCCATATCAATTATATTGCACTTAAATGGGCACTGTCAGATACAAAAACTTTTGATATGTTGTAAAGCATGTATAACCAATAGGTTTTGCAAATGCTTTCATTAGAAAATTTACAGTACTCCACACTGAAAAATCCAGTCAAACAACTGCCCCCCCCTGCCTGCTTGGACACATACTAGTCCTGCTGTGTCCATGCATCATCACCTATGTCATGGACACACTTCCTTGATTGACAGCTGTGAGCGCAGGGCACTGTCAGCTTGTGTCCCGCTACTGTCAGTGAGGACAAGCTGGGAGCTGTATTTTTGCTAATGCTAGGGGAACAACAACAAAGACGTGGTCTCAAATGGCAGGAGGTGCTTAACCCCAAATGCAGTTGTGCATATATGCTGGGGGAGCAGATCCTGCCCTTGTAGTCCGTTGCTAAGGGTAATCCCCAGCATAAAAATGCATACAATGGGGGATGCCTGCTACAGACTACAGGTGCCACAATGGCATCCTACACCAGATAAACAGTGTGGATGTGTAACAATTAGAATGCAATACAGGAATTTAGGTGCACTACTGTGGTAGATGTATACAATGACATTGGCTATTCCTCAACATTTATGTTAAAATTGAGACATTAGCCAGTATATCCTTGCATGAAGGACATACCTGAGCCCGCACACCAAAGCCAAGGTTTCTCAAGTGGCACGGGACCTAACACTAACCTACCTGTGCGTGATAAGCAAAACCAGGGGTCAGTGGGCAATTACTGCAGCATTAGGCTGACTCACAGCCTCCTCCCAGATACCCTCCAGTGTGGCTGAGCACACATACAAAGAGAGGGGGGAGGCAAACTACAAGCCCCACCTAAATTGGCTGATATGTGTGCCAACCTCACAAGTGAACCTTAATACTGCCATGATAGTGATCAAGGCACATTAAATGTGGAGTTTACACACCTCCAAGTTTAAGATTTAAACAACAACAAAGACGTGGTCTCAAATGGCAGGAGGTGCTCAACCCCAAATGCAGTTGTGCATATATACTGGGGGAGCAGATCCTGCCCTTATAGTCCGTTGCTAAGGGCAATCGCCAGCATAAAAATGCATACAATGGAGGATGCCTGCAGCAGACTACAAGTGCCACAATGGCATCCTACACCAGATAAGCGGTGCGGATGTATAACAATTAGAATACAATACAGGAATTTTGCTGCACTACTGTGGTAGATGTATACAATGACATGGGGACATGCTAGGGGAGATGTGAGCAGACAGCATACTGAGGGAGGGGGTGGAGACCTGCACAGTGAGGCCACGCCCCCTCCATTTGAGAGGAATTCTGACTAGTGAGCTAAATTAAAAGTGTATTAGATATATATGGTCAGGAATAAGTACTGAGTAATATATTGAAAAAAATGTCTTTTTGTAGGATCTGACGGGTACACTTTCAGCTCATAGCATTTATATTGCATGTAAGCTGTTAGTTTGATTGCACTTACTCGCATAGCTTATACTGCACATACACCTATAGTATTCATACTGCACTCACGCTCTTAGCTTTTAGTCTACACGCACGCTCATAGCATTTGTATTGCATGCACGCTCATAGCATTTATACTGCACACACACTCATTGCATTTCTTACTGCTAGCATACTCATGGCATTATATTGCTCGCATGCTCATGGCTTTTATACTGCACGCATGCTCATGGCATTAATACGGCACGCATGCTCATGCGTTTTTGGGCACACTTCTGACCGCTGTAAGTATGTTATTATTGTTCTTGTTATTGTTGTTATTTGATAGCCATTGATATTTTACGTTGGTTATTACTATAATCTTTGTAACTTGTTGTTACATGATTGTCATTACTATTATTGTAGTTATTATGATCGTTATTACTAGGATCATTATTACCATGATCATTATCAATATTATTGCCATTTCTATTATCGTTATTACTATTATCATTGTTAGAATTAGTATGTATTGTTGTTGTTTATTAGTCAAACAGCCTGTCCATGATTGCAGCCCCGACCACAAGATGTATTTGGCCGGAATACCCCTTTAAGCCACAAGATTTGGTCAACATTTTCTTACCGGCTGTTTATATAAACTGCTGTATTTAGCTAAAATAATGGTGATGGAAATACATAATATATCTGTTAAATAGTTCCGGTGTGTTACAACTAACAGTAAACTAACCTTAGGGTTGTTTTAGAGATACCAGATTTTAGCATCCTTCTTATGGTTACAAGTCCTGTATTAAACGGTGAGTGTTGTGACCTAAACGAACAGCATGAAAGGAATCTAAATGTGGCCTTAGTGTGGTTTAGACTAAAGATGGACATAAAAACACAGGAATGGTGAACATGCAAATGTTATTGTGCCCATGAACAGTACTAAAAGAAAAGGTCTTTGATGTATGGCAAAGATTATATGCCAACCCCTAGAACCCTTTAAAATATAACATTATAATACAACATACCCCAGAAGCCTCCAACTGACCCCAGGCCAGGACCATTTACTAAACCCTAGCAGCCATCCTGCCCCCATACATTCTAAAACCCTTTAACACACCACTGCAATGAGAGGAGGTGTATATTCAGTAGGTACTGCCTAAAGCAAAAGCTGTATAACATCAACTCTCTATGGTAAGTCTGGAGAGCCTTCCCTTTTTTGTGAGTCTTCCAGGTATTTCAGAAGAGTCAGTAAGCCAGATTTTAATAGGCTACATCAGTAATTTCCTGTATGTGGAGTAATTAGTGGTGCAAAACCATGGCGTTGCATTACGATGAATACTGTCTGACATGCCTATGAGAGCTGTTGTAGCAGAATATATTCTATGGGCATTCTAAGAAATACTGCAGGTGAAAGTGTGCATTACTATATGGTCCCAATGGGTCATTACTATGGCATCCAAAAGGCCAAAAAGATACTGGTATTAGAAATGGTTATCATGTTACAGATTTTACATTGAAGCTGAGGTAAATCAATACAAACATATATAAGAGAAATGTCTACACTTCTAGACTAAACTAGAAATGGCTACTTTGTATTACTAGAGTAGTCCAGTACAGAGAGTCTATGAAGAGCAAACTACTGTGCCGGTCTCTGAGAGAGTCACAACCACAGTCTACGTCTGTTTGATGACTCCATTTTCGACCAAAGAGAAGGTCAAATATTAACCTGACATTTAATTCCTGTAGCAATACTTAGAAGGTAGAAGCCTATGTTCCAATTTTCATGATAGTGTTTGTACAGGAGACAGGTTTATATGCAATACCAGGCTCCTTTAACTCGTGTCACCAAGGAGACACCAGACAAAGAAACAAACATGAAGAAACACAAGCATACAAACAAAGAAAAGTGTCTTCAACTAGGAAACTAGAAACGTTTCTTGGCACATGAAGAACAGTGATTAAACAGACCTCCAGCCTGATTTTTATAACTCTTTGTATCCACTTTTTTGTAAGACCAAATTGATAACGTGTGGGGTTGTGTAACCTTTCCAAAATTCTATATTTTTCTTAACTTCAGTTTACAGACAAATTCTTTTTGGATTGGGTAAGCATTATTTTGTCTTATTAAAGAAAAAAAAACACTCCTGGAAAAATAAGCCCATGAAGTGTACTGCTTTAACCTTTCCCAGAAAGGCATGTTTTCACTGGCTCTGAATGGAGCTTTATATTCTTCTAAGTTTCTATAGACAATTAATTGATCCCCAGTTATTTCCACAAGCAAATAATGTGCAGATTATTTTTCAGGCTGAGCAAAGTTCAATCCCCACTATGCAGAGCAAAGTCTATAGTACAATATAGAATGCTGTGTTTTCTAAACGCATGTAAATATAATACTCATTAGACATAGATGCACAACCAGATATCATACTCTACCATGTAAAAGCATGTGATGTTTAGTTTTAATAAATATAAGTTAGAATACATATTATGTGATGTTGAGTCTGAAGAAACTGTCATTTTATTTAAAAAAAATGTATCTGTAAAATCACTGAAAATTTGCATCCATATTTGCAAAATAAATATGCTTTATGTAAGTCTATGAGAAATTGCAACACCAAACATAGAAAAATAGTGCACCAAACACATAGCATACAAAAAATATATCTTTATTAAATATACTCAAACATTAAAAAAAGGAGACATGACAATAGACATAATGGTAAAAGGCACCAGGACACATACAAAAGGTAAGTATGGAGGCTAAACCCACACATAATGGACACAGGAAAACATGATCAGCATGCCCCCTGAGGAAGCATTATTTTAGTGAAACGATTGTTGGGGTTAAATAGGTATGGTCTGGCACCCTGTATGGTTTACATCATTTGTTATGTACAGCTTTGTTACTATGCACTTCATGCAGGTCTCTTGTTAACTTTTTCCTAGCATGCTAATCATGTTTTCCTGATCATGATTTTCTAAAAGAATGCTTCCTCAGACGTGCCCCCTGAGGAAGCATTCTTTTAGCGAAACGATTGTTGGGGTTGGGTAGGTATGATCTGGCACCCTGTATGATTTACATCTTTTGGAAAAGTGGTTGTCTGTAAACACAGTGTATTAAAAAGGGGCATATTTTTGCCATCTGTGTAAAAATTTGTAACATAATGCAACCTCAAATCCGAAGGGATTCCATGTATAAGATTGCACCCAAATAAGGCATTCAAAAAAACAGTGCCACACCTGTCCATGGGTTGTGACTGATATTGCAGCTTAGCTCCACTGAGGTAAATGAGCGGCAATATCAGGTAGAGCCACTACCAATTGTATGGAGCTGTAAATGGTAAGCAGCAAAGTGACATGAGCACCTCATCCCTTACAATCAGCCCGTCAATCCTGTTTTAAACCAAATCCAGCCAAGCTCCATGAATTACAAAGATGACATAACATGTAACTAAGAGAATAAAGTGAAGAATGATAAGATTGCCTAATGATCCTAGTACAGTGCCTGTGTGCAACACTGCGCCACAGCTTTTCCTGAGCCACAGTCAGTATGACAGGATCCTTTCCTGAAGCTCCCATTGATTTCAAAGAGGAACTTCAGAGAGGAAGCTCATGGAAAAAGGTTAACATGTTAATAGTGTTCTTCCATATGCTTCCCCAACTCCAATTAAAATCAATAGTAGATAGGATTTATAACTTGAAACCACACATTTTTTAAGGTGGAAATCTGCACAGTTTCCAAGTCAAAAACTGCATGGTTTTTGGCCATATGAACATACTCTTGGGAGGGAGTGTTGCACAAGTATCCACAGTCCTGTGCAGAGAAAACATTCCCATAGCAAAGTGGTATAAAATGTATTGATAATAATTACTAAGCAATTGCAATGCCAGTAGTATTTTTTAATACAGACAAGGCAGCAGTACTAACCTGCAAGGCAACAGTCCTAACCACTGAGCCACATCTACACACCTTTTTTGTGTGTACCAAAGTGAATTGTCATCAGCATCACCCACACCTGTAGATATAGTCTTGTAGAGTGGGTGACACTGATGACAATAGTACATTAGTCCTCTTTTTCTTATGCAAATTAAGTAGCTTGTTGCATGCTAGGCTTTCCCAAACCGAGAGAGCACCATGACGCCAAGCCTGGATCTTCATAGTAAATTCCCTCCTTCTCTGTGAAATGTCTCTCATGAGAACTTTTACTTTATATCACCTGTCAACAACTGTTGTGCATCAGCAGCCACAGCAATATGAAGTGAAATCTCTGGGTTTGCAATAGAGAATTTACAGTGGGTGAGGGTGTTCACTATGAAGAGACAGACCGGAACTTGCAGTGCACTAGGGGTTTGCCCTACTTCCACTATGCTACTTTATTGCATAATAAGGAAAAGAAGGCACAGATCAACAAAGTGTCATTGTCATCAGTGTCACAGGCACAGGTTTCCAAGAAGGCATTAAATAAAAAGCACAACAAAAATGTTTTCATTTACATTTTTTTAAAGCTGGACAAAGATACCATTGGTCTTTTTGGACAATTGTCCATGGGGGAAAGTTGGGATATACAAAAATCTGGTAGTCAACATGGTGGGGTTAGTGACAAAAAATGTCCACAGGGTAATGGTGAGGGAAGAGATCTAGACGGGTAACAGCCAGCATGTTGCAGGGAGTGCAGTTAGTTAACGCTCCCTGCTCTGCTTTCTCACATAGCAACCTCAGACAGTTGGTGTATACAGAAATCAGGAGGTCCACATGGTGGGTTTAGTGACCAAACATGTCCACAGGGTAATTGTAAGGGAAGAAACATAGGCGACTAACAGCCGGTGCAGGTAGTTAGAGGAGCTTACATGAAGCTCTCTGTTTTGCTTTCCTACATAGCAACCCCATAGATTTCCGGTTCCGGCACTTGTTTCAGTGACCAAACAGATCACACAGAATGGGTCTTGAAGTAACCAGTTCAATGGGGGTTACAGTGCGGGGTAGGCAGTAGATCCAAGTCATCAATGGAGACCTTTCACAGGGTGGTTGCCGAATGAAGCCATATTCCAATGTTGATCAACAAGACTATAAAACTTTAAAAGGCACAGCACCTTTGGAGGACATGAAAAAGTCTGTGAAGTTTTCTCTCACCAGTAAAGCACGATTAAAGCATCATACAATGGACATATTTTTGCTTTTTGAAAAAATTAGAGGGCTTCAAAGTAGAGCAGACATTTTCAAAAAAATTCATGAAAATTGCTAAATCTGAAGTGACAGATGTTACAGAACTACAACTCCCAGCATGCCTGGGCAGTCCAGGCATGCTGAGAGTTGTAGTTTGGCAACATCTGGAGGGCTACCGTTTGGGCACCACTGTAACAGTGAACAAACTACAAAAAACGTGGTCTCAAATGGCTGGAGGTGCTCAACCCCAAATGCGGTTGTGCATTTATACTGGGGGAGCAGATCCTGCCCTTGTAGTCCGTTGCTAGGGACGATCCCCAGCATAAAAATGCATACAATGGAGGATGCCTACAGCGGACTACAAGTGCCACAATAGAATCCTACACCAGATAAACGGTGTGGATATGTAACAATTAGAATACAATACAGGAATATGGGTGCACTACTGTGGTAGATGTAAACAATACATTGGCTATCCCTCAACACTGATGTTAAAATTGAGACATTCGCCAGTGTATCCTTATATGAAGGACACACCAGAGCCCGCACACCAATGCCAAGGTTTCTCAAGATGGTGCGAGACCTAACGCTAATCCTACCTGTGCTTGATAAACAGAACAGGGGCCAGTGGGCAATTACGGCAGCATTCGGCTGACTCACAACTTCCTTCCAGATACCCTCCAGTGTTACTACGCACACATGCAATGGGAGGAGGGAGGCAAGCTGCAAGCCCCACCTGAGTTGGCTATTATGGGTGCCTGGCCTCACAGGTGCTACCTTAATGCTGCCTTGTAGATATTCAAGGCGCATTAATGTTGGAGTTTACACACCTCCAAATTTAAAATTTAAACAAACAACAAAAAACGTGGTCTCAAATGGCTGGAGGTGCTCAACCCCAAATGCGGTTGTGCATTTATACTGGGGGAGCAGATCCTGCCCTTGTAGTCCATTGCTAGGGGCGATCCCCAGCATAAAAATGCATACAATGGAGGATGCCTGCAGCGGACTACAAGTGCCACAATAGAATCCTACACCAGATAAACGGTGTGGATGTGTAACAATTAGAATACAATACAGGAATATGGGTGCACTACTGTGGTAGATGTAAACAATACATTGGCTATCCCTCAACACTGATGTTAAAATTGAGACATTCGCCAGTGTATCCTTATATGAAGGACACACTAGAGCCCGCACACCAACGCCAAGGTTTCTCAAATTGGTGCGAGACCTAACGCTAATCCTACCTGTGCTTGAAAAACAGTAACAGTGGTCTCCAAACTGTGACCCTCCAGATGTTGCAAAACTACAACTCCCAGCATGCCCAGACAGCCTTTGGCTGTATGGGCATGCTGGGAGTTGCAGTTTGGCCTTCCTAGTGGTTGCCACAGTAAAGATCGTTTTACTTTCACTTTCAATTCCCCCCCCCACCGTCGCTTCCCTACCTGATCCAGTATCCAGCAGTCTCCAGCGAAGATCTGGGGTCCCCAGGCATCTTCTCCTGCAGGTACCGGCCTCCATCTTCTTCCCACGATCCCCTCGACATCCAGGGGTGGGCAGAATGGGGGGTTGCCATGGCAACCCACTGTCCTGCTCTGCCATTGGTCAGAATAAGTTCTGAACAATGGCAGGGGATAGGAGGAGATTGCAGCTCTGCGACCTCACTCCTAGCCCTCAAGATGATCGGGGCTGTCCCTGACAGCTCTGATCATCACTATTTTCCAGGTGATTGGGTCACCAGAGACCCGATCAGCCCGGAATAGCAGAAAATTGCATGTCTGAATTGACATGCGATTTTCTGCGAACGCCGACAGGGAGGGGGGGGTCTCAGGACCCCCCTGGGCGATGTGCCGGGGTGCCTGCTGAATGATTTCCATACGCCCTCAGTCCTTAAGGACTCGGGATGCAGGGTGTATGCATACGCCCGGTGTCCTGAACAGATTAAAACTATT
The DNA here is from genome assembly GCF_029499605.1 of Hyla sarda. NCBI lineage: Eukaryota > Metazoa > Chordata > Amphibia > Anura > Hylidae > Hyla > Hyla sarda. Next base: position 426,976,956 of record NC_079189.1, read on the forward strand.
TTTTGCTATTGCATTCCTTAGGGTAAATAAAAAAAATCTTTCTAATGTACTTTGTTTAAAAAAGTGAAGTTTTCTGTTTTTTGGCATTTAAAAAAGCTGCCACTAGGTGTCTCCCTACTTGTTAAGAGCACCTTTCCCCCTATCTCTTGCACAGACTTTGGACTCCTGCTGGCCTGGCAGAAGTTCAAAATCAGGAAATGCAGTCTAGAATGCTGAGGGGGTGTGTGCAGTCTTAGCCAATCATAGCTTATCTCACACTGAACTTCTCTAAGCTGTGTGTAGCATAGTAAGTGAAGAAGTTCTCCCCTGGCTTCAGTTGATGTCTCACCTGCTGGGGAACGCCCCTTCCCAGTCTGTGAACCTGACTGAGACTGAGCAGAAAAAACTGAGCAATATCAAGGTAGAGAACTAAAAAATTTGAAAAATAAAGGCAGGGGGTTTATCATGATGGGGGCAGTGAACTGGGAGGATTATAAAATTTAACAAGATCATGACAGGTACTCTTTAATTTATTATTAAGTTACAATAAGGTGTTAATATAATAAATAAATATGCAAAAAAGGTGATATTGTATTTCTACAAAGTTCAGTTGGATACTGCTGAGTATAGTGTCTATTGACTGTTATATGATCCAGATTTAAAAAAAAAAAAAGCCTTATGCCCATTAAAGGAGATCTGTAGCCCTAGACACTTATCCTCTATAAGTGTCTGATCACGGGGGGTGAGAACGCTGGGACCCCCCTCACGATTTCCTGTATGGTGCCCCAGTTTTGCCGCGCTACGGCTGACACCCCCCCCCCCCCTCCATTTATGTCTATGAGAGAGATGTTGATACAGCATTGGTGCAACCCCCGCCTCTCCCATAGAGCTATATGGAGGGGGCATGTTCTTGACTTCAGTCCGGGTCCCCATACGGGAGATTGTGGGGGGATCCTGGGGATAGGGGATAATTGTCTAAGACTGCAGGACTTCCTTTATATGGTTCTCCAGTTGTCATTAGGCAGTTATATGGCTGTTACTTTGTTACGAGGTTGCAGTAATTCCATGACGGGTACACAATAGTAGCTAAGGAGCCACATGGGACCCAATGATCACATGGGGATTCTAGGATACTGGTTGGGAAAGACTAAAGTAAATTAATTTGGTTATTAATGGTAGTTTATAAAATTTCTGAAATACAAAAATATAACACTATACATAAAATGACATCTAACATATTAGAAATGTATTCAATACCAGTCTCTTCTTTCCATAATGGAAAAGGATCCGACCAGTGGTTTTACAGGTGGGCTACAATGTTTTGTGTTAAAAGCTTTTATGTTTAGATTTTGCATTTTCCTAACAGAAATTTGAGAGATTTCCAAAGGAATGTTCTTTAAATCTTCCCAGGTTCCTTCAATGAAATTGTGGGGGATTTTCTGATCTTTGCTCTCCAGAAGGTGGGAATTTTTTCTCTGTTCTGTATAAAATACAATCCCCCTTCTCTCCTCTCTCTCTTTATAAATCTGTAATGTTTCCAGACAGGGCTTTGAGTTTGTGAAAAAAAAAAAAAAACTTTACTGTGTAAATTTGTTCTTTGTGTTGGGAAACCTTTGTTTAAACATCATTGTATGTTCGCTGTGAAAGGAAAAAGGGGGGAGGGAGGAGACATAGAAGGAATTTGAAAAGCCTTGACCTCGGATGAATAAAATCAACCACATTAACACATTCTTCAATAAATTCATGATTTCAGATAAGGTGGAAGACCATGAGGTTGGGCTTTTCATTAACCCCCTGCTGACTAACCCAAACATATTGGAGTGTTTAGTTATTTCATGAGGATAAGCAGAGGCCTTCCCACATGGAAAACAGGCTTTCATAGAAAAAACACACCAGACTGAAAATGAAATTCCTACATTCGATTTTTCATCTGGAATATTTCTTTAAACAGGATGTTTTTTCAAATTTCAAAATTATACAAGAACTGTCTAAAGTTGGTCATCAATGGATGAACTAGTGTTGTATTTGACTATTTACTATTGGTTCACTGGTCTTACAAAGGGGCATATGGGCAGCTATTTGAATGGTTTTCTATGTGGCACACTCTTCCCAGTATACATATTGTACATGTATTTTACTGGGCACTGCTGTGCATGGTAATTGTTAAATCTGTATCTGATCTGTTCCCTTCAATTGGAATTGAAGGGGTATTCTGGGATTATATATTGTATCCCCTATCCAAAGGATAGGGGATAAGATGTATGATTGCAGGGGTCCCGCTGCTGGAGACCCCCGCGATCTCGGGGCAGTCCCCGGCTGCACCGAGAACGCAGGAGTCTCCAGTGGCGGGACCCCTGCGATCATACATCTTATCCTTTGGTTTGGGGATAAGATGTATAAACCCGGATTACCCCTTTTATAGTTTTAGTAACATGCACGGTCTGGTAATTTTTAAAGGGATTTTTCCTGATTTTCTATTGATGGCCTGTCTTTGGGTTTAGTGTATGGTTGGTGGAGTTCCAAAATCCAGCAAAAAGAAGGCTCAATGGTAATTTGTTTGTTCAGACACAGGAATGTCCATAAGAGTGAGTCTGTGTCTGATACTGTGGGAGAAAAACGGTATCAATTATATATATATATATATATATATATATATATATATATATATATATTAAATTTGAGTAGCCGTATTAGTCCAGTGATGCAGATGCAAATCATAAAATGTTGCAGTATCTTGTAATACCCCAGTGATGCAGATGCAAATCATAAAATGTTGCAGTATCTTGTAATACATATTACACAATGGGGTTTATTTACTAAGAGTGGAGTGTAGGTTTCTTTATAGGTTTTGATTTCCGACAGGAATTTTCTCAAGGTATTTACTAAGGTTTCCCTACATTTTGCACTTTTCCCTACATTTAGATTTTTTTACACATGCTCTGATCTGTAGGGTTTTCCTCAGCTGAAATCCACCACATTTTCTTTAGAAACCTTAGTAAATATGTTGTGATTTTTCAAAACTGTCAGATACACGCCCCTTTTGACGAGACCACACCCACTTTCTCCAGTGGTCACGCCCCCTTTTCGGGTATTCCTTGTAAAATGGAGGGTTTTGTTAATTTTGGTCGCAAATTGTGTCGCATGGAACGTGCGACACAATTTGGGTGCAAAACCCAACAAAAAAGAGTCAGGATCACCTTAGTAAATAAACCCCAAACTGTGTGTGTGTGTGTGTGTATATCTGTGTGTATGTGTGTATGTTCCAGCATCATGTCCAAACGGCTAAAGATATTAACATGAAACTTGGCACACGTTACTTATATGTCAACTACAAACATATGATAGGTAATTTAACCCTTACTCACCCCCATTTACCAGGGTCTGGGTTTTTGTTTAAAGTCCCATACAAGTCTATGGGAAATATATGTTACTGCATAACTTCCAAACGGCTGGAGATATTTCCATAATACTTGGTCACATGTTACTTATATGTCCACTTAAAATATAGGATAGTTAATTTAACCCTTAACTAACCCCATTTGTGAGGGTCGGGGTTTTTAGTTTAAAAATAGGAGGTCGGGATAGGAGGTCGAGATAGGAGGTTAAGATAGGAGGACGGGAAAGGAGGACGAAATAGGAGGTCGGGATAGGAGGTCGAGATAGGAGGTCGAGATAGGAGGACGGGATATGAGGACAGGATATGAGGACGGAATATGAGGTCGGGATAGGAGGTCGGGATAGGAGGTCGAGATAGTAGGATGGGATAGGAGGACGGGATAGAAGGTCGGGATAGGAGGTCAGGATAGGAGGTCGAGATAGGAGGTTGAGATTGGAGGTCGAGATAGGAGATCGAGAAAGGAGAATGGGATAGGATGACGGGATAGGAAGACGGGATAGGAAGACGGGATATGAAGATGGGATAGGAGGACAGGATAGGAGGTTGGTATAGGAGGTCGAGATAGAAGGATGGGATAGGAGGACAGGATAGGAGGTCGGGATAGGAGGTGAGGATATGGTTTGGGATATGACAACAATATATGAGGACGGGATATGAAGTCAAAATCTTCCTATGTTGACTTTATTCGACAACAAGGATTAGGAAGGAAAAACCGGGCAATGCCGGTTACTCAGCTAGCATATCTATATATATAAAACTCAATGTGTGTGTGTGTGTGTGTGTGTGCATGTTCCAGCATCACGTCCAAACGGCTAAAGATATTAACATGAAACTTGGCACACATGTTACTTATATGTCAACAACAAACATAGGATAGGTAATTTAACCCTTACTCACCTCCATTTGCCAGGGTCGGGGTTTTTGTTTAAAGTCCCATATAAATCTATGGGAAATATATGTTACTGCATAACTTCCAAACGGCTGGAGATATTTCGATAATACTTGATCACATGTTACTTATATGTCCACTTAAAATATAGGATAGTTAATTCAACCCTTAACTACCCCCATTTGTGAGGGTCAGGGTTTTCATTTGAAGTCCCATGCAAATCAATCGGAAATGTATGTTCCCACATAACTTCCGTGTGGCTGGAGATATTTCAATTACACCTGGTACACATATTACGGTTCGGGATAAAAGGTCGAGATATGAGTTCGGGATATGAGTTCGGGATATGAGAACGGGATATGAGGTCTGGATATAAGGATGGGATATGAGGTCGAGATAGGAGGTCGAGATAGGAGGACGGGAAATGAGGTCGAGATAGGAGGTCGGAATATGAGGACGGGATATGATTATGGGTTATGAGAACGGGATAGGATGTCGGAATAGAAGGTCAGGATAGGAGGTCGCGATAGGAGGTCGGGATAGGAGGATGGGATATGAGGTCTGGATATGAGGATGGGATATGAGGACGGGAAATGAGGTCGATATAGTAGGACAGCATAGGAGGTCAGAATATGGGGACTGGATATGAGGCTCGGGATAGGAGGTCGGGATAGGAAGACGGGATATGAGGTCAGGATAGGAGGTCGGGATATGAGTATGAGATAGGAGAACAGGATAGGAGGTCGAGATATGAGGACGGGATTGGAGGTCAAGATATGAGGTCGAGATATGATGACGGGTTATGAGGATGGGATATGAGGTTGAGATATGAGGACAGGATATGGGGTAGGGATATGACAACAATATATGAGGATGGGATATGAAGACAAAAGCTTCCTCCTTTGTTGATTTTCCTCCCCAACAAGGATTAGGAAGGAAAAACCAGGCAACGCCAGGCACTCAGCTAGTATATATAAAAACTATATTGGTTCACTACTATTGGTTCACTGGTCTTACAAAGGGGCATATGGGCAGCTATTTGAATGGTTTTCTATGTGGCACACTCTTCCCAGTATACATATTGTACATGTATTTTACTGGGCACTGCTGTGCATGGTAATTGTTAAATCGGTATCTGATCTGTTCCCTTCAATTGGAATTGAAGGGGTATTTCGGGATTATACATTGTATCCCCTATCCAAAGGATAGGGGATAAGATGTATGATTGCAGGGGTCCCGCCGCTGGAGACCCCCGCAATCTCGGGGCAGTCCCCGGCTGCACCGAGAACGCAGGAGTCTCCAGTGGTGGGACCCCTGCGATCATACATCTTATCCTTTGGTTTGGGGATAAGATGTATAAACCCGGATTACCCCTTTTATAGTTTTAGTAACATGCACGGTCTGGTAATTTTTAAAGGGATTTTTCCTGATTTTCTATTGATGGCCTGTCTTTGGGTTTAGTGTATGGTTGGTGGAGTTCCAAAATCCAGCAAAAAGAAGGCTCAATGGTAATTTGTTTGTTCAGACACAGGAATGTCCATAAGAGTGAGTCTGTGTCTGATACTGTGGGAGAAAAACGGTATCAATTATATATATATATATATATATATATATATATATATTAAATTTGAGTAGCCGTATTAGTCCAGTGATGCAGATGCAAATCATAAAATGTTGCAGTATCTTGTAATACCCCAGTGATGCAGATGCAAATCATAAAATGTTGCAGTATCTTGTAATACATATTACACAATGGGGTTTATTTACTAAGAGTGGAGTGTAGGTTTCTTTATAGGTTTTGATTTCCGACAGGAATTTTCTCAAGGTATTTACTAAGGTTTCCCTACATTTTGCACTTTTCCCTACATTTAGATTTTTTTACACATGCTCTGATCTGTAGGGTTTTCCTCAGCTGAAATCCACCACATTTTCTGTAGAAACCTTAGTAAATATGTTGTGATTTTTCAAAACTGTCAGATACACGCCCCTTTTGATGAGACCACACCCACTTTCTCCAGTGGCCACGCCCCCTTTTCGGGTATTCCTTGTAAAATGGAGGGTTTTGTTAATTTTGGTCGCAAATTGTGTCGCATGGAACGTGCGACACAATTTGGGTGCAAAACCCAACAAAAAAGAGTCAGGATCACCTTAGTAAATAAACCCCAAACTGTGTGTGTGTGTGTATATCTGTGTGTATGTGTGTATGTTCCAGCATCATGTCCAAACGGCTAAAGATATTAACATGAAACTTGGCACACGTTACTTATATGTCAACTACAAACATACGATAGGTAATTTAACCCTTACTTACCCCCATTTACCAGGGTCTGGGTTTTTGTTTAAAGTCCCATACAAGTCTATGGGAAATATATGTTACTGCATAACTTCCAAACGGCTGGAGATATTTCCATAATACTTGGTCACATGTTACTTATATGTCCACTTAAAATATAGGATTGTTAATTTAACCCTTAACTAACCCCATTTGTGAGGGTCGGGGTTTTTAGTTTAAAAATAGGAGGTCGGGATAGGAGGTCGGGATAGGAGGTCGAGATAGGAGGACGGGATATGAGGACAGGATATGAGGACGGAATATGAGGTCGGGATAGGAGGTCGGGATAGGAGGTCGAGATAGTAGGATGGGATAGGAGGACAGGATAGAAGGTCGGGATAGGAGGTCAGGATAGGAGGTCGAGATAGGAGGTCGAGATTGGAGGTCGAGATAGGAGGTTGAGAAAGGAGAATGGGATAGGATGACGGGATAGGAAGACGGGATATGAGGATGGGATAGAAGGACAGGATAGGAGGTTGGTATAGGAGGTCGAGATAGAAGGATGGGATAGGAGGACAGGATAGGAGGTCGGGATAGGAGGTGAGGATATGGGGTTGGGATATGACAACAATATATGAGGACGGGATATGAAGTCAAAATCTTCCTATGTTGACTTTATTCGACAACAAGGATTAGGAAGGAAAAACCGGGCAATGCCGGTTACTCAGCTAGCATATATATATATATAACTCAATGTGTGTGTGTGTGTGTGTGTGTGTGTGTGCATGTTCCAGCATCACGTCCAAACGGCTAAAGATATTAACATGAAACTTGGCACACATGTTACTTATATGTCAACAACAAACATAGGATAGGTAATTTAACCCTTACTCACCTCCATTTGCCAGGGTCGGGGTTTTTGTTTAAAGTCCCATATAAATCTATGGGAAATATATGTTACTGCATAACTTCCAAACGGCTGGAGATATTTCGATAATACTTGATCACATGTTACTTATATGTCCACTTAAAATATAGGATAGTTAATTTAACCCTTAACTACCCCCATTTGTGAGGGTCAGGGTTTTCATTTGAAGTCCCATGCAAATCAATCGGAAATGTATGTTCCCACATAACTTCCGTGTGGCTGGAGATATTTCAATTACACCTGGTACACATATTACGGTTCGGGATAAAAGGTTGAGATATGAGTTCGGGATATGAGTTCGGGATATGAGAACGGGATATGAGGTCTGGATATAAGGATGGGATATGAGGTCGAGATAGGAGGACGGGAAATGAGGTCGAGATAGGAGGTCGGAATATGAGGACGGGATATGATTATGGGTTATGAGAACGGGATAGGATGTCGGAATAGAAGGTCAGGATAGGAGGTCGGGATAGGAGGATGGGATATGAGGTCTGGATATGAGGATGGGATATGAGGACGGGAAATGAGGTCGATATAGTAGGACAGCATAGGAGGTCAGAATATGGGGACTGGATATGAGGCTCGGGATAGGAGGTCGGGATAGGAAGACGGGATATGAGGTCAGGATAGGAGGTCGGGATATGAGTATGAGATAGGAGAACAGGATAGGAGGTCGAGATATGAGGACGGGATTGGAGGTCAAGATATGAGGTCGAGATATGATGACGGGTTATGAGGATGGGATATGAGGTTGAGATATGAGGACAGGATATGGGGTAGGGATATGACAACAATATATGAGGATGGGATATGAAGACAAAAGCTTCCTCCTTTGTTGATTTTCCTCCCCAACAAGGATTAGGAAGGAAAAAACAGGCAACGCCGGGCACTCAGCTAGTATATATAAAAACTCAATTTGTGTGTGTGTGTGTGTGTATGTGTGTATGTATGTGTGTATGTGTGTATGTTCCAGCATCATGTCCAAATAGCTAAAGATATTTCCATGAAACTTGGCACACATGTTACTTATATGTCAACAACAAACAAAGGCTAGATAAATTAACCCTTACTCACCCTTATTTGCGACAGTCAGGGTTTTTGTTTAACCCCTTAAAGACAATTAGGTCTTTACGGTTAAAGACCAGGCCTGTTTTTTCCCATCGGGGATGTCTGACTTTATTAGAGAATAACTCTGGTAACGTTTTGCCAATTACGATAATTCTGACATTATTTTTTGTCAAAAGTTGTCCTTCATGTACATAGTAAAAGTGAGCTGATATCATTTGTTGGCTTATTTTTTACAATGCAAAAAATCATGAAATAAAAAAATAATAATGATTTTTTGCTATTTTAACACTTACAGGTTGCATATATTTATACTTACTGACCAAATAGTATAGGTGTCCGTTGTCATGTGAAAAAAGGGATGCCAATGTATACTGTAGCAGTCTCATTCAGAAAAAAATGGAGTTGCTACAGTATATGTCAGCATCACTTTTTTTTAAAATACTGCTGAAACGCAGTATGGATGGGATGCAGTGTAGGATCACATAGAGCACATCCGCAGCATATTTCACACTGCGGATGCCCCTGGCAGTCAAAAAGGCGAGATCACTGCTGCGGCTGGGTAGCTCAGTGTGTCCGCTTATGACTGCCAGAGGGAAATTCGCCGCTATGAGTGGACACACAAAGCTACCCTGCTGCAGCAGGGAGCTCATTATTGTGACTTCTGGCGGGCATTCGCAGCATGTAATATGCTGCGGAGGTGTGCCGTGTGATCCTACACATTATCCATTTTTATTTTTCATTATATTTATTTAATAAATTTATTTTTTAACACTTTTTTTGACACTTATTATTTAATGATTTTTTTTACCCTTTTTTTTCATGCTTTGGAATACTTAGTATTCCAAAGCATTGCAGTTATATGCTTCCTGCCAGTTTTACACTGGCAGGCAGCATATCAGGGCGTTCCTCTGGCAATAACCGGGGAAGACCTGGGGGTCCTTGTAAGATCCCTGGCTGCCCAGGTAACTAGCAGCACCCCGCGATCGTTGCGGGGTGCTACAGGAGAGAGACAGAGGGAGCCCCCTCCCTTTGTCAAACTCCTTACAGCTTGCAGTTGCTTACGACCATGGCTGTAAGGGTTAACCTGCCGGGACCGAAGTTTACTTTGGTCCCAGTAGTGCGGCAGGCCCCCGCCTGCTGGGGATCACACACAGCACCCCGCGATCGCACTGCGGGGTGCTGCAGGGAAGACAGAGGGAGCTCCCTCCCTCTATCAAAACACTTACAGTCCGTCGTCACTTCCGACCACGGCTGTAAGGGTTAAAATGCCGGGACCGAAGTGTGTGTAATAGCTGAGTCCCTGCCGCAATCTTGTGCGTACACTGGGCAGTACCCACGAGAACCATGGACGTGTATACTCGTCCAGGTGCGGGAACATGCATTCCCCACTGGAAGTGTATACACGTCCATGGTCGTTAACGTGTTAAAGTCCCATGCAAGTCTATGGGAAATGTATGTTCCAGCATAACTTCCAAATGGCTGGAGATATTTTTATAAAACTTAGTACACATGTTAGTTACCTTTATGTCTCCTTACGTGAAGGAGTTTTTTTTTTGTCTTAAGTACCATGCCTGGGATATGAGGATTGGATATGAGGTTGGGATATGAGGACAGGATATGATGATGGAATATGAGGATGAGATATAAGGACAGGGTATGAGAGCAGGAGATGATAACTGGGTATGAGGTCAGGATGTGAGGTTGGGATATGAGGACAGGATATGAGGACGGGATAGGAGGACGGGATATGAGGTTGGGATATGAGGACAGGATCGGAGGACGGGATATGAGGACAGGATATGAGGTCAGAATATGAGGATGGGATATGAAGACGGGATATGAGGTCCGCATATGAGGTCCAGATATGAGGACAGGATATGAGGTCGGGATTTGAGGACGGGATATGAGATTGGAGTAAGAGGACAGGATATGAGGTCCAGATATGAGGACAGGATATGAGTACTGGCTATGAGGTCGGCATAAGTACTTCCTCCAATGTTGCTTTTCCTCTTCCACAAGGATTAGGTAGAAAAAAACGGGCAGCGCCAGTTACTCAGCTAGTTGTAACATACAGTCATGGCCGTAAATGTTGGCACCCCTGAAATTTTTCTAGAAAAGGAAATATTTCTCACAGAAAAGGATTGCAGTAACACATGCTTGCTATACACATGTGTATTCCCTTTGTGTGTATTGGAACTAAACAAAAAAAGGGAAGGAAAAAAAATTGGACATAACACAACAAATTCCAAAAATTTGCTGGACAAAATTATTGGCATTAGTGGAAAAATAAGATTGTTTCAAGCATGTGATGCTCCTTTAAACTCACCTGGTGGAAGTAATAGGAAGTAATAAAAATCACACCTGAAACAGATAAAAAGGAGAAAAGTCTTTGCATTGTGTATCTGTGTGTGCCACACTAAGCATGGACAGAAAGAGGAGAAGAGAACTGCCTGAGGACTTGAGAACCAAAATTGTGGAAAAATATCAACAATCTCAAGGTTACAAGTCCAGAGATCTAGATTTGCCTTTGTTATCAAGAAGTTCGCAACTTATGGCACTGTAGCTAATCTCCCTGGGCATGGACGGAAGGGAAAAATTGATGAAATGTGTTTACGCAGGATAGTCCGGATGGTGGATAAGCAGCCCCAAACAAGTTAAACAAGTGAAATAAAAAGCTATGGCAGGAGACCCAGGAGGACCCCACTGCTGACACAGAGACATAAAAAAGCAAGACTACATTTTGCCAAAATGAACTTGAGTAAGCCAAAATCCTTCGGCAAAAATGTCTTGTGGACAGATGAGACCAAGATAGAGCTTTTTGGTAAAGCACATGATTCTACTGTTTACCGAAAATGGAATGAGGCCTACAAAGAAAAGAACACAGTACCTACAGTGAAATATGATGGAGGTTCAATGATGTTTTGGTGTTGTTTTGCTGCCTCTGGCACTGGGTGCCATGAATGTGTGCAAGGCATCATGAAATATGAGCATTGCCAATGGATTTTGGGTCGCACTGTACAGCCCAGTGTCAGAAAGCTGGATTTGTGTCCGAGATCCTGGGTCTTCCAGCAGGACAATGACCCAAAACATATGTCAAAAAGCACCCAGAAATGGATGGCAACAAAGCGCTGAGAGTTCTGAAGTGGCAGCAATGAGTCCAGATCTAAATCCCATTGAACACCTGTGGAGAGATCTTAAAATTGCAGTTGGAAAAAGGCACCCGTCCAATAAGAGAGACCTGGAGCAGTTTGCAAAGGAAGAGCGGTCCAACATTCCGGCTGAGAGGTGTAAGAAGCTTATTGATGGTTATAGGAAGCGACTGATTTCAGTTATTTTTCCAAAGGGTGTGCAACCAAATATTAAGTTAAGGGTGCCAATAATTTTGTCCAGTCCATTTTTGGAGTTTGGTGTGACATTATGTTTAATTAGCTTTTTTTCCTCCCTTTTGAGGTTTAGTTCCAATACACACAAAGGGAATAAACATGTGTATAGCAAAACGTGTGTTACTGCAATCCTTTTCTGTGAGAAATACTTCATTTACTAGACAAATTTCAGGGGTGCCAACATTTACGGCCATGACTGTATATGTGCAACATTAGAAAATCAAAATGCATTCCCTTACATTGCCCCATTCTTATGTTTACTGTTAGTAATAATTAGCGATAATTGATAGTGTAAGTGACATTGTTATTGGTCCCCGTTAATATATTGATCCATATGTTAATTCATGGCAATGTGGATGGGTCTTAACTTATTGCCCGTAATTAGAGTAATTACTAAGTTGAATGTGAGTTTGCGGCCCCTTCGCTACCATCCATTAGCAAGTGAATGATACCTCTAGGTGATGGAAATGCAGTGCTGATGGTATTGTGCTATGCTAATGTGAAGATGTAATTAGCATACATTTACTAATGAAACTTTCAGTAGATAAGAGAAGAAAGATTTGCTTTACTGCGTGCATGTCATAAAGTTATGAGGGAATTTTAGAATCATAAAACACAACTGCTCAGTCTATCAACTGCTACTTTTTCATATCAACTGGCTCCAGAAAGTTAAACAGATTTGTAAATTACTTCTATTAAAAAATCTTAATCTTACCAGTACTAATCAGCTGCTGGAGTTGTTCTTTTCTGTCTGACCACAGTGCTCTCTGCTGACACCTCTGTCTGTCTCAGGAACTGTCCAGAGCAGGAAATGTTTGCTATAGGGATTTGCTGCTACTCTGGACAGTTCCTGAGAAAGACAGAGGTATCAGCAGAGAGCACTGTGGTCAGACAGAAAAGAACTCAACTTGAGCAGCTGATAAGTAATTGAAGGATTTAGATTTTTTAAAAAGAAGTAATTTACAAATATGTTTAACTTTCTGGACCCAGAAATGTACCCCTTTAACCCCTTAATGACCAAGCCCATTTTTCCCTTAAGGTCCAGGCCAATTTTATTTTACCATTTTCGTTTTTTCCTCCTCTCCTTCTAAAATCCATAACTCTTTTATATTTCCATCTACAGACCCATATAAGGGCTTGTTTTTTGCGTGACTAATTGTACTTTGTAAGGAAACCTCTCATTTTACCATAAAAAAATTTTTTAGGGAGGAAATTTAAATGTAAACCAAAATTTTGCACATTTTGGAGGGTTTGGTTTACGGTAAAAATGACATGTGTTCTTTATTCTGTGGGTCAATATGATTAAAATGATACCCATGGCTAGATACTTTTATATTTTTGTACCGCTTAAAAAAAATCTAAAACTTTTTGTACAAAATCAGTAATCTAAAATCCCCCTATTTTGACCACCTATAACTTTTTCATTTTTCGGTATATAGGGCGGTATGAGGGCTAGTTTTTTGCGCCATCATCTGTACTTTTTTTTAGATACCACATTTGCATATATGTATATATGTGACAAAAAAGCAGCATTTTTGGACTTTTTTTTTTTTTTACGTTTACGCCATTCACCGTACAGGATAATTATAATTATATTTTGATAGTTTGGACATTTACGCATGCGGCGATACCAAATATGTTTATTTTAAAAAAATACGTTTTTTTGGGGTAAAATGGGAAAAACTGACAATTTTTATTTTTTTTCACTTTTTTTTACTTTTTATTTTTACATTTTTCAACTTTTTTTTTTTTTTACACTTTTTATGTCCCCATAGGGGACAATCTATAGCAATCCTTTGATTGCTAATACTGTGCAGTGCTATGCATAGGACACAGCACTGCTCAGTATTATCGGTGATCTTCCGCTCTGGTCTGCTCGATCACAGACCAGAGCAGAAGACCCCGGGAAATGGCCAGAGCTAGGTAAGGGGACCTCCGGCTGTCATGCTGGATGATCGGATCCCCGCGGCAGCGCTGCGGGCGATCCGATCATCCAATCAAAGTGCCGCAATGCCGCAGATGCCGTGATCTGTATTGATCACGGCATCTGAGGGGTTAATGGCGGACATCCGCGAGATTGCAGATGTCGGCCATTACGGCGGGTCCCTGACTGCTGCTAGCAGCCAGAATCTGCCGTGTATGATGCGAGCACCCTTCCGATGCTCGCGGTCATACACAGGACGTAAATGTACGTCCTAGTGCGGGGTTAATGTGCTGAAATGCTTTGAGCATTCAGGAACACATTTAATTAAATTCATTTTTTCTGACCTACTATAGTTTCAATAATGATAAATTACTTATTTATTGTTTTTCTTATGTCCACAGAAGTTTGTTATTATAAATGCTCGTAATAACTTGGATCATAACAATGATGATGTCATTTAAGATGTCCAGTGGCAAAGGTACAACAGAATATATATTTTTTTTTTAATTAAAGAAGCACGCTTGTTCTTAATAAATCACAAAACTGGAAGTCTTATCAAACAATTGCATTTATTTATTTATTTATTTTAATAATGCTAGTTCACAATCAGAAACCATATTTAATTCATCTTTCTCCTCTTCTTTTCAATTTCTGATGTTCTTATTACATCCAAATGAATAATCATGCCACCCTGCCAATCGTACATGTAGACTACAGGAAGTGGGTCATGCAGGCAATAGGAGACCTCCTGACTTGTACAAAAAAACAATATAAAGCAAATTTGCTATAATTTCGAATGGACCAACATAACAGAAAGCATGGACCTTCACAGTGAAAGGAAGAATACATAAAGTTTTTTTTTTTTTTTTTCTTAAAAAGAAAGAATATAAGGGGAGGGCACACCTGCTCTAATATACTAGTACCAGTGTTAGGAGCAGACGCCAGCCTACAGTCTTAGGGTTCCAGCTGAACAATAGATGACACCTGCGTGGTGCATGCAAATTAAGGTATAGGATCAGTAAGTCACAACAAAGAGACAATAGCATGCACTCACCACTAGGACAGTGTCTAAACGTCCGTAGGGTCGGAGTACCAGGACAGGATACAGGGATGAAATAGAAGTGTTCAGAGGCAACACTGGTTGTTTCACGCGACTATGCGCTCTTCTTCCGGCCTCCCAGGGAGGCCGGAAGAAGCTCGCATAGTCACATGAAACAACCAGTGTTGCCCCTGAGTGCTTCTATTTCATCCCGGTATGCTGTCCCGGTACTCCGGACCTACGGACGTCTAGACACTATCGGAGCAGTGCGTGCATGCTATTGTTTCTTTGTTGTGACTTTTTTTCATCAATAAAACTCTTTAATATACTTTATCTCACATTTTTGTAAATGTTTTAAATTATATATTTTCATATAACAACACTGTAGAAATGACACTCTGCTACAATGTAAAGTGAGTGCACAGCCTGTATAACAGTATTTAATGTTGTGTCCCCTAAAAATAACTTAACACACATAAACAAAAGTGAGTACACCCCTAAGTGGAAATGTCCAAATTGTGTCCAATTAGTCATATTCCCTCCTCGGTGTCATGTGGCCTGTTAGTGTTACAAGATCTCAATTGTGAATGGGGAGCAGGTGTCTTAAATTTGGTGTTATAACTCACACTCTTTAATACTAGTCACGGGAAACTCAACATGGCAACTCACGGCAAAGAACTCTAAAGAATTGTTGCTCTACATAAAGATGGCCTAGGCAATAAAAAGATTGTTAAGACCCTGAAACCTACTTATGTGAGATACTATATATAACCATATTTTTGCCAAGACATTTTGACATAGACATTTTGGGTCATTAGGCCTATGGTTGGGTCAGGTCTTGCAAACATAATACAGGAACTGAAATATGTCCCTATTATACTCATCTGAAACTGACCCTATTGAGAAAGTTTGGAAAAACTAATGTTAAAGGTCCTAGTTAAAGGGGTACTCGGTGCTAGACATCTTATCCCCTATCCAAAAGATAGGGGAAAATATGTGTGATCATGGGGGTCCCGTCACGTCCACTGCCGCCAGAACCCAGTGTTTGTTAAGAACATCGGGTGCTGCGCGGAGATGGTGGGTGTCCCATTGGCGGGACCTCTGCAATCAGACATCTTATTGTCTAGCGGCAGAATACCCCTTTAAATCTGGAGATCACCTTTACCTATGATTTACAACTTGATACACAATGATAAAGGTCCAAAATGTTAATATATATATATATATATATATATATATATATATATATATATTAACAGCTGTATTACATCAAACATAAATTTTTCCAAAAATTTAAATCCAAATTCATAAAGAAAAGTAATTTTCACTCATAAAGGAATTGAGTTAATGGGCTAATTCAATTTTCCTCAATTTTACACACTGGCAATATAAAGACTTCACTACTGAACACTTAACTTTAATATATCAAATCAGATTTACACCAAGGCTCTGTTAAGAGATAATGTTGCCCATTACTTAGATTCAACATAAAATATAGTGTATCATGCAGTACTACTACAGAACCACAACCAACTTAAAGGGGTACTAGGGTGGAAAACATTATTATTATTTTAATTATTTTTTAAATCTACTGGTACCAGAAAGTTAAAAAGATTTGTAAATTACTTCTATTTAAAAATGTTAATCCTTGCAGTACTTATCAGCTGCTGTATACTGCAGAGGAAGTTCTTTTCTTTCTGAATTTCTTTTCTGTCTGACCACAGTGCTCTCTGCTGACACTCTGTCCATGTCAGGAACTGTCCAGGAGCAAATCCCCATAACAAACCTATCCTTCTCTGAACAGTTCCTGACATGGACAGAGGTGTCAGCAGAGAGCACTGTGGTTGGCCAGAAAATAAATGTAAAAAGAAAAAAACTTCATCTGGAGCATACAGCAGCTCATAAGTACTGGAAGGATTAAGATTTTTAAATAGAAGTAATTCACAAATCTGTTTAACTTTCTGACACCAGTTGATTAAAAAAATGATAATAATAATAAATCCACAGAAGTACCCCTTTAAAGTGTATTTCCAGTGATGGAGAAAGGCTATGTATGCAGGCGAAGGGATATATGTTAAAATTTTCAAGCAGCTTCCCAAGCACTCAGAGACTTAATGAATTACACTCTTGCTAATAGCCTGTGAAAATCATTCTACTGTATATGGTACCTTACAAATTTTAGCTTTAAAACTATATACATATTTTAGTAAAAATAATTCAGTAGCGTTCCATGGTAAATTTCCAATTTGCAATGCAATACCACTCCACCTCTCGTTCCTACACCTGTAAGTCCATCAAGTGCCATTTTAAAATTTGATGCAATGCTTTTCTGTGAAAAATTTACAAAGTTAACCTGATGGACCCATTAAAATCCAGTTAAAGGGGTACTCCGCTGCTCAGCATTTGGAACAAACTGTTCCGAACGCTGAAGCTGTCGCCGGGAGCTTGTGATGCCATAGCCCCACCCCCTCATGATGTCACGCCCCACTCGCTCAATGCAAGTCTATGGGAGGGGGCATGACGGCTGTCACGCCCCCTCCCATAGACTTCCATTGAGGTGGCGGGGCATGACGTCATAAGGGACCAGGGCTATGTCACGAGCTCCCGGCACCGGCCCCAGCGTTTGGAACAGTTTGTTCCAAATGCTGAGCAGCGGAGTACCCCTTTAAGAACTGGAATAGGCAGGGAAGGGGGGGGTTTCTCCATAGAGTTGAGCGAACATACAGCAAGATTCACTGAACCTAAATGGTATAAATCATTTCAAGGCAATTTATTTACTTTTGTCATTTCACTTTGTAGGTGTTCCTATCTTACACAGAAGCCTGGAAAAAGACTCTTGAATGTTACACTCCTGACTTCTTCAGTGAAACAGTTCACCTGGATAGCAGAAATATTCATAGGCTATGTTCACACAAGATAATGTCCGCACGGAATATTTCTGTGCAGACATTGCCCTGACAGTTTAGTGCTGGCAGAACATGCCAGTGTTAGGACCAGCCGGAAATGCACCGTCACATAGATGGCAATGCATTTCCGTGCAGACTCCCCAGAAAGCTAAGACATGTCTATTCTTTCTGCGGACTCCAGAATCAGGATTTCCGCTGTGTGCACAGAGCACTAGAATCCCTTTGAAAACAATAGGACTCTGTTGCAGCGGAATGTCCTCTCGGAATTCTTCTTCAGAATTCCACCGTGTGAACATGACCTTACATGACTAAATTAATGGATGGTCGATTCCTTAGATTGTATTTAGGTGAATCTCACTGTATGTTTGCTCAACTCTATTCCTACCTGATCCATTTCTAATATCTGTTATGGATCCTCTGCAAATAGAACTAGTGACACTAATGTGAACTAAGCCTAATATTTTTCTCATCAAATGAGTTTATTAGCGCCTGCACTTTTTTTTTTCTTCTTCAATATTACGCAAACACAACCAACACCATTAACATCATATTTATTGTTATTTAGTTTGTTGGTAAAACATATACAGATATATACAATATGCATGAATACAGAAGACTGCACTTTACAGATAAAAAAAAAAAAAAGAAAAATAACACTCGATTTTATGAGCTAGTGCCACAGTCTTCCAAACAAGCATTTAAAAATGAATTTAACAATAGTCAATAAAAGGTTACAGATTGCTTAACACACAGCAGAGTAACATTTCCATATTTTACATGTGCAATAACATTTTAAGAAGAGTTTGCTATGCAGTACTGACTACCAGTGTTTTCCCCCAGTTCCATAAAGCAAATGTTATGAAACATGAATTGCTCTCACATATATTTTAAAGCTGTACTGTGTGTGAGGAGTAATACTTGTTTACATTGAGATATTCCTTCACAGCCTCTCTTGTCTTGTGAAATGAGGGATTCATTAACAATAAAACACAGAAGAAAAACAACCTTCTCCCAGAAATGTCACAATCCGAACATTTATTTGGAATTTAACGTTTAATTCATGATTTAAATTACAGTTTGACTTAGAGGATACAAATAGAAATATCGGCTATAGCAGTGAATCATATGTTTCCGCATTACCCGATGAACCTTTCAGAAGAAAACAAAAATTAGATACTCTTGTAATAAGTATAAAAAGCAAGCTTTTTTTTTATTTTTATTTTTTGCCTGGTGTAAATGCTGCACGGTAGTAATGACCAAAGGTATGATGTTCCTTTCTGTATAATTATATTTTTAAAAAATGTTAGGAAACTTTTTATTTATTTATTTATGTACTTATTTATTTATTTATTTATTTACTTATTTATTTATTTTGAATCCATTTGTCAACATTGACTTAGTGTCTTATATTGAAATAAACTAAACAAATAGGCCACCAAAAGGTAGAATTAGGTAAGAGTCCTGGTAAATATAATGAATATATAGTTGCACATACTAGAGAAATGATCCTCTGAACTACAAGGTATTCTTTATTTTAGACATCCTAGTCAATATAATATGTAGCTTGTTTGGAAAAATTCTTTGAAACATCTAAAATGTTTGTAATTTAATATTGATAAAAAACAGGAGAAAATCTGTAATATGCTAATAGACATTTTTAAGAAGCAGGAGGCTTTTCTAAAATAGTCAAAACGCCATAGTTGGAATTGAGCTTGGACAACAAAAATGTCATTGGTTACTATTTGCCAGACAATTCTTTTTGCCTGAGACAGCCTTGATACAAGATAGAAAAGGGTCAACTAGGGACTAGAGATGAGCGAACTTACAGTAAATTCGATTCGTCACGAACTACTCGGCTCGGCAGTTGAAGATTTTTCCTGCATAAATCAGTTCAGCTTTCCGGTGCTCCGGTGGGCTGGAAAAGGTGGATACAGTCCTAGGAGACTGTTTCCTAGGACTGTATCCACCTTTTCCAGCCCACCGCAACACCTGAAGGCTGAACTAATTCACGCAGAAAAAGTCATCAACTGCCGAGCCGAGAAGTTCGTGATGAATCGAATTTACTGTAAGTTCGCTCATCTCTACTAGGGACCTAAAGGTTGTTCGGCCAATATGGCATATGGTAGATGGGGAAGTTACAGTTTTTGCATTAGGGCCCAAGGAGCTTCTGGGGACAATCCAGAAAAATACAATTAAATGTTTTCACTCAATCGCTGCTTAGAAATGTATATTTTATGGTAGATAATATATGGAATGTAGATAATTGTCAATCAGTGCTAAAGCTGTCATATGATTGTCTAATATACCAATACCATTATATTAGAGTTTTATTCTTAAGTATTTTCTGTTTATTCATGTGCACCACTTGGGATAGTGAAGGGATTTTAAAGAACGATGACAATGTTTCATAAAACGTCTTTCTATTTCTATAATAATGAGAAGATATATACTAATGCATCCACATTTTGAGTCAGGCTACAGAATCTCAGAGATTTTTCAGAATTAATACATTAAGCACCATGTACATGACATTACCTCCTTTGGAGAATGCTTGCCTGGTGACGGCACCACAGTATGGGTCAATGGTGAGGGCCGATAGCGGACTGTATGTAATACCGACTACATGCAATTTATCTGTGTGCATGAGGCCTAAGTGAAAGTAACTGCAGCTAAAATAGATAAAGAACAAAACCAGCGCAACCAAGAATACAAGAAAAACTTTGGTGTAAGTTCTAAAGAGATATATTTTAATTGTCAAAGTGGATCTCTGCTCACACGTGACATAATCTCAAGATATAACATTTTTCTATGTTTGGACACGTTGAGAAAAAAACTTGCAAACACAAAGTGTGACGAAAAAATCCTGGCTTGACTTGCAGGTGAAATCTGCTCGAAACACTAAATATTGTGCTGAGTTGTTTTTTTCCAGATGTGAAATCTGTATTACAGAAAAAAAAAAGTGAAATGTCACTTATTTAACCCCTTCCCGACCCAGGACGTACCGTTACGTCCTGGATCCTCACCCTTTCTATAACGCGGGGCCCTATGGGGGCTATAATATTGCAAAAAAAAAGTGGAAAAAAAAGTTAATAAAGATCATTTAACCCCTTCCCTAATAAAAGTAAGAATCACCCCCCTTTTCCCATTTAAAAAAAAAGTGGCAATAAAAATATGTGGTATCGCCGCATGGAGAAATGTCCGAATTATAAAAATATATCGTTAATTAAACCACATGGTCAATGGCGTAAGCGCAAAAAAATTCCAAAGTCCAAAATAGCGTATTTTGGTCACTTTTTATATCATGAAAAAAATGAATAAAAAGCGATCAATGGTACCGCTAAGAACTTCAGATCACGGCACAAAAAATTAGCCCTTATACCGCCCCGTAAGCAGAAAAATAAAAAAGTTATAGGGGTCAGAAGATGACAATTTTAAACATATAAATTTTCCTGCATGAAGTTATGATTTTTTCCAGAAATATGACAAAATCAAACCTATATAAGTAGGGTATCATTTTAATTGTATGGACATATAGAATGTGTCATTTTTACAGAAAAATGTACTACGTAGAAACAGAAGCCCCCAAAAGTTATGAAATTGTGTTTTTTCTTCAATTTTGTCGCACAATGATATTTTTTTTCTGTTTTGTCGTAGATTTCTGGGTAAAATGACTGGTATCATTACAAAGTAGAATTGGTGGCGCAAAAAATAAGCCATCATATGGATTTTTAGGCGCAAAATTGAAAGAGTTATGATTTTGGAAAGGTAAGGAGAAAAAAACAAAAGTGCAAAAACGGGAAAACCCCGGGTCATGAAGGGGTTAATGAGGAGTAATTGCAGATTTTATAATTGGTAGCTTGACACAGGCTCACCCCGGTAAATGGGACTTACCTGAATCCAAATGTTTTGGTGAAGATTTCTGTCCCTGATTTCACAACAGATTTTTTCAGGGAAAAGAAATCCATTATGTGCACATACCTATAAAGGGGACCTAAAAATATTCAGTCTTTTATGGGTGGGGGTATGACCCACAGGACCTTGGGCCAATAAGTGGCGTATTCGGCCGAGATTCAGTACAGCATTCCATGGACTTGGGCTGCTGTTCCTGTGTAAACTATTAAATGGACAATTTTGCTCATTGTCAAAGGTCCTATGGAGACCAAACCTAGTGATCCAATCATTGATGGAATATCCAAAGGATTTGCGCCCTGCTAAGCAATGGCTTGTCATATGGATATGTCATCAATATTTGAGTTCAGTAAGACCACTTAAAGCCAGAAAAAAAAACACCTTTAATATAAACAAAACTGCCATAAATATCTTTTTGACAGCACCGAGATTATCCGTTTAATTTTTCTACCATAGTTCTTAGAAAAAAATACACTTTATATAGAAATAGAAGATGAGGACATGTTAAACTACGATATTTTCTCTATTTGTTTTTGGTTTTATTAGCATGTTTACAGAAAGGTTTGCAAGTATAATACAGGTATAGGCATGTCCGTCCATTTTACAATACACGCAGGCTTTGTAAAGAAAGAAACCGGATTTAAAAACTTTTGTAGACCTTGAGCTGCAGCGACTAATATTTGTTCCTTGTTGACATGGAATGGAGTAAATGTTATTGTACACTTAAAGGGGTACTTCGGTGGAAAACTTTCCCCCTTTAAGTATACAATAACATTTATTTTTGAATGAACTGGTGCCAGAAAGTTAAACAGATTTGTAAATGACTTCTATTTAAAAATTCTTAATCCTTTCAGTACTTCTTAGTAGCTGTATGCTACAAAGGAATTTCTTTTCTTTTTGAATTTCTTTTTTGTCTTGTCCACAGTGCTCTCTGCTGACATCTCTGTCCGTGTCAGGAACTGTCCAGAGCAGCATAGGTTTGCAATGGGGATTTTCTCCTGCTCTGGACAGTTCCTGATACAGGCATCAGGTGTCAGCAGAGAGCACTGTAGACAAGACAAAAAAGAAATTCAAAAAGAAAAGAATTTCTTCTCTAGCATACAGCTGCTAAAGTACTAATCTCATCAGTTGGGACACAAGTAGGAAGAAAAGAAGATCATCACATTTTTGGCCATGACCTTTAGTTGCGCTTTTTGACCACATCAGGTACAGCGTTGAAAAAATATATGTTTATTGATTTGATTCCCTTAACAGGTTTACAAAATATAATTTGTTTTTAGAATAGCCTACGTATTTTCTGGCCAAACAGGCTGATTATTGCCCTTTATAAGGCTGTGTTCACACATTGTGGTTGATTATGGGCCCCGTAACTAATTACTGCATGTGTTTTTATCATAGATAGATGAATTTGTGTTATTTTTTACAGCAATTTCAGTAATTTGTCATAGAACAAATTAGTTGCAATACCGCTACATGGCCGAAACTTGTGAAGAAAGCCTAAAAGACTTAGTAATCAGTCAACAAATGAGTAATTGTTTCATTCTTGCAAGCCTGCTGTACATAATTCAGTCAAAAAAAAAGGGATACAACTGCAATGGGAGAACACAGTCCAAATGTATTGATCCATCAGTTCATCATTTACTGTTCCCTTTTTTAATGGAGCATTTTGCACTATTAGCAGCAATGAAAGAAGGTAAATGGCACTCACCAGTGTCGTGGTATAACAAACATATTTATTCCATAAAGTGCAGCATAGTAACAGGCACGGCATGTTACTATGCCTTGCCTGTTACTATGCTGCACTTTATGGAATAAATATGTTTGTTATACCACGACACTGGTGAGTGCCATTTACCTTCTTTCATTGCTGCATTCATATGGACTGTTTTCCAATAAATTGAGCACCCCAGTTTGGATTCACTGCAGTTGCCATTTCCAACACAGGTGCATATGAACTTGCCAAAAGCCACATAAAGCAGTGCTGTGCCGAACGCTATCCCTGCATTTACCATTCTGCACTATTAGGCCTGGGCTTCACATTAACTCTTGGGTATGGAAAAATCGCAAGGTTATGCTAATATCTTAAGACTTCAATATTTACCTATAGACAAGAATTCTGATATGGTTACCTCCTATACTTATGATAGAACATGTCACCGAGAATGCAGTACTGGATCAGTGACACACATGAAACATACCCAATACATCTATGTCTAGCTGTATAATATCAGTTTGTCCATAGAATGTTGTGAGTAGTCTGGTTTGCTGTTATCTGCTCCCAAAAAATGTGTTAAACTACATTACAGCTTTGTGAACTATTTGTACTTAACTGGCCAGAAATAAGCAGACAAGAAAAGTTCTAACAGTCAGTAACTTTAGAAAGTCACTTATGTTATGTAGACATGATATCTGTATGCAATAGTGCACGACAATAGTATAACAATCTGAACTGCCCATTGACAAGGGTTTTGA
This sequence comes from Hyla sarda, assembly GCF_029499605.1. Classification (NCBI taxonomy): domain Eukaryota; kingdom Metazoa; phylum Chordata; class Amphibia; order Anura; family Hylidae; genus Hyla; species Hyla sarda. The sequence continues at coordinate 427,001,125 of NC_079189.1, forward strand.
ATGGTCATGTTTAAAGGGGTATTCAAGAAAAATACTTATATATATATATATATACATATATCAACTGCCTCCAGAAAGTTAAACAGATTTGTAAATTACTTCTATTAAAAAATATGAATCCTTCCAATAATTATCAGCTGCTGAAGTTGAGTTGTTCTTTTCTGTCTGGCAACAGTGCTCTCTGCTGACATCTCTGCTTGTCTTGGGAACTGCACAGAGTAGAAGAGGTTTGCTATGGGGATTTCCTTCTACTCTGGACAGTTCCCGAGACAGGTGTCATCAGAGAGCACTTAGACAGGAAAGAACAACTCAACTTCAGCAGCTCATAAGTACTGAAAGGATTAAGATTTTTTTAATAGAAGTCATTTACAAATATATTCAACTTTCTGGAGCCAGTTGATATATATATATAAGTTTTTTCCTGGATAACCCTTTCAATGCAATGGAGTTCTCTTTGGAAAAGAAACCTGCCCAATATTGGGCACAACTGTCCAGTTTCTTCTTCGAATACTGGTTTGTTTTTTCACTTGAAATTCTAATTATAGCCCCTTCTAAACAAAGATAGTGCTGACTACTTGACTGCTGTATTTTTAACTTAAGGTAATTCATGACTCCTTTAGTCATGCAATGGAACACCCTCTCGTTCCAGAAATACTTTGAAGATGTCAAAATGTTTCTCCGGAGACTTGGGATACTGTCTGTTTTGAGAAGACACATGTCCACCAAAGTGAAGCAAAGGATCTTTTTTCCGAAGCCTTGAGCCTCACATTCTACAGTATAACTACGTATACCCTCTCCATTACCAAACGTCCAGCAAAGATTAAGAAAATGTATATTCTGTTATTCTTCACAACACATTGTAAACTTGTAGTTCAATAGTGTAAACATGGATTAAACATTTTGAGAATTCGCCAGATTTATGAAAGAGGCTCATATGGTGCATCTTCAAACACTTTAATTTGCTTATTGGTGGGCTTATTTTACCAAGAGAATCAGCGAGGTCATGCCTTCTTGGACAAGCAATAAAGGTGTCTAAAACACACAATAAATGTAATGCACATGAGTTTTTTGGTGCAATTTGTGTCAGAATTCTGCCACATTTGCAATAGAAAATATGCCCCAATAAATTCTAAAAATGCAGCAGTGACCATTGTATTTGATAAACACAATTGAGGGGAAATGCAGCATTCTGATTTGTTTCCGCCTAGTCTTGGTGTTAATAACAGTCATAAAGTGGGTTGGGCATCACACAAGGGGGTGGGCCTCCATGGTTCGGCAGATTTATGAGTTCAAGCCAGAGTGAACTATAGTGAAAATCTGCACTAGCTCCAAGCTAGTGTAGATTCCAACATCTAGCCAGTGCAGCAGCAGATTCAGTTAAGAGATGCCTCTTAAAGGGGTATTCCAGGAAAAAAATTATTTTCATATATCAACTGGCTCCAGAAAGTTAAACAGATTGTAAATTACTTCTATTAAAAAATCTTAATCCTTCTAATAATTATCAGCTGCTGAAGTTGAGTTGTTCTTTTCTGTCTGACAACAGTGCTCTCTGCTGACATCTCTGTCTGTCTCGGGAACTGCACAGAGCAGAATAGGTTTGCTATGGGGATTTGCTTCTACTCTGGACAGTTCCCGAGACAGGTGTCATCAGAGAGACATAGACATAATGAACAACTCAACTTCAGCAGCTGATAAGTACTGACAGGATTAAGATTTTTTTAATAGAAGTAATTTACAAATCTGTTTAACTTTCTGAAGCCAGTTGATATATATAAAAAAGTTTTCTCCTGGATAACCCCTTCAATGAATTTGCTGAAACCAACAGCAGTAAGAGTTTACTGAAGACCTCATGCCAAATGGCGTTCTTAGGGAATTCCCCCCGCCATATTGCATTTAAATCCTTATGCAGAAGAACTCAATAGAAATACCAGATGAAATAAGATTATACAGTTCATTTTTATTAAATGTAATCTGTTGGCATTAATATTTTGCAAATAACAAGTTTTATGGAAAGGAATGAGCCTTGCTGAACATGGGAAGATCACAACACCCCAACAAGTAACCATGAAATGTGTAGCCTGCTATGGCATTCCTAGACGTGGAACACTGTACAGTTCTGCGTAATAATAATCAAACATTTATGAATGATATTAATGTAAATATTGATAGCAGACACCAAGAGTGTTTGTGCAATAAACTGTCCTCATGGTTTGATAAATTTAGGCCTAAATATCAAGCTCACCAAAGAAGTACCTTCCGATGTAGACAACCTGACCAGTCAGGAGTCAAAGACGGATTGCCAACTAACATGCCAAGGGGGGCAAATAACAACTAAAATATATGTCCGTTTGTTATCTTGGATTTTTAAGCATGGGGTGTAGGAATTCTTGCATTTTACCTCTGTATGCGTAAAATATCTTCTATGTCATTTACCTTGCAACAAATCACCCAAAAATATAAGCTGACATATAACCTCATGTGCAAAATAGCTGAGAGCATCCATTTAGAAGTTGAGTTAGAGTCCAAGGGGGGAAAATAATAAATAAATAAAAAAGAAGACTGGGTAACATTTTCTTTGTGGTTAATATAGGGATCACAAAATAATAAAGAAGGTCCCAACAATATTATTTCTTTTCCCGTGGATCGGCCGTGTCTATTATGATACAAAAGATTAATAGAAATGTCAATTTTTTTTCTTACAAAAGAAATAATATTTTTATGTAGCACTAAAAAAGAAAAACCAAGGTAAATACATATATAATTTTGACATACAAAAGCCCTTCTCTAGCCCAGATAAACCATACATCAAGTTTACAGAGAAACAGGGAAATGACGTAAATAAAAGTAAGAAAAATGCGCAAAGTGTGCTGGATGAAGAAGAATTAACACTGGTATCATACTGTGGCAAAAAGATCCAAAAATATGAGGTTTATTTCAAACTAACCCTTGCAAGTCCAAAAGCCACTAAACAGGTACCAATCTAAAAAAAATTAGTCCACCTATCTTTAGCGGCTTCTTAGGAAAGTGAAAAAAAAATGTGGGTTTTCTTTCTATTTTTCAAGTTAGGGCAGCAACAAAAGTCCCAAATCTGTTGGAGATATCAGAATGAAGGGATCTCCACGTAGGAACAGGAGTCCTACCCTTTGACTCCCCAATATCATCTGTGCAGTGAACTGAGAGGCACTGCAAATGGCTTCCATTCTGTGCCGCTGCTGAGGTCTTGTTCTGGGGAAGATCATGGGCTGCAAAGAAAAATGAACAAATATTAATTATAAAAGCTAAAAAACATCTTCAACATTGCAAGAAATTTACAATCGAAGTGCAATGATCTCAACAATGAGTGTTTATAAGGTGTTATCCAGACAATGCTGCTTTACATTGGCATTGGAGGCATCTCTAGTATGTAAATATTTACCAAACATGGAAATAAATTGTATTTTTTTACAAAGGAAATTTTTCCCTTCTCAGTCTTTCTTTCTCTTTTGCAAATAAAGTAAAAATGGTTTGTGCACATTACTTAATAAAGAGTACCATACAACCATGATGGAGAAATGTTGCTACATTTCCTACACGAAGAAAAAATATGAAAATTATGAACTCATTGGAGTTATGGTAGTTGGAGGTGGCCAAAAAAAACGACAACAAAGAAAAAAAACTTCACAGCAACAACCCAGAGCAGTATATATATATATATATATATATATATATATATATATCCAAGAAGAAGCTGCAGCACTCAAAATTATGAGTGTAGAAAAGGTGTTTATTCCATATCAATACAAAAAGTGCAACGTTGCGCTTTTTGTATTGATATGGAATAAACACCTTTTCTACACTCATAACTTTGAGTGCTGCAGCTTCTTCTTGGATGTGTTACCTGCCTTGACCTGGGATCTTTCATCGCTGCCTGCACCACCTGCTATCCATTTGGGCGCTGCTCTATATTCTGTTTGATATATATATATATATATATATATATATATATATATATATATATAATTCCAACTAAACAAAACCAACCCATAAACTTGTATTAGTTAAAGGGGTTATTCCAAGAGTATAACTTATCACTTATTGTCAGGAATTGGTGGTAAGTATGCGATTGGTGGTGGTCCAAGCATTAGCAATGCTGCTTTATGCACTTGCTATGTGACTATAGACAATAGTCAAGTACAGTGCTCATCTATCTTTGGCAGTCCCATAGCAAGTGAATGGAGTAGCAGAATGCATGCCTACCTGCTGTTCACATGATTGGTGGGAGTCCCAGAGGTCAGCCCTCCTCTAATTGCACAGAATAGTGTGAGAGTTGGTGTCCTGTAAAATTTCATACCAGTCTCCTACCTCTCAAAGTTTGATGGATGCATGCCATGCACCGCTCCCTCTCCCCGATGATGTCACATAAAAAAACAACAGAAACATGTAGGAAGGGTGGTATGTATCTGTTTAATGTATTTGAGCTTGGATAAGCCATTTAATGGCTAATAGTGGTTGTCACGCATTATCCATGTCTGCAACATGATGATCAACAAGGATGGTTGCTAGAGGATATAGGTGACTAGTAATACTTTCACTTTGTATGGTTATTGTTTCAGCTTTATTATAACAGTTGTGTTTTAGGCAGCTCCAGTTTATGTTCTTAGACATTTATTTGCTAGGAGATTGACATACTGGGTCTATGGGTATCCTTCCAAATTATTCACCCTATAAATGTACTGTATGGCCAAAGATGCCAAATACTTATTGTTCTAAAGTAGTTAAATGATTTGCTCAGTTTCCATACAAAATCTTATTTATTTTTTATTTTTTTACATAAAAGTGCTAACACTTATCTATACATGTATATCGAGGAGTGCATATGGACCTGCTGCCTGTGTTGAACTCAGAGATGCAAAGCAAGCATTGAGGACACAGTGCTAACACAAATCCATGATCACACAATCACACTATGTCCACACAACCATGATGTCTGCAATGTTAGCTTAGTGAATGTATCACTCACATTATTCCCTGTGCCCAGTGGGGCTCATAATGTAATTCCCTTATCTCACATTAGCTGAGGACAATTTCACAGGATGCCGGTTAACTTATTATTTTTCCTGATCCTGATCGCACTTCACTATAGACTGGAATAATATTGTTTTCTTATGAGTACAATAATATAATTGGCAGTCTGCAGTGCCACACACTGACACACTTAAGAAGAAGGCAACAGAGCCTTGTATAATCTATCCAAACTCCAATAGCACTGCCAACAGACTTCTGAGATGTTGAGGAGGTTGGGAGTTAAAGGGGTACTCCAGTGGATTTTTTTTTTTAAATGAACTGGTGCCAGAATGTTAAAAAGATTTGTAAATTATTTCTATTAAAATAACTTTACCATTCCAGTACATATAAGCAGCTTTACGCTACAGAGGAAATTCTTTTCTTTTTTAAATTCTTTTTTTGTCTTGTCCACAGTGCTCTTATGCTCGTATCAGGTACTGTCCAGAGCAGGAAAAAATCCCCATAGCAAACCTATGCTGCTCTGGACAGTTCCTGACATGGACAGAGGTGTCAGCAGATAGCACTGTGGACAAGACAAAAAATAAATTCAAAAAGAAAAGAATTTCCTCTGTAGCATACAGCTCCTAATAAGTTCTGAAAGGATTGAGATTTTCAGAAGTAATTTACAAATCTGTTTACATTTCTGGCACCAGTTCATTTAAAAAACAAACAAACAAAAAAAAAAACGTTTTCCACTGGTGTACCCCTTTAAGGTTTCATACAGGTCAAAGGTAGAGACCAACAGGGAACTGTATAGCAGCTATTCTGGTGCATTTGTAAGGTTTATGGTTGCCATAAATGTCCTTCCATGATGGGACTCTAATTGTTATCTTTGATGTCTTGTCCACTTTCACTATGTTGTAAAATATAAGGAAGCTCCATAATTACAACTTAGCCTTTAATATTGCTCAGCGTTTACAGCAGACACCAGAGTAAATTAAGCGAGATTTTTCAGCCGACTCCTCTTAATGGCACGAACATTAAGGTGACATTTTATCACTAAACTGAATATAAAGGTATGGCCTGTACAAGAGTAAAGAACCCATAAAATTATTATGGTGTCACTTTGTTACATTATATCACAAATACTTAATATACTTGGCTAACAAACCTAAAAAAATACTGACAATCTGAAATATATACTTTTGCTTCTATCCATCTAGAAAGTTAACCGGGACTGTCTTTACAAATGAAATTGCTAATCTGAGCTGGTACGGCGGCACTCGGAGCTATTAAACAGTTAATATATATGTGGGTTTAAAACATTTGTTATCTCAGAGGCAGCAGTGATAAATTCATTTTACCGCATCTTTTAAATATGCATGGCATGTAATGTAGCATGGAACTGCAAAGGGGAAGGGAAGCCGAAGATAACAGCTTTACAGTGAGAGATAGCATAAGTACTTCTGCTTTTCTGCTCCAGTGAACTCAGTGAAATAAGGATTCCAGAAAAACCTTGGGATGTGTACTTCAGTCATATTTTGTTTAACAAGATGAACTTATATGATTATGGTGCCACATAAAAATAGTGAAGCTATGAGAAAAAAACAGCCCGTGCTGAGAATAAAAAAAAAAAATACATACAAAACAACTAGATAGATAGATAGATAGATAGATACTGTAGATAGATAAACAGATAGATAGATGATAGATATGAGATAGATAGATATATAGATAGATAGTAGATAGATAAACAGATAGACAGATAGATAAATAGATAAACAGATAAACAGATAGACAGATAGATATGAGATAGATAGATAAATAGATAGATAGATAAATAGATAGATATGAGATAGATAAGCAGATAGCAGATAGATAAATAGATAGATAGATATGATACATATAGATAGATTAGACAGACAGCTTAGACAAATACACATGCACACACATACATTATTAGTATCTATCTGGAATATAGATAGATGCTAATAAAACAACCAGGTAAAATAATTAAATCAATTAATCAAGGTAAATTAATTGGTTAATAATTGCATGAGAATCTGGTAGAATATCAAGTATTGCCGGCTTACTACAATTTTATTTCTATTGCACAAAAAAACTAATGTGTCAATCCCATATGCATTACATTAAGAGAAGCCACAGATTAATGTGGTTTTAATTTAATTCTAAATATTATTAAAAGAACAAAAACATATACAAAATGACATACAATTCATAAATAAAAAAAGCTTCTTTACAAAAACATATCCTCATAGTCTGTATCACTAAATTACTGATAGTAATGAGAAAGAAATAAAGTCTACGTGTTCAGTTGGGGAGAAGGGTAAATGTGCCCCAAGTGTGAATTGTGAATCAGAGCATGGATGATGAAGGTGTCACCCTAGTGAGGTGCATCAGTCACAGAGTTAACCCGTCATATCAGCCTTTATAAAGAGGGCTTCAAGGAACAGAATGGAATTATGACAAGAAAGGTTTTACATTAGTATTAACATCCAGAATAGGTTACGTAGATGGCTACACACCTACCCGGCAGCTACTGAACATACGGAGTGTATGCAGAAAGGACATCAGCCATAAGTATTCATCAGAATACCTCACTTCACACTATAGCAGGTCAAACATAAGAGATTTATATTTGAGGATATGTTGCCATCTTTTATATTGTGTAACCCCTAAAAGGCACCCATACACCTTCAGTAGCCGTCAGCCAAATATTTGTTCAGTCGGCAGCTACTTCTCCCATTCACCTTATACACATAAGTCGGATCATGTGTTCTCAATGAGGAGAGGGGAGGTAAGCCGCTGTTGGATAGCTCTGGTGGTGGCTTATCTGACGGGAAATAAAAAGGGTTGGGCAGTTCATATCCAACACACCTGATCCTTCTCTCCTCTACCTGTAATGAGAGTCAGAAGACCCCCTTACAATTGAGAGTCAGCGAGTCCCATAAAATTGGATGGTGGTCAGCCAATATTTTAATCTTTAACACTCTGGTCGTGTACAGAAGAAATGGTCATAATTAGGTGCTATCATTTAGCTATGCAAGCCAAAAGCCCAGGGAAGAAGAAGCATGCATAGGTACAGTACAGGCCCTATGTACTGCTATGGCAGCCCCATGGATTGAGCAATAGTGGGTCTGGTTGTCATTATAATTCTAAGTAAGGTAAGCCGTAGATGAGCAGATGTCTAAAATGACACCAGCCATTCACAAGCCTCCTATGAAATGCTGGAAAGATCTCATTGATCTAAGTAGCAGATAATAAGCAGTGCATATTTCTGTGTACACTGGCAATGAGATTTCCTAACATATTGTCAAAAGTCCTTGTGTGAGAACAAGCACCTCCAGCTGTCTGAAGTGATCACTATCTCTCCAATTCGTGACCTGATTTTTTTCCACAGCTCTGAGACTGGGCCCTAGATTTAGGCTGCATAGGGTCAGCATTAGAAAACAGTAAGACCAGAAATGCCACAAATAGGATAGAAGCCATACAGTGTAGTAGTATCTCATAAATGCTGCCTTCCCAACTATCTTCCACACAATATCCCTTACAGAAACCAATTATTTTGTAACCTTCACTTGCAAATTGTTATTGAAAGGTCCATATCTATCAGGACATCTGGAGCATTGTGGGCACTGCAAGGATAACCTGGGTTCCTTGTGACCCTTTCATACATGATAACATTCTTATGAGGACCAGGGGAGGGGAGTTTAAAATTGCTTCTCTGCCCAGAGCCCTAAATAGTCACAATCCAGCTCTGTGTGAAACTAGTGTGACCATATAAAGACATAATATAAAAGGCAACACAAAAGTCTAAGAGAAATAGCAATATCTAGATATGAAATATAATTAAAGTAAAATATAAAGAAATTCAGTCAGAGAAAACAAAAACAAAAAAGTCAGAGACACATAGATATATACAGAAATAGAGGATACAGCTGTTGATTATTGGGAGCGATGTGATTCCATTGCTCCATTTACCCTGATTAAGTTTACAGTTTATATATATATATATATATATATATATATATATATATATATATATATATATTTGTATATCTTGCAAACTGTGCAGATTCCTTGCGAAACCCCAAATGCAGAGACAATACGATTTTTGTTAGCCTTTGTGTACTGTTTTTGTCACAAGAAATCTGAATCAAAGGAGGGGGGCCTTGGTAGGAGTATTGCCCTGTAAAGGTCTGGTGAAGAATCAGCTCCCTTCTTTCAGCCCGTTCACAAGATTAAAGTGACAAACAGGAGGTGAGGATCCCTAGAAAGGCTACTTGCCTGGGGGCTTGTCCCTTACACTTCTTCAAAGGCTCTGACAAACCATCAGCTACTGCTCCATGGCTGCCCATACCCTTACACAGCATGAGACCAGTATGCAACAGCCATCCCCGAGAGGCAGCCAACCGTGAATCCCACTGCTGGAGATCTTGTTAAGGCAACATCAGTTCATTTGGATCATATATCCAGAATGGTTTATCAGGGACCAGCCTGGTCTCACATAGCAATTAATACAGTTACTCTCCCGTCTCTGTTTACTTCATTTGCAGAAATTGCAAACTGCACCAAGAATGAAGCGAGAAGGAGTAGTGTAATTCTTTCCACCGCCTTAGGACAAGATGTAGCAATATGCCTGCATGTGGGTGTTTTTAATTTTTTTTATTTTTTGACAAATCTTCAACATGACATTCTGACATATTGGTTTTGGCAGATAAGATTCTAATATTAAGAGGCTGGCCTTTCTAAAGGATTTGCTCTTAAGAAGGAGTCGAGAGACGATCCCAAATACAATGAGTCTGTGAGTTGTTTATATATCTTTGTTACAAGAGATTCATTGACTAAGAGATAAACTGAAACAATGCAGGCGCAAATTAATTCAATTCCGCAACAGATGTTTACATTTCTCGAAGTCTGATCTAGTTCTCAAAAATAACACAAGTTTTTTCCATTTTCCATAGCGTGACAGAAAATCATTGTGGGTATGATTTATTTAGCGCACAGAAACAGATTCCAGCAGACATGGTTATCAGACGTGGTAGTAATATCAAATAAGCCCTGACACTATATGAGCCTAGCATTCTCTGACAGGACGGCATATTGTGCATGTTATGGAATAGATTATTGATCATCATAATGCGGTGTAGCTCCACAAGAAATGGAATTGGCTGTTTTATTTTATCACATCGCCCTACCTTCTATTATGTGGATTCCAATTGTTAGAACTTCATTCAATACCCAGCTAATAGTTCTATACATCTCTAGCAGATATAAAACACACACAAAAACCACAATGACAGCAGCACCAGCACAATGGCGGGAGCAGGTGCTAACTATATCAGCAATAAAATCAACATCATCTTATTGCTGTTTATTTTTGGTTACCTTGAATTATCTCAATCGTCTTTAAGGCATCCTTGTAATTTGTATTCCCAGAAGTAGCAAACTCCAGCTAGCAGCTACACAGAACCCTAGCAAATGTTCTTCCCTAAAATTAAAAGGAGTTCAATCAATTTTACCAGTCAGCACAGCAGGAGAAAATATATAACTGTACTTCTACTACAAGCAGAGATTCCCATCACAAATTCATTCTCCCTGATGTAATATTGAGATGCAGATGTTGTGATATTTTAATCTGACTGTTCAAGGTGATTGTGGTTATTCTAATAAAGTTTTTATCTCTCTCTTTTTTTTTTTTTTTTAACACTATCATGTTATTTCTCTAGGCTATTTGCAGAGGGAAGACCGTAACTGACAAGATGAAAAAATAAAAAAAAGCGCATGCAATTACGGATATAAAATAAATTTCTATTTTTAAGATGTCATCCATCATATATTTAAAAGGGGTACTCTGCTAGAAAACATATATATATATATATATATATATATATATATATATATATATATATATATATATGTATATATATATATATATTTTTTTTTTTACTGGTGCCAGAAAGGTAAACAGATTTGTAAATTACTTCTATTAAATAATCTTAATCCTCCCAGTACTTATTAGGTGCTATACACTACAGAGGAAGTTATTTTCTTTTTGAATTTCCTTTCTGTCTGACCACAGTGCTCTCTGCTGACACCTCAGTCCATTTTAGGAACTGTCCAGAGTAGGAGCAAATCCCCATAGCAAACCTATCCTGCTCTGGAAAGTTCCTAAAATGGACAGAGGTGTCAGCAGAGAGATAGAGAGGGAATTAAAAAAAGAAAATAACTTCCTCTGTAGTATACAGCAGCTGATAAGTACTGGAAGGATTAAGATTTTTTAATAGAAGTAATATACAAATCTGTTTAACTTTCTGGCACCAGTGGATTACCCCTTTAATGTATATCCAATTGCTATCTACCCTGACTAACGTATCTGAATGGTAAAATAGGATTCTTTTTATTCTGGTATTTTTGCAATGGTCTAAATTCTAGAAGCTGTATCCATGAGGTGACCTTTATTCACACTAATGTTCCCCAAAAAGACAATGCACGTGAGGTTCAAAGTAAGTAACAAAAGAAAGTTTTATTGGGTCTGGTAGCCCTTAGGTCACATGGTTAGATGTGTTCAAGCTGGTTGGGCTTATGTAAAGGTGTTCATTTAAATTTTTGCTTTTTTTCCCCCTCGCCTTTTAAAATCCTCAATTGAATTTTTCCCCACAAAGTCGTATGAGGGCTTGTTTTATTGCTGGACCGATTGTATTTTGTAATAGCAGCACTCATTTTACCACAAAATCTATGGCGAGGCCAAAAACCATAGCCTTGTTCAGTGTTATATAGGCTGCTGAGGCTGCCTGTATTCCTGGAGCACTGATCTGACTAGACAGAGGCAGATACGGACCCTCTGGCCATCATCCCAGTTGATAGGTGGTCCAGATCAGGCCCCCACACCTACCGGCACCAATAACTTTGACTTTTAGAAGCTGCAATAAACTTTGGGTATTTTCAACAAAATTCATTGTACATTGGGTGAAAACTAACTATCATTTAAGCCAACTGTTATCGTCTGAAAAAAGTCCATCTTTGAAACATTCTGTCGATAGTTGGAGGAAAGATCTTTTGTTCAAAAAAGATCTTTTCGTCCAATAATGATCTATTGGGAAAGGATCTTCTCAGAATATTTCCAGAATATTCTCTGCAAGATTGATCGTCATTTTCCTTATATCACTGATAATGTATTAGCAGCTTCAAGGACTGTAATAGCCAATGTAGACAAAAATGCGTATGGCTGGTGTATGAGAGACAATCGATTGTTCAGTCATTAACCTACTTCTATCTAGTGTGCATGGTCACCATTACTGACTGGAACAACCCGGTTGGAAGAAGAAGCTTTTTTAAGCTTGCCATACACTTTAAAACTGCTTTCCCATTATAGACATGTATGAAATATCAACAGGTGGGGGTTGTAGTCAGAGATCCCGCCCTACTAGGTGAACAAGGGTCCTTCAACTGATATTTAATAGAGGTGGTTGTGCATATGGACAGCTTTCTTCAGTCAAACCTATGGAAGGTATGTACACAGAGAAGTTATAGAAAGAGCTTAGTAACTTCAATACGGCTGTTTCCACAACTCTCATATACTAGAGCGAAGAGAGTCACACCCAATACATGTCCATTTCTCCATTCAATCTCCACATAAATGAAGTGGCCATATTACTTGGCTAAACAAGGATCAGGAGATTATTGTTCTTCTAAGATGGGAACCCGCATCTATAACCAGAGGATATGCAATGAATGTCTACCCCCATTAAAGTCTAAAACAATTTGGAGGTCCAGTTTTTTTTTTTTTTATTTAATTATTAAGGGCAATGTTGGCATGCTAACATTAGGCCAAAAAATAAATATTGGCAGACTCTACATGTTTTGGTCAATTTTCATCAAGCTTTCTATGGTTCTTCTCTGGAAAGAATTACTGAACTAAAAACCAATTGAACTTTACACAAGTGTTGGCCTTTTTATTCTCTACTGTCTTCTTTACCAGTATTTGATCTATTGTGTATAGAAACCTTTAGGCAGATATGGGATGGTAGAGAAATATATCTTGGCTATCCTAACGAAAGATTCAGACTTCTTCCGGGCCTGACAGTCAACTCTTTTCTAAAGTGTGTGTGGTGCTTGACCATCCTTCACAATTCGGAAGTAGTAATGAATGGTCAGGAAGCATAGAGGGTTACCAGTCTTCCCTTTGCATTTCCATAGCGGCACTGTGGACATCATAGGATGACTAATGACAAACAAGTGAAGCACAATGGTGTCTTAAAAATTATGTGCAAAATCTTTACGTATCAGATAAGGGAGCGGATATTCACACGTCGGATATACAAGTAAAAGTTGTAGAACATTCAAAAGTAAAATTGAACATCATAGAGAGCCTGTATCTGGTAACAGATCTAAATGTTACATGCCAGCACAAAGAATGACTCTTCAGATAGCATTTTACACAAGGGCCTCATAGGTGTACCCGTCACATCACTCACCTCACATATATTACATTATAATCCAAGCAGTGTCAACAGGAGGAGTTAACACACGTGTTATTATGCTCGTAATGGGCCTAAACTCTCTGCTTAATGATCTGTGTCAAATGTAAGAAGAGATTTTCTTCTATCTGAACCAGCTGCAAAAACAGCTTTTCTGTGCCTCGATACAAAGACACAATAATCTGATGTCTCATAATGTAATACATAATAGTCAATGGCTAAAATAACAGCATATGTACTTTAGTGATAACAAAAACAACAGACACAGCGGGATGGGACAATTAAAATGATGTCTTGTCCCACTAACATGGACTTCTTCCTAGATAAATACCATGCATTAGCATTCATTTGCAGAAGGATTTAGTAAGAAAGGACGCGTTGTACTGCGCTCCTCTGCAGTAAGTTAACGCTGGCATTGATCTTGGAGATGTGTGTAGTACTATTCCACAACTTAAGTGCTATAAATTGTCTATACTGGAAGAGAAGCAGACTATCTGCTATGTTTTCATGAAGAAAGGATGACTTTTTGTTCTGCTTGAGGAGGTTTTACACTTTCAAGTGACTTATATCTATTGACTTCCATGCGCTTTCACCCAGCTTGTTGTTAGCTGCATTCTAGATTCTGTAAAATTCCAACCATATAAACTGTATACTGTAGCATGTTTAATTTTTTAAGCATAATATAGGATACAATGCAGTAGGGCTGGGCAGTATACCGGTTCATACCGAATACCGACATTTTTGTGCTGCACGATATGAATTTTAACCCATACCGCAATACCGGTTGGGCCCCTCCCCCTCAGGAATGAATGAATGAGCCCAGCGCTGCGCTGTCACCACATCGGGGAACTAATCACAAGTCACCCGCGAGCGCTGTTCTGCCCCCCAATTAATTATCAGCCCAGTGCTGTCCCCATCGGGGTAAATACAGATATGTCACCCGCATGCGCTGCCCTCCTCATCCTCATGTTTGTTGCGGCCGCCGGCGCTGACACTCTATACCAGTGGTCTTCAACCTGCCGACCTCCAGATGTTGCAAAACTACAACTCTCAGCATGCCCGGACAGCCGTTGGCTGTCCGGGCATGCTGGGAGTTGTAGTTATGCAACATCTGGAGGTTGGCAGGTTGAAGACCACTGCTCTATATTGTGTGGTATACCTATGCCCGGGCGGCAAAAAATAAACAAAATAAACTGTAATTCACCTCCCGTTGGTCCGGTACCGGACTCATCTGCTTCCTAGTGAATGAAATGTCGGACAGCCGTCAGCCTATCACTGGCCGCAGTGCTGTTCCGCCAAGAGCTTCTTACATGACAGTGGGCTCAGCCTATCAGCGGCCGAGGCGGAACATCGCTGCGGCCGGTGATAGGCTGACGGCTGTCCAACATTCCTGTCCCCAGCGTAAGGCCGACATCGGAACATGCGTTAGTTCATTTTGTTTACCTTGTGTCTGAGCCGGCGGCGGCAACAAACAGCACGAGAAGGGCAGCACTAGCAGGTGACATGTGAGTATTTACCCAGATGGGGGCAGAGCTGGGCTGATAATTTTTGTTGGGGGGGAAGAATAGCGCAGCGCTGGGCTGATAATAAATTTTTGTTGGGGGGGCAGAATAGCGCAGCGCTGGGCTGATAATTAATTTTTGTTGGGGGGGTCAGAATAGTGCAGTGCTGGGATGATAATTAATTTTGGGGGGGGGGGAGGAAATACTGTTATATACAGTGGAACTGCCGAAAGTTACAAAAATACCGTGATACACAGATTTAGTCATACTGCCCAGCCCTACAATGCAGTTCAATGGCATAGACGCTTCTGAGCTAAGGTCGGTCATTCGTGGCCAGAGGTCTTCCTGACATTGATCAGCAATAACATATGTGACTACCATAAAAACTTTCAGGACATGTCCCATCTGTGACATTTCAAAGATCTCATTTTCACCGAAGAGTGGGATTGGGCCCTTACGTATATGTAACTAATACTAATGCTAGTAATGATGAGGTACCTTTGATAAATTGATTGAGAAATAC
The DNA here is from genome assembly GCF_029499605.1 of Hyla sarda. NCBI lineage: Eukaryota > Metazoa > Chordata > Amphibia > Anura > Hylidae > Hyla > Hyla sarda. Next base: position 427,016,634 of record NC_079189.1, read on the forward strand.
ATTGTTCCTGCTACTGACTAGTTATCCTCTGATTATGGTGTCAATCCTAAAAAATCAACAATGGCAAATTTGGCAGACCTTTTATGTGTTTCCCAATAATTCGTCCCTCATAAACACTGCTTCAAAATATTAAATAAAAGCACTGTATGGCTATTTATCGCATAAAAAAGTACATCAACACATTTTATACACAAAATCAAGAACAAAATCTAACGCATTAAGACACAATAGGAAATCTCTGTGCCAAACAAATATTCCTGATGAATAGTAGTCTGTAGCAAGGAGCTTGGTAAATTATAAAACATCAATTGTCAACACTGTTTGGATGAAAGTAGGTGTATGTTATCTGAACATATGGTACAATATTTTACCTTCTGGCAAGGTTTCTTAGTTGACTGCTTAAGCTTGCTTCATTGATATATTCAAATATAGTTACCAGTATATGATCCTTTGTTTCTAAATACTGAAGCTAACTTTATGTGCACTCCAACAGTAGGTCTATCACTCCACACCTCTTCGTTTCCAGTCCAATTCCTGTCCCTGCTTGACTAACAGTTAGCTGGTAGCTGAGAGTAGTGAAAACAGGGCCTGGCTTCCAGCTAAATGTCAGTAAAGCAAGGATAAGTGGGGGGGCGAAGAGGTGTTCAAGCCATCGACACTTCAGGGGCTTGAGAACGCCTTCTAAATTCTTTACATCAGAGAATCAAAAACATTTTGGAACGTGAATTGCAGTAAATAGGTTTCCTTTCATTTAAGCTGAAACGGCAGCACCTCTTAAAGAATACTGCATAGTAACGACCACACAATAACAATGCACACAAGTTGGACTTGACATATCTCCCTACTGTTATGCGCCTCACTGTCCACACAATAGTTAAAAAATAAACTTTACCTTTTCTCTATGCAGATACATGAGAGCTCTTTTTTTACAGACAGTATGTAGTTTTTATGTAACATTGGGAAGTTTTTTTCTTTTATGGTTCACCATAAATAATGTATTATTTTTATTTTTTATATTGGTTAATTTTAAAAAAATTGATAAATGAAAAAAGAGAGTGTTTTCAGTGGTTTTCATACACTTAAAAAAAAATTTTTTTTTTTTTTACACCTAAGAACTTGAAAATGTATTTTTTTTTGACTGTTTGTGTAGTGCAATGTACTTTATCATTTTGCTTGTTTCTTTTTAAGAGAATGCACCCCCTCCCCCTTTCAGTCAAACCCCCTGTGGCATCTAATGGGTTATCACCTAACCTTGCTTCCCAGTGTCCAACTTTCAGGGAGCGATATCATTTCTTCCCTGTGTCATCAGGACTGGGACTATATTGTCACTGCCACAAGTGGGTGAACATGTGTACCGTAGGCAATTACTCCAAAATGTTGCCAAAATGTTAGCATCACATACGAGTGTGGTTTCACTTTAGTCACAGCCCCAGCAACACAGACCATCTCTTTCACGTGGAAAGAAAAGTATATTGCTGTGTCAGCATGATCCCTGGACAATGAGAACCTGAGAACAAGGGTAGATGATAACCTTCTATTTGCTTGAAAAAAAAACTTTAAACATCTGGGATCAGAATTATCACCAATCCCAGCCGATCCTGGCATGTCTCAACTGGCAACCAAAGCATATGCATAGGTATCAGCTCCAGAGCTTGCGCCATTCTTACCCAGCGCACATCCACCATACATGTAAAGCAGATGTTTTAGTTATAGGACTAAGAGACAGATGTACAAAAACCTATAGAGAGGAAAAGTAGAGCAGTTGCCCACAGGAACCAATCAGATTATTTCATTATTTTTTAATTTTTTTTGAGTTAAAGAAGCTATTTAATTGGTTGCTACTGGAAACTGCACCCCTTTTACTCTGCACAGGTTTTGATAAATCTCCCCCTAATTGTCAGTCGGGAATTGTCCACTACGATTTTGCCCAGATCTATCATGTATGTGGATTTTAAGTAAATAATTACATCAGGGATTTTCCATTAATGATTGATTCCTCTATAACATCTCAGTGCGACGCTTCTGGAATGACAACTGACTACTAAAACGGCTTATTTACATGGTATGATCAGCACTATTGTCTGACAACACATCTCTTGGCATGTTAGATTACATTTCATTTATTATAGCAGCCACTGTAGCCAAGTGAAAATAATTGCAGTGGGTGATTTACATGCATTATCATTAGATGTGGTAGCACCCAAACTTCTATCCTTAAAAACAAATTTCTCCATTCATTTCCTTTTCATTAGCCACAGAACTTATCATTATTACCCAAATCACAGGATAAGACGGCATTGATACCATTGAGCCATTCACAAAGCTGATTAGGAACTCCCATATCCACATCGCTAACCAAAGCCAAAGCCTAGCAGCTTAAAGGCTCATGCACACTGTGCCGGTAAATGTCACCCGAGCAGAAGCACTCATATAAAGAATCTCACATTCACTTTCGCATGTTTTTGATGTTTTACTATACAATAATACTTGCTCTTACGGCATAGCCAATGCTTCTTCAACTTCACCCATAATGCACCTCTGTACCAAATATGAAACGCTTGTTAACCTAACAAAAATATCTCAAATCAACTGCATATGTCAACTCACAGATACCTTCTAAACTGCATAAGGCTGCGTTTCCACTATTGTGCCTGGTTCCATTGTGAATGACACATTGTCACATTTCCACCTCCCTGGGCAATAGGAATATATGTTATATTTTGGAAGTCACAGTATCATGCAAGTGCTGCCTCGGTCCTTTGTCAGTAACCTCACCCGGTCTTTTACATTTCGCTACAATCGTCTTCTCATAATTGTTTGTTATAGTCAAACAAATGTGACCGCAAACTGTTGTCTTTACGGACGTGAGGGCATAAACAGACATTACGTTTCAATAGATTTTGGATTATTCATCCAATTGAAGCTATTCACGGGCATCTTAAGACAACGACGAAAGCTCCCAGTATCACTTAGTATCTATTCTTGGGAGATGATCTGTTTAGCTATTCAGAACATAACTGCAAGGAGGTCACAGACATTTGGTTTTATCGCATTCATTTTATTACTTTTGAATATTAATAACAGCTTGAAAGAACCATAATGTGGTATTATATTTGTTGTTAAAAGGAAAATGGCTTCAGCTTGTAAAACCAAAGCGGTAATAATATGCAGAAAGAGAATCTATCAGGACATTTAACTTTGCATAATATCCAGCCTGCGCAGCTAATGTCTGGCTGAGCCGGGCGGCCGGAGAAGAAACAGTTAAGCTGCAAAACACGTTTCAGGTTTCTCACACTGGGGTAGTAGCTGCCTATGACCTGATCCTCCTCCTTCTGCCTGACCCCTGACATTTCCACTCTGCTTGTCTCCAGCAGACATACACACACTGCTCGCAGACAAGGCAGCCAGCAAGAAAAGCTGCTGGAACAAAACAATCTCTCTTAAACTACTTCCAGCAGATCATTTTAGTAAATGTTGTGGTCAGGAAAGCAGCAGCACCTTTGGGCAGGAGGGGATGCAGGGGATCAGGAAAGCTGTGAAAGTAGATACACTTCCCTGGTGATCTTCGTATATTTTTTTAAGATTGCGGCTGTATTGTGGGGTCATTTTGGAAATTTTGTGGCATTCCAGGAATACCAAGTACTAGAAAGTAAATCTGTCTTGTCTCAAACGTTTACCAGGTGCAGAATGCAATATTCCTATTTTCAGAGCATTTAGCACATAAAAATGGTTGTTTACCTTTTGTTCACTGGTTTGTTATTATCACAATTGAACCTTTGGGATCATCTGTTTTGTAAAAAAAAAAAAAAAAGGGGGGGGGGGGGGGGTGGGATAACACCAAGCCTCTCTGCTTAAGGGGCCCCAAGCCGACTAAAAGAAAGACACTTCTTATGTGTATGCTATGTGTATGCAGTAAAATTAGGCTACCATATATCCTAATAGAAAAAAATCATATACTCTGATTTATAAAAAACAAAAACAGACATAAAAACAAAACATAAAAATCATGCCATTTCTACAGGTTCCAAGAAGCAAAATATAAACTGATTAAACTGATATCTTAAATGGGCACTGTCAGATACAAATACTTTATATATGTTGTACATCTTGGCAAAACATTAGCTACTGTCTGATAGTACTCCACTGTGCTCTCTCCTGTCTGATAGTACTCCTCTGTGCTCTCTCCTGTCTGATAGTACTCCACTGTGCTCTCTCCTGCCTGATAGCACTCCTCTGTGCTCTCTCCTGTCTGGTAGTACTCCTCTGAGCTCTCTTCTGTCTGATAGTACTCCTCTGTGCTCTCTCCTGTCTGATAGTACTCCTCTGTGCTCTCCCCTGTCTGATAGCACTCTTCTGTGCTCTCTCCTGTCTGATAGTACTCCTCTGTGCTCTCTTCTGTCTGATAGTACTCCTCTGTGCTCTCTCCTGTCTGATAGTACTTCTCTGTGCTCTCTCCTGTCTGATAGTATTCCTCTGTGCTCTCTTCTGTCTGATAGTATTCCTCTGTGCTCTCTTCTGTCTGATAGCACTCCTCTGTGCTCTCTCCTGTCTGATAGCACTCCTCTGTGCTCTCTCCTGTCTGATAGTACTCCTCTGTGCTCTCTCCTGTCTGATAGTACTCCTCTGTGCTCTCTCCTGTCTGATAGTGCTCCTCTGTACTCTCTCTCCTGTCTGATAGGACTCCTCTGTGCTCTCTCCTGTCTGGTAGCACTCCTCTGTGTTCTCTCCTGTCTGTTAGGACTCCTCTGTGCTCTCTCCTGTCTGAGAGCACTCCTCTGTGCTCTCTCCTGTCTGATAGGACTCCCCTGTGCTCTCCCCTGTCTGATAGTACTCCTCTGTGCTCTCTCCTGTCTGATAGTGCTCCTCTGTACTCTCTCTCCTGTTTGATAGGACTCCTCTGTGCTCTCTCCTGTCTGATAGTACTCTTCTGTGCTCTCTCCTGTCTGATAGTACTCCTCTGTGCTCTCTCCTGTCTGATAGTGCTCCTCTGTACTCTCTCTCTCCTGTCTGATAGGACTCCTCTGTGCTCTCTCCTGTCTGATAGTACTCCCCTGTGCTCTCCCCTGTCTGATAGCACTCCTCTGTGCTCTCTCCATTCTGATAGTACTCCTCTGTGCTCTCTCCTGTCTGATAGTACTCCTCTGTGCTCTCTTCTATCTGGTAGCACTCCTCTGTGCTCTATCCTGTCTGATAGGACTCCTCTGGGCTCTCTCCTGTCTGATAGCACTCCTCTGTACTCTCTCCTGTCTGATAGGACTCCTCTGTGCTCTCCTGTCTGATAGAACTCTTCTGTGCTCTCTCCTGTCTGATAGTACTCCTCTGTGCTCTCTTCTGTCTGATAGTACTCCTCTGTGCTCTCTCCTGTCTGATAGGACTCCTCTGTGCTCTCTCCTGTCTGATAGTACTCCTCTGTGCTCTCTCCTGTCTGACAGTAGTCCTCTGTGCACTCCCCTGTCTGATAGTACTCCTCTGTGCTCTCTCCTGTCTGATAGTACTCCTCTGTGCGCTTTTCTGTCTGATAGTACTCCTCTGTGCTCTCCCCTTTCTGATAGTACTCCTCTGTGCTCTCTCCTGTCTAAGAGCACTCCTCTCTCCTGTCTGATAGTACTCATCTGTGCTCTCCCCTGTCTGATAGTACTCCTCTGTACTTTCTCCTGTCTGATAGCACTCCTCTGTGCTCTCTTCTGTCTGATAGCACTCCTCTGTACTCTCTTTTGTCTGATAGTATTCCCCTGTGCTCTCTCCTGTCTTATAGTACTCCTTTGTGCTCTTTCCTGTCTGATAGTACTCCTCTGTGCTCTCCTGTCTGATAGTACTCCTGTGCTCTCTCCTGTCTGATAGTACTCCTCTCTGCTAGTAGAAGCTGCAAACAAGTGCTCAGCTCACCTCCTATGTCCAGCAGCGCTCAGATTGGTGCGGACCACACCTGCGGCTAAGTAGCAAGGAAAGAAAGATATCCAGCGCTGCTTCCCGTAAAATGGAATTCTTTATTCAGACAACACCAAGGTACAAATGGACATGGTACACCATGTAACGTGTTTCAGCTCCTCAAAGAGCCTTAATCATACCATGATTAAGGCTCTTTGAGGAGCTGAAACGCGTTACATGGTGTACCATGTCCATTTGTACCTTGGTGTTGTCTGAATAAAGAATTCCATTTTACGGGAAGCAGCGCTGGATATCTTTCTTTCCTTGCTACTCCTCTGTGCTCTCTCCTGTCTGATAGTACTCCTCTGTACTCTCTCCTTTCTGATAGTACTCCTCTGTGCTCTCTTCTGTCTGATAGCACTCCTCTGTACTCTCTCCTGTCTGATAGTACTCTTCGGTGCTCTCTCCTGTCTGATAGTACTCCTCTGTGCTCTTTCCTGTTTGATATTACTCCTCTGTGCTTTATCCTGTCTGATAGTACTCCTCTGTGCTCTCTCCTGTCTGATAGTACTCCTCTGTGTTCTATCCTGTCTTATAGTACTCCTCTGTGCTCTCTCCTGTCTGATAGTACTCCTCTGTGCTCTTTCCTGTCTGATATTACTCCTCTGTGCTCTATCCTGTCTGATAGTACTCCTCTGTGCTCTCTCCTGTCTGATAGTACTCCTCTGTGTTCTATCCTGTCTTATAGTACTCCTCTGTGCTCTCTCCTGTCTGATAGTACTCCTCTGTGCTCTTTCCTGTCTGACAGTACTCCTCTGTGCTCTCTCCTGTCTGATAGTACTTCCCTGTGCTCTCTCTTGTCTGATAGTACTCCTTTGTGCTCTCTCTTGTCTAATAGGACTCCTATGTACTTTCTCCTGTCTGATAGTACTCCTCTGTACTCTCTCCTGTCTGATAGTACTCCTCTGTGCTCTCTTCTGTCTGATAGCACTCCTCTGTACTCTCTCCTGTCTGATAGTACTCCTCTGTGCTCTCTCTTGTCTGATAGGACTCCTCTGTGCTCTCTCCTGTCTGATAGTACTCCTCTGTGCTCTCTCCTGCCTGATAGTACTCCTCTGTGCTCTCTCCTGTCTGATAGTACTCCTCTGTGCTCTCCTGTGTGATAGTACTCCTCTGTGCTCTTTCCTGTCTGATAGTACTCCTCTGTGCTCTCCTGTCTGATAGTACTCCTCTGTGCTCTCTCCTGTCTGATAGCACTCCTCTGTGCTCTCTCCTGTCTGATAGTACTTCTCTGTACTCTCTCCTTTCTGATAGCACTCCTCTGTGCTCTCTCCTGTCTGATAGTACTCCTCTGTGCACTCTCCTGTCTGATAGTACTCCTCTGTGCTCTCTCCTGTCTGATAGTACTCCTCTGTGCTATTTCCTTTCCTATCAGACAGAGGAGTTTAATGTTTTGCCAAGATGTACAACATATAAAAAGTATCTGACAGTGCCCATTTAAAGAATAACTTAACTTCATTTACCTATTTACAACCCTTCTATAAGAAAACTGCAGCTAAACAGGCCCCTACTGCTATGCTGCACCCATTTACAGTAGCTGCATACGGGAAGTATCATGGCTGCATTGTCCCTGCCTGCTCCTGATGCTATACATCTCTAAAAAGCGACACCAAATGCCGTACTCGATGCCAGAGATAGAGAGCATCTGATATCGTATTTGGTAAAACTATTTATAAATTCACAGGACCAGGAGACGCCTGCTGCTGCCTGTAATGGCAGTACTAAGTACTGGCGGTAGCAGGAAAAAGCTGCACTGCATACACTGCTGTTCTCAATGTTGTGTGCCTCTAAATGGCTTTACCGGATGCAGGAACCAGTGCTACCTGTGGCATTGAGTACGACATCTGGTATCACTATTTAGGGATGCACAGCACTGGGAACAGAAAGGGACAGTGCAGCTATGATACTTCCTGTATACAGCTACTGTGTCGAGACGCACCATTGCAATGGCTTTTCAGGATTGGGGGGCCAGGTACTAGGGATTGAGGGGCACCTCAAATAAGGGTTGTGAAAAGGTTAATGAAATAAATTTTAAAAAGACTTAAAAAGCCTATACTATTAACACATTATAAGGATGGCGTATAGGTATGCTTCTAAAATACGAACGGATTACAGATAAAATGCCATTAGTATTTTTATTAGTGTTTGTTCAGTTTTGCATCTAAATTTCTGTACAGATGCAGAACATATTGGTGGGTTGTCTTCTAGGAAGGAAACTGAAAAAAACAGATGCAAAAATAGATGGAAACACTGATGAAATAAAGGTGCAATAAGAATTAAACAGGGATGTATCTATATTTTAATCCCTCTCTATTGACATTAATGGATATTTTCTATCCATAAACCTGCGTTCTGAAAATATGTATGTTTCATACATGCATGTGTAATCCAGGATTAGATAAATTAACTCTGTAATATAGTCTGCAAAACACGGGTATCAGCAAAGCCGCATGCATGGACTCTGTTCACAAGCACATGGAACCCTTTGTGTCAGCATATGGTATCTACATGAGCATGTCTCTGTTATAAAGCATGTGATTAAACCTTCTATTGTATTTATCACATACAGCATATGAATCCATGAATATGCATGTGCCTCAGTATAGCAATAGAGCCAAAAAGATCTATAACACGAGTCCCTTCCATCCAGTATATCCACAGACTCCGTCATTGTTACTATTGCTTACCCAGAAATTATCAATAAGGATACAGGTTGCACAGTCAGAATACATAGGTAGACAGACAGATACTTTTACAATACTGGCACAGCAGAAACACTCTCTCCAGACTCACATACTGAATACAAAGTAAGGCGCTGTGCACACATCCTCCAATGCTTCCAATGTACTCCTCTGACATCCCCTTTACTAATATATGCCACTTTATAGGTTTTTTCTTGCATTGGCCCTCCATAAGTCTGTTGCATATCCCGAGCATACCACCCCAAAGGAGGTTAAAAGGGACACTGTTCTGGCCTCTAGATATGTATACACATTGGCCCTGATTTACTATTGTACACCCGACATGTTTTGTCGGGCTGTGCACCAGAATGTGCACCAGAATTGAAAAAAACAGACTAAGGCTAGGTTCACACCACGTTTTTCAACTACGGTTCCCGTATACGGCTGGGAGGAGGGGTTTCCCGACCGCAGGCAAAAACGTGGTCGACCGCGTTTTTGCCTACGGTCGGGAAACCGCATACGGCCGAAAACGCAGCCGACCGGAGGCTGCGGTTCACTCCGGTCGGCTCATAGACATGCATTAAATACGGTTCCCCTATACAGCTGAGTGCGGGCGCCGCGATTAAGCTCCGCCCCCCCTCCTCCCAGCTGTACACGGGAAAAGTAGTTACAAAACGTGGTGTGAACCCTGCCTTACTCTCCATTTTACTGAGAAAACCAGAAAATGGGCGTGGCCACCAGGAAAGTGGGTGTGATCATCTAAAAGGGGGGTGGGGTGTCCCTGACATTTTCACAAAAACCCAACATATTTACTAAGGTTTCCCCAGAAAATGTGGTGGATTTGAGCTGAGGAAAACCCGACAGATCAGAACATGTGTAAAAAAAGCAAAGTGTAGGGAAAGTGGAAAATGTAGGGAAACCTTAGTAAATACCATGGGAAAAAATTGTAGGGAATTAAAACCCACAAAAGAAAACTACACAACACTCGTAGTAAATCAGGGCCAGTATGTTTGCAGTTTGCCAGATGCTGTGAACTACAAGTACCAGTGTGTCACCCCTAGAAGGCGTTTTGTGACTGTTTGCTTTATTTTCAACAACAAATCACAATGTGCCAGGATCTGTTATACCATGACAGCTTGAAAACTAGAGGTTCCTTACAGGTTCCTTTTAGATGCAAATAATGGTTACTGCAATATGCAATCTGTGATTTCCCTTAGTATTCCCATCATTTCCAAACCCACAGAGAGAGAGCGAGAAAGCGTCTTGCTTCCACTCATCTTTGTGTTTACACTCAAAGACAAAGACATGTCATACATATGTATGAATGCACATATGCAGAGAAGGCATATCTCATGCTGCAACAATGTCTGTGTCTTCTGCTGTCCATTACAGGGAGAAAACCTGAAGAGACACTACCATTTGTGAAGTGTGAAATTATAGCTGCCGACTTCCTGTTTTATTTGCCTGCGGTATCATTAAGACCAAAGACGTTATTTACGCATAAAAAAAAATGGAAAGAAAAAAATAGACAACAGAACCGAGCAGTTTGTACAATGAACTGCAAGTAAAACACATTAACATGTCAGGCTGTCTGATTCCCTCACTCCTCAGTATTAGTGCAGAAGGGCGGACATAGAAAACTCAACTACCACCAACCAACAATCCAGTCACATCAAATACCATGGCCCCAGAACCCTGCACAGTATATGTTTACAGACTGTACATCTTTTCATTCTGCTTGTCTAGTAGTATCTCCACAGACTTAACTGGAGAGCATTATCTCAAGTGCACACTAAATCTCTTGTGATAATAATACATCGTATAAACAGGGTGAGAGCTGATGGAACTTGGATGCGGATATTCTGTATGACACTTTACTATACACAGGGTAAAGCCCACAATATCAATGTACATCAATCTCAAACATAAAGTCTAGATCTCATTTCAGGTTCCAAAGTTAGTTTTAGTTAATATTTAATTTAAATGAATACAAAAATGTAACAATACCTATTCTGCATTTGCCATACAGACACAGCATATTGACAGGACTGTTCTTAGCTATGTCCATTGGCGGACACACTCCAGAGAACTCCCTTCCGATGCTCCTTTCGGCTAGATATCAGGCACAATGGAAATACCTAAACTATATGGGGAACAGTGTAGCATGAACTCTGAGCACCCATTAGTTTGACAAAACATCTATAAGATGTTCCGTAAGAGTTAAAGTGCCTCTGAAAAGTTGAGCTGCTGTCAAAGACCTCTGGCTAAGGCATACATTATCAAAAAAGGGATCAGGCAACAAATATTCAACATATCCAACCATTCTCTTCCCCAACAACTGCCATTGAGGGAGAGTTGGAAGCCCCCATATACATTAGATGGTCGGCCATTCCCAACACAATTGGCAGGTTTGGCCGACACAAGTCTAATGTGTAGCTTGGAAAGGATAAAGGGTTAGGGTGGGTTCACACTATGTTTGTAGTGTATGGGTGTTGGATCCGGTTGGGAGGAGCGAAAACCGTCCGCTCCCGGCCCGAACCCCATTCATTTCAATGAGCCGACTGCAGTCAAACGGTGACTCCGGTTGGCTCATTTTTGCACCATATACGGTTTTCTGACCGGACCTAAAATTCACCCTTACTCACATCTGATAAAGTGATGGCATATGGCTAGGATATGCAATCACTTTATGATTTGTGGGGGTCTGAACACTGAATACCTCACCGATCCTGAGAATAAAGGGGCCAGAGAATGTTTTTTTTCCTGTGCAGCAATGCCCGAGCAGCAACTATGCAGGGGAATTACTTCTCAAATGTCATTCTTTTTACATTCTTTTTCTTTTGACATGTCATGCACTGCTGAGACCACTGATTGCTAAATATAGTCAGGTGAAGAGCGCGTCACTACCCGTCTCTATCCAGGAGGCAGACTACATAGACTATAATGAACCCGTCTCCTGCAATGAGCGCTGAGCTCCATACTTCAATTGGCTATATCTATTTTTTTTTTTTTTACAACTAACTACTAGGCCATGTTCACACTACTAGGCCATGTTCACATGATGGAATTTCCTTGGGAATTCCGCATTAGAATTCCGCACGGACATTCCGCAGCAGCAGAGTTCCATTGACTTCAATGGGATTCTGCTGCACTGTGCACATAGCGCTATTTTTGCGGCAGATGTTTCTGTCTTGGAAATCCCAATTTCGAAGTCCGCAGAAAGAATAGACATTTGTATTTTTTTTTGCACAGAAATGCATTGCCGTCTATGACACGGCGTATTTCCGAGTGGTCCTAGCGACGGCATGTTCTGTTGGTGATCGGCAGTCGGGGGAATATTAGCACGGAAATTTTCCAAGCGGACATTCCACCATCTGAACATAGTCTTAAAGCTCCTGGGTCTCAATGCTTAAACATGTGACAGATCCCTTCCAGTGATCATATGCCATTTAATAATAAAATAATACAATGTATTTATATAGCGCCAACATATTCCACAGCACATTACAATCTATAGTACTGATCTCCACATATAGTGAGAAGGACCTTTTGGGCCTCCATAGATATTCTCTTTATCCCCTATTCTTATATGTCCGGTCACTTCAATTTTTTTTAATAAAGTGGTATTGATGCGTACCTCATGAGAGCTATCAAAGGATGTCATTTCCAATCTAATGGCCCCTGGTGTGCCAGATACTGGTACTAATTTGTCCTTTCTATTTCAGACTTCCATGCCTACATACATATATGTGAGTGTTAGAACTATGGGTCAAAAAGAAGACAAATGGTGTTTAAGACGGACTATGGAATATTTACTACTGTGATTTGAGCTATTGGAGCCTCTACATCTATCCATCTGTGTCCCAATAATGCACAAATGTTACCAGAATCTTCCTGACTTCTCCAGTTAATTTGGATCCTTCAGGAGCTCAGATGATGGGAAAATATGCAATGTAATTTAAATACCTCTGGTGCGAAACCTGACCCTCTCCTGGGAGATCAGGGACATGTGGGGCCATTGGCAGTAATTAAGGACCACTAGCTGATTTCCATTTATATTACAGCACCAAATAGCAGGCTCTTTGTATATATAGCTGCCACTCCTCTATGGGAGACTAAGGATGACGGTGCACTCTACCTTTGCTTCAGATAAACAATGTAAACATTGGAAGTGTGATTTTCTGCCTCTGGTTTCAATAATTTACTTATTAATGGGTCAAAGAAAAATATTCTCAGATATATACGGAAACTAGACTTTCATACATAAAATAAAAATGCTCGTAAAACACATAGTTGCTTCTTTCTTGTGCTGAATGTTACTTTCACATAAATATTACATTCCTTCTACTTTTAGTATTAAAAATGCTAATTCAGTGATAAGCCGCTGTCTGGCTGAGGAGAAAGGGTCGATGACGCCTTTGGGTGAAGAGTGAATCTCACCTGTGGCCCGCAGATCAGCTACAATTGCCAACCAGTGGCCCAGTCTCATTAGGTCCTTGGCTAAAATCCACGGGCAAAGTGCTCCGAAAATGTCACAAATAAAGATTCCATAGCTATTTATATAGAATTCGGTCATGGTACAGACACAACCTCATCTGGGAGGTGAACGGTCCCCTGGCTAAGAAGTGTGATAGAATGTTAAATAGAACAAAAAAAGACATTATGGTTGTTTTACAGAAAAACGTACAAGCTCTGGATATGTTTAATGAAGGGGACATTTTGCCAAGTTAACAGAGATTATAGTTAAAATGCTGATAGGGGTCAGCATATCATTTGGCCATTTTCATCATTTTATGCAATGAAACAATCTCCATTTTCTGTTTCAGTGTCTATAAAAGAGGCCACAAGCCCCATTATCTGCAAGTAAGATTTCATAGGTCTCTAAAGGTGGCCAGAAAATGTCACTAGGCATACCTGGACTTGTGACACCAGAGAATTCCCATCTCCAAAATATTCTCCCACACTTTACCATAAACTGATATATTGTTTAATATACAGCGATAGTCAGGCCCTTTATTGGTACTGTTAGGTTTGAGAATAGGAACATGTCTAATACTGCCTTGAGTGTCCATATTTAAGTAGAAAATAGATCTTTCTTTGGGAAAACATTATATATAATAGGATATTATATAGGATATAGGATAACGCTGAGTTCACAATGTGTTTTTGTTTAACATATACATTTTATACATGGGTACTCCGGTGGAAAACACATTTTTTTTCATATGAACTAGCTCCAGAAAGTTAAAACAGATTTGTAAATTACTTCTATTCATAAATCTTAATCCTTCCAATACTTATCAGCTGCTTATACTACAGAGGAAGTTGTGTTGTTCTTTTCTGTCTTTTCTGTCGGACCACAGTGCTCCCTGCTGACACCTCTGTCCATGTCAGGAACTGTCCAGAGCAGAATCAAATACCCATAGCAAATCCTGCTCCGGACAGTTCCTGACATGGACAGAGGTGTCAGCAGGGAGCACTGTGGTCCGACAGAAAAGAAAGAAAAAAACTTCCTCTGCAGCATACAGCAGCTGATAAGTACTGGAAGGATTAAGATTTTTTAATAGAAGTAATTTACAAATCTGAAAATGATACAAGAAGATGAATAGGAGCAACTCACCCACGACCCGAGAGGCGGTAGCAAAGTCTGCACGATATGCAATAAAGTAAAGACTTTGCTACCGCCTCTCGGGTCTTGGGTGAGTTGCTCCTATTCATCTTTCTTCTTGTGTCATTTTCATATGGACTGAATCGCACAGTGTGAGCATCACCCTCAGCAGGCACATTGCTTCCTACGCTGATTCCATATTAACAGGAACATATACATACCTTTCCAGCCCTATACTACTGGTGCCAGGTTTCTTTGCTTCTACTACATTGATTGTCTTAATTTACAAATCTGTTTAACTTTCTGGCGCCAGCTGATTTGAGATTTTTTTTTTCCACCGGAGTACCCCTTTAAAAAAAGATAGAAACATACACGCTAACAAATGCTAAAAACAGATGCTGCCATATGCCATACAGCAAAATCCATTTCCCACTGACTTACATTATAAGAAAATTGGATGATAATGTAAAGTTGTTTTTAGGCATACACAACAGCGTAGTTTACAACTTTTTAAGTACACCAAGATTTAACATACTGTAACCGAAACAGTAATAGACGGAGATCGAAACGCAGTGTGAACCCAGCCTAAGAGATAATATCTTGCAAGAGGATGCCTGCTGCATTAACTAACACATTTCACCCTTGACTAGATAAGGCTATCACATGCAAATTGTTTTACCTCCCACCCCTATTTGCAGATTCACTTAAATCAGCCTGTTCATTAAATAATCATATACATATAGCCATACTGCTTAGAAAACAACATTTCCCTTCCTATTCCTCACTAAATCCTATCAAGGTGCAAGCCACTAACTGGTCGCTATGTAATGCTAGTTATGTATGACAAATACAGTTTAAAGTTACATCCACACGTTGCAGATATGCTGCAGATTTTATCTGCAACAAACCTGAAGCCTATCAGCGACATGTGAACATGCCCTTATAAATTAGTTCCTTCAAAATGTAATATACATTTTTTTTGTCAGAACAAAGGGCAGATTTACTTAAAGAAGTACTCCCCTGGAAAAGTTTTTTTTTTTTTTTTTTTAATCAAATGGTGCTGGAAAGTTAAACAGATTTGTAAATTACTACTATTTAAAAAATCTTAATCCTTCTAGTACTTATCAGGTTCTATTTGCTCCACAGGAAGTTATTTTCTTTTTGAATTTCCTTTTCTGTCTGACCAAAAGTGCTCTCTGCTGACACCTCTGTCCCTTTTACGAACTGTCTGGAGCAGGAAAGGTTTGCTATGAGGATTTGCTCCTACTCTGGACAGTTCCTAAAATGAACAGAGATGTCAGCAGAGAGCACTGTGGTCAGACAGAAAGGTACTTCAAAAAGAAAAGAACTTCCTCTGGAACAAATAGAAGTTAATAAGTACTAAAAGGATTAAGATTTTCAAATAGAAGTAATTTACAAATCTGTTTAACTTTCTGGCACCAGTTTATTAAAAAAATGTTTTCCAGGGGAGTACCCCTTTAAGATCAGATTATTGAGGCTGTGTTTACATGTTGCATTTTTGCTATGATTTTGGCAAAATCGCACTAATAATGGGCCTTTTCTACCGCGTTTGTGCAAATTGCAGTAAAACTACACAATTTTCACAGCACCCAAATCGTGAAAAAATCGCTGCAAAACAACAATGTGTGAACACAACCTAAGAGGCGCAGGCCTCAATAAATGAGTTGCATATGTGGCTGCCTGTGCGCCTTCAGATGGAGATCTATGTCAGCCAGTTGGGGTGGATTTCAGCTCCAATTTTTGCTAGTTTTCTGGCGTATGTTTCAGTAAATCCTGAGTGTATGCAAGGCCACACCCCTTTTATGTGAAGCCCAACTCGCTTTATAAAACTGACAGCGTAATAGGATAAAAGGTTACAAAAAAGATCCTATTATATTTGTATGTCTGAAATAAAGAAGTTAGCTTGTTAGCCTCATGAGGGACAGGGACTGATGTGAATGGTGACAATGCCTACACAGCGTGGCAGAAAATATTAGCACTGTGTTAGTAAGAGACATTAACACCAAAAATCCTGGTCTATGGCCAGCGTTAAAAAATGTTTTTCTTTTTTTTTTTGGGGGGGGGAGGGGATATCATTGTATGTATATATTAAGATATTTTTTTTAATAGTTTTATTTGACAAACCAGCTCCTATTGCAGTCAAAGCTCCCTAAGCTCTAAGGAGGTTTACCAAAATAACGGAAGTAAAATAGTCATAAAATATTTGCGTGAATTGCCACTTTAGAGACAAACTGACACCAAAACACTGTGTAAAAGCAATGATAAACTCCCCCTTTCCCAAAGCCTCGTTCAGCCTGAAAATTCCGTTGCAGCAGAGTCCCATTGTTTTCAATTGAATTCTGATGCACCGTGCAGACGGTGGAATTTCCACAGTTAAAATATCAGCTGTGGAAATTTCAATTCTGGCCTCCACACAAAGAATTGACACGTTAAATCTTTCTGCGGAATCTGCTTGGAAATGAATTGCCGTCTACGGTGACATTGCATCTTAGAGCAGTCCAAGCGCCGGCATGGTCTGTGGAATGTTGGCCGGTAATTTTCCGGTTGAACATTCTGCAAAAAATCTGCTCTGTGAATATTCTCTTAAACTGCAGCTTCGAAAAAAAGAATGCAAAAAGTTCTTACATATAAATTATAGCGGTAAAGATTTCAAGCCATCCAATTCCATTCTTTACTATGAGACAAGTGCAGTAACTGGCAGCTGCTTATCTCCCTCCACAGAATGCTGGAAGGTTTTACCCAGTCCACTTCTTTGTTTCCCTAAGATAAGTGATGTATAGCAACCACTTATCTCCATCTCCCCACTGAAATACAAACGCCTGTTTGGACAATTCAGTCTGTTTATGGTGAAGCCAGGGCAGATCATTTGGCTTAGTGCTATAAACCAACCATGCATCATAACATTGTGGCATCATGTCCCTAGCCAAACCATTACAAGTCAGTACCAATGGCATCATCATACATATAACTAATTCACATATTTACAATTTAATGGACAAATGAATGCCTGGCAAAATGTAAGCGCCCTGTTCTCGCCACGTGATCCAGTGTGTTTATGGATCTCTGTGAAATAACAGGAGGCCTGACTTGTATTATATTGCCTAAAGGTTGGTGTATTTCTTTCACATAACAGATGCTTGCCAATGCAAACTTCTGAGGTGAAACAGGATATTTGTTTAACAAGCGAGTCTCATCATTAGAGTTTAATAAGATATAGTGACCTGAATATACTACATCAATAGGAGTGTTGGTAGATTCCACTATAGGTTTTCACTGATACAAGTACACATATAATTCAAAGCACTGATGTATGATAAGGTGATATACCAATACACTATCTATTGTGGGATTAAAGGGGTACTCTGGTGGAAAACAATATATATTTTTTTTTTTAATCAACTGGTGCCAGAAAGTTAAACAGATTTGTAAATTACTTATATTACAAAAATCTTTAACCTTCCAGTACTTTTTAGCAGCTGTACACTGCATAGGTCTCTGTTTCTCTGTCCACAGTGCTCTCTGCTTACACCTGATGCCCGTATCAGGAACTGTCCAGAGCAGTAGAAAATCCCCATGGTAACCCTATGCTGCTCTGGACAGTTCCTGATACGGGCATCAGGTGTCAGCAGAGAGCACACTGGACAAGGCAAAAAAGAAATTTAAAAAGAAAAGAATTTCCTCTGTAGCATACAGCCACTAAAAAGTACTGGAAGGGTAAAGATTTTTTTTTAATAAAAGTAATTAACAAATCTGTTTAACTTTCTGGCACCAGTTTATTAAGAAAAAAAATGTTTTCCACCGGAGTATCCCTTTTTTTTGTTTGCGCCATACATTTAATGGTAAAGTGAGTGATGGCCTTACAAGGGACAACTGGTCGCGCAAAAAACAAGCCCTCATACTAGTCTGTGAATGAAAATATAAAAGAGTTATGATTTTTTGAAGGCGAGGAGTAAAAAACAAAAACGTAAAAATGTAATTGTCTGCGTCCTTAAGGCCCAAATGGGCTGCATCCTTAAGGGGTTAAATTAGCACTCGGTTTGGATCAGTCAATGGTTTGTCCATTAGACAGAACTTGGCTGAACCCACCAACTTTAGCGCTAAAAGAGGTACCCGGCAGAGGCTTATTTTCCTCATTGAAATAAGCATGACAACATTTCCAAGCAGAATTCCACGGGAATATTCCACTCGAAAATTCCGCAGCCGCAAAGTCTCATTGTTTCCAATGGGATTGTATTGCACTGTGTACATGGCGGGATCCCAATTCCAGCGTCCAAAGAAAGAATAGACATGTCTATACTTTCTGCGGATTCTACCCGGAAATGCATTGCTGTCTATGAGACAGAGCATTTCTGAGCGGTCCTAACTCCTGCCAGAACATTCCAGACATTTTCAGCCGTGTGAACATGGCCTAAGTGTCAGAAAGTGAAAATTTCAAACAAGACCAAATTCACATTACCTTCGAAAAGGTATTCCAACACATACTGAGGCAGAGCAGGAGCTGACTTTATTAGACCAGAAGTGGTCTACTAGTGACTACATTTGGTCTGTTTCATAAATGTGTACATTTTTTTGGTGGAGTACAAAAGTGTAGTAGACTTTGTTTTTGTGTCCTGAAAACAAAATCTATATGTTCATTAAGCAGACCAAACATAGTCACTAGTAGACCATGTCTGGTCTCTTAAAAGTCAATGGCTATGCCAAGTATTATGTCCGAATAGTATTTTGATGGTTTCCTGTGGTAACCCTGAGGATGGGGCCTAATACCCATTGAGCTGGTTACTTCTTATTTACTAAAGACTTCTTATCATCTGCTATATCATAATATTATATCAGAACGTAAGCCAAGAATATAAATAAACAGATGCCGTAGAGTTTGTCAATTTTCATACAAAAATGTGTCAATGTGTACATATTATACAGCTATAATAGTAATGGAAATGTATTTATAAACATGCAAATCTGTGGTTTACATAGGGCTGCAGGTAAATCTATTTCATTGTTATCACCGTGCACACAAAACGTGATCCAATACAAACAAGAAAAACTTAGCTCTGTTATGTTTGCTACATTTATGCAGAGAACACATTAAAATCTAAGCTTCCAACCTCCTAGTGCATGTACTTCTAGCTATTGATTCAGTAAGAAATACTCCAAAAGGGAATACTAAGAACCAAAAAATACTGAATTATGTTATTAATAAAGGGGGAGGGGGGGTTCATTTAGCAGGGATTTTCATTCGATTTTAGTAAAAACATCCTTTCATTGTTATGTTAATCAATTTGCTGGTTTATCTCAATGTTTATTCTCCATGTTATATAAACCAAGAACAGGAAATACCAGTTCTGCACAGATAGAAAGGAACAGGATTCACTCCAAATTGTACAATAGGATAATAATTACTAAACTCTACAAAAATGTATAAGAATAAGAAAGTCTTACCCACGTAAGACTGAAAAGAGAAGAAACAGAAGGCGCTCCGTGTGTAGGATCTCGAAAAGGCCGGATTGGGGAGTGGAACCAACAGCCACTTACCAGAGTAGGTTGTGTTAGCTCACACAACAATGGGTAGCGCATGGATATAATATGGCGTCAGCAGCCTTCCTAAAGTAAATGTATGGAAAGAAGTGACTGGAAAATCTAGGAAAATTCTTTGGCGCTGGACGTGTGAAGACAGCTGGGCCACAAGGATAAAAACCAGGTGCTGTTTATTGTGCAGAGATGCAACATGTTTTGCTGCGCATGTGCAGCTTCATCAGGCACCTGATGCCTGATGAAGCTGCGCATGCGCAGCAAAATGGGTTGCAGAAGTGGCTTGAGTGACCCAGCCAGAGCCCTGAATTAAACCCAATCAAACATCTCTTGGAAGACCTGAAATGGCTGTCTATGGACAATCCCCATCCAAGCTTGAGAGGATCTGCAGAGAAGAATGGCAGAAATTCAGGTGTGTAAACCTTGTGGCATCCTCCCCAAGAAGACTGGAGGCTGTAATCGCTGCCAAAGGTGCTTTAACTTAGTACTAGAGGGCCTGAATATTTATGTTACTGCAATATTATTATTTTTTTCCTTTTTCAATAAATTAACAGACATAGAAACATAGAATGTGTCGGCAGATAAGAACCATTTGGCCCATCTAATTTGCCCAATAATCTGAATCCTATCAATAGTCCCTGGCCCTATCGTATATGGAGGATAGCCTTATGCCTATCTCTATCTTATATTAAGGATAGCCTTATGCCTATCTCTATCTTATATGAAGGATAGCCTTATGCCTATCCCATGCATGTTTAAACTCCTTTACTGTATTTGCAGCGACCACTTCTGTAGGAAGGCTATTCCATGCATCCACTACTCTCTCAGTAAAGTAGTACTTCCTGATATTACTGCATAAACCTTTGCCCCTCTAATTTAAAACGATGTCCTCTTGTGGTAGTTTTTCTTCTTTTAAATATGCTCTCCTCCTTTACCGTGTTGATTCCCTTTATGTATTTAAAAGCCTCTATCATATCCCTTCTGTCTCTTCTTTTTTCCAAGCATGTATAACATTTAGTTTTTGCTTTGTGATTATGAGGTATTGAGTGAAGAATGATGGGGGAATTTTACATTTTTTTTTCTATTTTAACAAATTAAGAAAAAATTTAAAGGGGCTGAAAACTAGATCAGGGAATTCTGCCACAAGCCTCTGCCCTGCAGGAGCCATCAACAGGGGCTATTTATGGCAGTCTGTTATCTGTTAAAGCACTAGGATAGTATGAGAATGCTGAGGGTATCTTGTTTTCTTGGGTACTGTATACTTTCACCAACCAATGTTATATATAGTAGTAGAAATATCTACAAGCTTCTCCAGAAATCTGTACATACAATAACTGATCAAAACAATTGTCTCCTGTATAGGAACAGGCAACACCTATTGATGCACATTACCTGCCCTTCCAAGCATAGAAAATAGCCACCGATCCTCAGCTCCTCAGTATCTCAAGTAATCTTTTTTTTTTTATATAGAACTATTTAACACACAAAGTGTGGTGTGCAAAGGATGGTTGTTCCGACACCCAGCAGGTCCTAGCTCCTCACCACTTCCTGGTCCCAACTCAACACAAGGAAATTACCCCTCCACCAGTCACTGGATAAGGTGAACCTCACCAATTAAAATAAGAAAACTGAAAATGTCAGATAAGCCCTTTAATCTAACTACATACATACAATGATGCTGAGAGCTTCAAACACTTTGTAATGTCACACTCAGTTATCAAAGTTCATAAATAAATGCTTCCCAGGTCTATACTATAGAACTCCATCCTTGCAAAACTGCATTACTTTATAGTCCAAGTAAATGAGTAAAATAAAAGGGGAAAAAAATCTTTTCATCATATTTCTGCCTTCAGATAATGACTTAGCAGCATGCTTTTAATAACTTTAGTCGTTTTAGGACATAAAATAATTCATAAACTTTATATATTTGCTGATTTAGGAAGCAAAAGTTAAGGAACTTGAGAGCAGTTCTACTCTACTAATGGCAGTTGCATCTATACTACTTTACTCATCATCATAGCTACAATCTGACTGTTAGAAAACATTTTAGTTAGCAATCGAACCGCCATATACTGTCTGTTTATTGCACACATCCATAAATCAATTTTTCCTTGACGCAATAATAATGAGTGCAGAGTCTATATTTATAGCAAATACAGTTACCAGGGCAGGAAGAAAAATAGAAAGGTGTGTTTTTGGTGATTTTTAGCCTCCTTGACCCTAAAAGGACCTAAATGCTACAAAAAAATGTTTGTAATTCACTCCTGATGCTGTAAAAATTAAAAAAGAAGCCATACTCACCTGCCCCAATCCTTGCAGCTGCAGCATTGATAACCGTTTTCCTCACTGCTCTCATCTGCGTCCTGTGACATGCTGTCCCTGTAGCCAATCAATGTCCGAAGCAGTGATCTTCTTCAACCAGTGATTGGCTAACTAGGCACTTTTTGTGGGCACAACAACTCACAGGGACCAGGTGAGAGCAGTGGGGACCAGGAAGCATCAGAGTGGCAGCTACAGGGATCGGGGAAGATGAGTATGGCTTTTTTTTTTTATTTTTACAGCACCAGGAATCAATGACAAACATTTTTGAACCACTGAAATACCCCTTTATAATGCCCTAAGTTCAAAAGAATTTTGACCTTGACTTGAACAACTTGAGGTAAACCAATTACTACGGATGTGGTGTTTGACAATTGAATTAAAAAGTTTTCCAAGTGATAGGGTTATTTAGAAATTGCTGAATATCCAATATAAGATATTGAGTACAGTCCCAGAAACAGATAACAACTACTGTTAAAAATACACTATGACATATAGATAGAATCTACATTATACATACATGAAGAAGACAGAAGACACCGTACATCGTCTAGAGTAACCGGGCAGAGTAATATGTAGAGATATACATACCAAAATGTAAAGGAATAGTGTATTTTTTTCGTAGCTCTGAACATTGAATGGATTCAGAGAGGGTAGAACATATTTAATGTGTGACACAGAGTCTGCAGTGTAGATGCTAGTGAACAATGACGTAGTTTCTTACAAACGGCTGTCAATCAATGGAGCTGATTCATAAAACAAGGGCCATTGAGTTCCCTCACACAACCTTGCACTGGGTTACAGATTAATGGGCTGATTTACTAACAAGACATGCCTGGCAGTCAGCTAGGTGTGAGTATAACCAGCAGAATATTCTGCCCTCTGTAACCTTAAGTTAGTGACTTCAGCAAATATATAGGAATATCGGTTGGATGACTTATTTTACAAAGTCTAGGTATTACTTCCTATATTACTGCCATACTGTCCATACATTATATGCCTTGCAGATATTATGACTGTGTCCTCAGTACATGTGCATTGTGTTAGGTAATATCTTGATAATCAACCATTTTCATGAAGTTTTGGGTTAGAAATAATAATAGAGTATATTGTATATTGTATGCAGGAATCAGATATGTGCTTGCTAGGGTTGTACTGGAGATGTGCTAGAAACAACTTCTGGAAGTGCTAATGTGAATGATAGAGCCCAGAAAACCCTAAATATATCTCATACACCCTTCATTATTGTACCTCATACAACCTACATTGTACTATGGTCGAACTTTTAAAAATGCTAGTGAAATTACTCAAGACATAAAACATACAACTATAAGATAAACACTCTCCAACGACAACCAACCAACAGTGTTCATGAGCACTGGCTGGTTGATATAGCATTGCTATCTATTAAAAGGGTTATCCAGTAATAGAAAAACAGCTAATTTCTTCAAAAAAACACCACTCCTGTCCGCAGGTTGTGTGTGGTATTACAACTTAGCTCCATTCACTTAAAAAAAACTGAGCTGCAAAACCACACACAACCTGCAGATATATGTGGTTTAGTTTTTGAAATAAATCAGCTTTGTTTTTCTAATGCTGGACAATTCCTTTGAGCAAGCATATGTACTATATTGTTAACAGTAATTGGAGTCCCCTCATCTCCCCGTGTGACAGACATTCGTGTTCCCTCATCTTCTAAAAAAAAATGTTTTTACATACCTCTGCCCACAGAGGGAGAGGTTCCCGCAGAAAAGCCTCTTACCTTAGTTTCTACAGGCTCGAGCCTGCAGTGCACTGGAAGAGCCCTAGGAAGGTGGGAACAGAGAGGACCGCCGAGACTGGAGTACAGAAGCCTATCTTCCCCTCTGGCTGAAAAGGGTCCTTAGGGAGCACAATTCAGGGGCTAATATTGGGTAGGAGCCTCTGGGGTGTGGTGAGAGGTGTCTGTAATGCCAGACATGGCTCCAGAACTTCCCTGGATAGGGCGGGCTCACAGCTTGGTAGCGGATCGGGACACAAGGGCAGGCAGTCCTTGAGGAAGAAGAGAGTGGTGCAGGGAGTTGCTTCCCCACTTTTTTCTTCCTAGAGAGTGTGTCAACTGAAACACTGTTCTGATACATGTGAATACACCCTTATCAGAGGAACAAACCGGAGGAGAATGGATTATTACAAAAACTTTTATAAGGCTGTATTCACACACATCATTTTTGTTGAACTTACTTTTCACAAAATCAGTTTTAG
Source organism: Hyla sarda (assembly GCF_029499605.1). Lineage (NCBI taxonomy): Eukaryota > Metazoa > Chordata > Amphibia > Anura > Hylidae > Hyla > Hyla sarda. The sequence continues at coordinate 427,040,961 of NC_079189.1, forward strand.
CAGTATCTTGTGCATTCTGGCGCAAAATGCCGCAACAAGAACAGAATATGTAAATTCCCCTTTACTTGTTGATTGGAGTGTTCTATTTTGATGTTTGTCCTCTCCATAAAAATCCATTGAAACTGCTCTGGGCCTCATTTTCAGTTTTACAATGATATCATCTCTATGCAATGTTATCTTTTGAGTACAGGACTTGTAGATGTAGAACAAATAATAGATGCAAGCACATAGAAAGTAGAACAGACAATAATGACATAGAAATTATAAACTAATAAAATAGCCATCTTTAGGTTTTTATTAATATGGGCGTTATTAGCGTCTAGCGAGGGGAAGGAACACCACCAAGAATATGTAAGCACCCCTAGAAGGAGTAAGATCCCCTAATAGAATTCGGGTGATTTTGTTCTTAGTGTGGAGGTAGACAACATTATAATGTTAACACTGTTATGATAGAGGATAAGGATCTTTTTATAAATAAACCAGTATTATAGTATATACACATGTAATCTATTTTATCAACATACAGATACATACATATATCATTTGCCCCTCTGAGTAATAATCTAGTATAGAAAATGTGGAAATTATTGGGCTTGCTGTACTTTTTAGTAAGGAGAACATTGCAACTGCGACCAAATTTATGTATTTTAACCTCTCTTATAATATATAGTGCACGCTGGAATTAATGTGCTTTAAAATACTCATTAACAACAATCATAATAATGATTACTAATTTACTATTGAAAAATTAAAGTAGCCAGAAAATGCCTGAAACAAGTGGGGAGGGGAGATCTTTTAGCCCAGAACTAAAGAACTGTGCTCAACTGGAATATGGTCATGGACATAAACCCTACGCTAGCCAACAGAAACAATAGGTAGGGGGGCATGTTCTTAGCTCTTTTCCTGGCATAAACGGCAAAACCTCCACAAACTTTTGCCCAAACACCCCACTTGCATAAAACATTAGCATATTTTTGCCACTTTGCATCACGTTTGCCAAACAGGCAGCATTGTGGTACAAAGTAGGGTTGATACCTCGCGAAGAGTGACATGAAGGTGCCATTTTTTTATTTATTTTTTGCCAGCAAAAATTTTTAACAAAAGTCTATGCCAGCTTGGATCTGGCATAAATTTTTGTTTTGCAGGGACATGGGCAGCCTGATGGGCACCTCTACATAAATCAGTGTGCCTGTGTGTTGGTGTGGGATTTTTTTTAAGAACAGCTTGTCAAAAACCAGTCTTGATAAACCCACTCCCCCCATTTCAATGTGCTAGTAAAGATAATCAACATTATATTATTAATGATCTCTAGTAAAAAAAAAAATCTGCAATATAATATGAAATAATAAGTCACTACTGGTAACAACACCACCTTTCTATACCCATTATAAGCAATGATTTAACTACCTGTAACTCACACCACGGAAATTCACTAAAAAGGACCAACAATTTTGGCAGCATATCATAAGACTAAGACATCTAATATACGTTTGACTTTAAATGCACCGGGCTATATTATTTTAGCGCAGATTCTTTATGTCTACAATGTCTATCAAGCATTCAGGACTGCAGCTTGTCACACTGAATGTCACACCTCATCCATATGTAACACTAAAAATGTGACATTTCTTTACCTATTTACCCAAACATCCCGTCTATAAGTAATACATAAAGGTGATAAAATCCCATCAAGCGAGGTGTCAGCTGAAAAGGTGTCAACAATTTCATCTCTTCGCGAGACGTAATTAAGTAATATTCTATACTTTCTGTATATTTACTACCTTCACTTGCATAAGTTAAAGTTTGAGTGATAATTTTCATTTCAGCAAATTTTCACAGAAACTTCACATTTACTAAAAATGTCAGAATAATACACGCAGTAATCCAGGCATAATACTGGCTTTTCTTTAGTCCCGGACCTACACAGACATAATCATCCCAACAATAATAATAACTGATAGAACACTGATGCATCTTATACACCATATGGATTACATTTGTTCCTACATATGTATTTACAGCACTGAATTATACATGAGGGCCTATTGATGGGGGATAGTAATGTTAGTAATCCAAAATATAA